>NC_090451.1:651525381-651844997 GCF_031143425.1 Pleurodeles waltl
CACCAGTTCTAAAAGCTCCAGATTACTCCAAGCAGTTCATTGTGCAGACTGGTGCCTCTGAACATGGGATAGGGGCAGTTTTGTCCCAAACAAATGATGATGGCCTTGACCAGCCTGTTGCTTTCATTAGCAGGAGGTTACTCCTCAGGGAGCAGCATTGGAGTGCCATTGAGAGGGAGGCCTTTGCTGTGGTTTGGTCCTTGAAGAAGCTGAGACCATACCTCTTTGGTACTTACTTTGTAGTTCAAACTGACCACAGACCTCTCAGATGGCTAATGCAAATGAAAGGTGAAAATCCAAAACTATTGAGGTGGTCCATCTCCCTACAGGGAATGGACTTTATAGTGGAACACATACCTGGTACTGCCCATGCCAATGCAGATGGCCTTTCCAGGTTCTTCCACTTAGAAAATGAAGACTCTTGGGAAAGGTTATTCTCATCCTCTTTCCTTGGGGGGGGGGGAGAAAATTACTAAGTCGACATGGCACTCCCCTCAGGGTGCCATGCAAACCTCACACTGCCTATGGCATAGATAAGTCACCCCTCTAGCAGGCCTTACAGCCCTAAGGCAGGGTGCACTATACCACAGGTGAGGGCATAGGTGCATGAGCACTATGCCCCTACAGTGTCTAAGCAAAACCTAAGACATTGTCAGTGCAGGGTAGCCATAAGAGTATATGGTCTGGGAGTCTGTCATACACTAACTTCACAGCACCATAATGGCTACACTGAAAACTGGGAAGTTTGGTATCAAACTTCTCAGCACAATAAATGCACACTGATGCCAGTGTACATTTTATTGTAAAATACACCCAGAGGGCATCTTAGAGATGCCCCCTTAAAACATACCTGACTTCCAGTGTGGGCTAGTTTTGCCAGCCTGCCACACACCAGACATGTTGCTGGCCACATGAGGAGAGTGCCTTTGTCACTCTGTGGCTAGTAACAAAGCCTGTACTGGGTGGAGGTGCTTCTCACCTCCCCCTGCAGGAACAATAACACCTGCCCTTTGTTACAGCGCCACAGGGCATCCCAGCTAGTGTAGATGCCCGCCCCCTCCGGCCATGGCCCCACTTTTGGCGGCAAGGCCGGAGGAGATAATAAGAAAAACAAAGAGGAGTCACTGGCCAGTCAGGACAACCCCTAAGGTGTCCTGAGCTGAGGTGACTCTGACTTTTAAAAATCCTTCATCTTGCAGATGGAGGATTCTCCCAATAGGATTAGGGATGTGCCCCCCTCCCCTCAGGGAGGAGGCACAAAGCGGATGTAGCCACCCTCAGGGCTATTAGCCATTGGCTACTAACCTCCCAGACCTAAACACACCCCTAAATTGAGTATTTAGGGGCCCCCAGAACCTAGGAAGATAGATTCCTGCAAACAAAGACGAAGAAGGACTGCTGACCTGAAGCCCTGCAGAGAAGACGGAGACACCAACTGCTTTGGCCCCAGCCCCACCGGCCTGTCTCCCCACTTCAAGAAACACTGCAACAGCGACGCGTTCCCCAGGGAGCGACCTCTGAAGCCTCAGAGGACTACCCTGCATCTAAAAGGACCAAGAACTCCCGAGGACAGCGGCCCTGTTCCACAAAGACTGAAACTTGCAACAAAGAAACAACTTTTAAAGGACTCCACGTTTCCCGCAGGAAGCGTGAGACTTTCCACTCTGCACCCGATGCCCCCGGCTCCACCTGTGGAGAAACAACACTACAGGGAGGACTCCCCGGTGACTGCGAGCCCGTGAGTAGCCAGAGTTGAAACCCCTGAGCCCCCGCAGCGACGCCTGCAGAGGGAATCCAGAGGCTCCCCCTGACTGCGACTGCCTGCTTCAAAGAACCCGACGCCTGGTAAAGACACTGCACCCACAGCCCCCAGGACCTGTAGGATCCGACCTCCAGTGCAGAAGCGACCCCCAGGTGGCCCTCTCCCTTACCCAGGTGGTGGCTACCCCTAGGAGCCCCCCCCTTGCCTGCCTGCTTCGCTGAAGAGACCCCTGGGTCTCCCATTGAAACCAATCGCAAACCCAACGCCTGTTTGCACTCTGCACCCGGCCGCCCCCGTGCTGCTGAGGGTGTACTTTTTGTGCTGACTTGTGTCCCCTCCGGTGCCCTACAAAACCCCCCTGGTCTGCCCTCCGAAGTCGCGGGTACCTACCTGCTGGCAGACTGGAACCGGGGCACCCCCTTCTCCATTGAAGCCTATGCGTTTGTGGCACCACTTTGACCTCTGCACCTGACCGGCCCTGAGCTGCTGGTTTGGTAACTTTGGGGTTGCCCTGAACCCCCAACGGTGGGCTACCTTGGACCCAACTTTGAACCCTGTAAGTGCTTTACTTACCTGAACAACTAACAAATACTTACCTCCCCCAGGAACTGTTGACATTTTCAGTGTCTAGTTTTAAAATAGCTTATTGCAATTTTTGCCAAAACTGTACATGCTATTTTGTTGATTCAAAGTTCCTAAGATACTTGAGTGAAATACCTTTCATTTAAAGTATTGATTGTAAAACTTGAACCTGTGGTTCTTAAAATAAACTAAGAAAATATATTTTTCTATACAAAAACCTATTGGCCTGGAATTGTCTTTGAGTGTGTGTTCCTCATTTATTGCCTGTGTGTATGTACAACAAATGCTTAACACTACCCTCTGATAAGCCTACTGCCCGACCACACTACCACAAAATAGAGCATTAGAATTATCTCTTTTTGCCACTATCTTACCTCTAAGGAGAATCCTTGGACTACGTGCATGCTATTTCTTACTTTGAAATAGTACATACAGAGCCAACTTCCTACAACCTCTAACTCCAATTCCCCCTTGCCTCCTTTTACCTCTAAGAAGTTACTGAAACCTTCCTTTATCTCTACCCAGCCCTAAAAACCCAATGTCAACTTTGCCTCCTTTTACCTCTAAAAACCAAACCCCAAAGAATCTATTGCCCCATTTACTTCTAGCCCCTAACCACAAAGTCACCCTTTCCCCAATTACCTTTACACCCAAACCCCATAGCCATCTGTGGTAATGTCCATTTGTTTATGTTACCATTTATTATTAAGAAATGTTCTGTTACTATAGGAGCCACTCAACCTTTTGAGCAATTGGCGGTCATTGACCATCTCCTGGTAAGGGGTAGTAAGTTAATTCCTCCCCATTATTTAAGGAGGAAATTGGTAGCACATGCTCATGCTAGTCATTTGGGTATTTCCAAAGCCAAAGAAAGATTAAGGGCTACATATTGGTGGGCCGCCATGGATACCACGGTGGAGAGAGAGGTGAGAAAGTGTCAAATCTGTGCTCAATCAGACAAAGTTTTAAAGTGCAGGGTTCAACCAATGGTGATAAGAGAGGATGCCTTAGGACCATGGATAGATGTGGCTTTAGATATTCTCGGTCTGGTGAGATTAGGTTCGGTACATCGTTACGTTTTGGTATCTATTGATATGTATTCCAGGTGGCCAGAGATAAAGATTGTGAGTTCTGCCGAGTCTGGAGACGTAATTGCTTTTCTTGAGGAACTTTTTGAGAGGGAAGGGTTTCCCTCTTCAATTCTAACTGACAATGGTGTCCAATTTACATCAAAGATTATAGAGTCCTTTTTGAAGGATAGAGGCATTAAACACAAAAGAGCGGCCTTGTATCATCCTGAGTCGAATGGTGTGGTGGAATGTTTAATTAAGGTGCTCAAAGAAAGTATACAACTGGCACAAGCACAAGGAGTTAAGTGGGATAGTGAAATAAAAAAAAAGGTGCATGAATATCGCGTAACTCCACACTCCTCCACGGGAGTGGTACCCTTTCGCCTGTTTAGGGGAAGATTACATTGTCATGAGGTGGCTCCTGGGTGGGTACAAGAAAAACGGTTGACCATTGATCCTTTTATCAATGATGTGGACGGATGGAGAAATAAGGAACAGAGTAAGAAAGTTCAGAGGAAGGGATGGTATGATGTACGCAAAAGGGTGAAAGAAACTTGAATAAAAATTGTTGATTGGGTAAAGATAAAATCTCCTAGACGTGAGAAAGGACCTACTAAATTTATAGGGCCATTTTAAGTAATAAAACTATTCAAAACCGCAGTAAAAACGAATGACCATGGGGTGTGGCCAGGCCTGCCGGCAAGATGGCCGTCACTCCGTAAGACTCTGCCGGGCTTAGGGCCTGCGTCGTACATTTCTCCTGGCAGAGCGGCGGTTCGGGCGCTTGGTTAGCGCTGCTGCTTCCTTGGGAGCTTGGTGACTGCCCTGACGCTGGCGGCTGGGCCCGGGACGGGCTTCTCGATGCGGTTTCCCCGGCTCATCAGAGTGGGACCTGGTGGTGCAGCGCTGCGCGGCGTGGTCTGCGCGGCTGGTAGGCGCTCTCTCTCCCGGCTTGGGTGGTGGACGAGCGAGCCTGGGAGGTGCGCCGCAGACTTGAGACATGGAGCTAGTAAGACTGCTGTGGCTGCTGGAGTTGGCTGGACATGGGGCTGGAGCTGCGGTGCACTTTGGATTGCGCCTGGTTGACTTTGCGCTCCCTGTGCCCCCTAGGCCTGCTGGCTGCTGGTGGATTGCAGCCGCTAGCGGCCTGGGGGTGGATTGAAGATGCCCTGTGCAGACTGGTGGTTGCGTGGTGGGCCCCTGGTGACCCTGCTGCCCTGGTGCTTGGAGATGGTCGCTGGCTGGATTGGGCCGGAGGAGGCAGAGGTTGGGAGAGGTTGTCCATCTATTGGTGCTACTGAATCCTTCACAGCTCTGATGACTTTATTGGCTGACACACCTTTGCAGTGGCAGGTCAGTGGAGTGGAATGTGGGTCTGGGGCCAGGCCCTGTGTCATTGATCTCCCTTTGGACGCTCTACCTGAGCCTTGTGTGAGAGCTATTCAGGGGGCTCCGAGCTGGGCCTGGACTCTCTTGGCTGGCGCCCTGTGTGTACATGAGTTGCGGCCTGGTGCCTCCCTTGTACCCTGCCTGACAGCAGCGTTGTTAGTATATTGCTGGCGGCTCAGTGGTGGCTGACGGGATTGGAGTATGGCAAGTCTGAACAAAAACAGTCCAAGCTTACCTTTGAGGGCGGGAGGAGGTGAGGTGGCGCCCCATCTACCATGCATGGCGGTGAGACCTCTGAGGATGGGAGCTCGGATGCCTCTTTCAAGGCTATGTTTTTGGACCTCAAGAGCAGCCTTGCAGGTATAGATGCTAAATTGGACCATGTCACCGTGCAACTGGACCGCATTAAGGCCCGGTGGATGATCATGACTCTAGGTTTGAACAGCTGGAGTCGCGGACATCTGATCTGGAGGATCGTAGCCATGGGGAGTCTGAACAGTTTTTGCAGATGGAGCGCATCCTAGAGGTCATCCGTAACAAGAATGAAGATTTGGAGGTGAGGTCGCGCCGCAACAATGTCCACATAATAGGTCTGCCAGAGACTACTGATATGGGCCGCATGGAGGACTTTGTGGAGAATATGCTCTCTGACCTCTTCCCTGGTGAACTTTCTCGGCTATTGGTGGATGAGAGGGCTCATAGATCCCTGGGTCCTCAGCCCCCGTCTGGAACTCCTCCACATCCGATCATTGCCCGCCTGTTGAATTACCGGGATAGAGATACTATTCTCAGGCTGGCCCGGGACAGGCGACCTATAATTTATAAGAATTCTGAACTCACTTTCTTCCCTGACTATATTCTGGGTGTGCAGGCGGCGCGGTGTGCCTTCTTACTCGTCAAGCGCACGCTGAGCCAAACCAATGCGAGGTTCACGCTGTTGTACCCTGCCAAGCTAAAGGTGCAACACAATGGGAAGGCGTTGTTCTTTATGGATCAGAAGCAGGCGGCAAAATTTGCAAAATCAGTGCCCAAGCGATCGTAGGCTTCGGGCCTTGAGAGTCCTTTGTCTGAGCGCGCCGCCTTGAGTGACAATGACTGATCTATGAGAGATTGGTGGCTGGTGGGACCTCACTGTGATTGTTGGGGTATCGCATATTATGGTTCCCCGTCACGAGTGTCTGCTCTGACGTTTTATCTTGCTGTTTGGCCCTTTCGCCCTTCTCCCCCACTCTTAATGGGATGGTGGGTTGGATGGCCTGGCTTACGCCCGTGGGGTGAGTCCTAATTCTTGTACTCGTAATATCCAATGGTTTTTGGTTGATGTGGGGAGGTGGATTTCAGCTGCGACCCGATTGGGGTGTCTGCGTGGATGGGGGGTCGGGGAAGTTTGTGTTCTGTGCTATGGTTGTTTCCCTTTCCTTTTTCTTTTCTCTCTTTTTTCGTTCGCTGTGGCAGGCCGGTGGGGGCAGTGCGATGGTGACTTCCTTTCTCTGAGAGATTGGGATGGGCTCGAGTAAGATGACAGCTGTTCGCTGTCTTACCTGGAATGTGCGTGGGCTGGGTGATGGGCATAAGGCGCGCCTCATGTTGGCTTATATCAAACGTCATGACATAGATATTTGCATGCTTCAGGAGACGCACTTAGTCGCTTCGACGCGTGACAGATTGAATGCTGGCTGGGTAGGGGAATTCCAATGCACTGTATTCTCGCGTTACGCTCGGGGGTGGCGATCTTGTTGCGTAAAGGGCTGCAGTGGCACACTCAGAAAGTTGTTGTCGATCCTGGTGGTCGCTATGTTGTGCTGAGCGGCAAGTTACTGGACAGAGCATGTAGACTTGTTTCTGTATACGGTCCTAACATGGATGATCCTGAGTTTTTCCGTGAACTGTGGCGATTGGTGGAGTCGACAGGCAGTGGCATGGTAATTTGGGCCGGAGATTTCAATGTAATCTTGGACCCTGTGGCGGATCAGGAGAGTGCAGCTCGTGTACAGCATGTCGCGGCTGTGAGAGCTCTGCAGTCAGTGATGGAAGATGGCACTCTGGTGGATTTGTGGAGGGCAAGGCATGGTGATGCTAGAGAGGGCACATGTGTCAACTATGCGCACAGTAGCTGGTCCCATATTGATCTCTGGTTGGGCACGAGGGATGTGGAGCTCTGGACTAGTTCTGTGGAGCACTTGCCTCGCACTCTGTCGGACCATTCGCCAGTTTGGCTGGTGCTGGAGGTGCCCTGTGAATTGGAGCGCACCTTTTTGTGGCGGCTGCCGCAGGGGGCACTTCGGGATGGGGTGTTCCGGGAGGAGATTCGTGAAGCCGTGCTCCACTTTTTTGCTGACAACTGTGGGTCTCTGAGCTCAGCTGGTACCTTGTGGGAGGCATTCAAGGTGGTTATTCGTGGGGTGTGCATTTCGAAACAACATGGCCTGTTGAAGGCGCTGCGCCGTGAGCTGGCGGATCTGGAGGGGCAGATCGCGGAGCTGGAGCGGCGGCTGGTGGCGGACTGGTCCGGGGCAGTGCTTGCGGAGTTACGAAGTGCTGTATCTTTGTACGAGGAGGCCTCTCTCTGGGAGATTGGCTTCCTTGGGCAGTACGCCCGGGCGGGTGATATGGCAAGAGGGAGAGGGCTGGCCGCACGTTGGCAAACATGTTGCATAAACCATGGGTCAGTAGCTATGTTACTGAAATAGATGGCCCCTGGGGTGCGCGTGTGGTCGGGACGAGAGACGTTATGCAGGCTTTTACCCAATTTTTTGTGAATTTATATTCTGAGCCGACCGAGTTAGAAGCGGCTGCGGCTCAGGCGTATTTTTCTGACATTGCTCTCCTTTGGTTTGATGATGCTCATCGGGTGTATTTTGACACACCGTTCTCGGTGGAGGAGGTTGTTGCGGCGATTCACAGTTTTCCGAGTGACAAGTCACCGGGGCTGGACGGTTTGACTCCTGCGTTTTACAAAGAGTACTCTGATATCCTTGCGCCCTATCTTTTGGAGGTGTATGCGGAGTCACTTGAGACTGGAATTCTTCCCTCCTCACTCTGTGAGGCCTTAATTGTCACGATACCCAAAACTGGCAAGGACCCGCACAGCTGTGACTCGTATCGTCCGCTTTCTATGATTAATATTTGTAGGAGGCTGGCCTGGTTTGTAGTGAGTACCAAGGGGAACTTACACTCTGCACCAGGTCCAGGTATCCCTTATTAGTGTAGAAGAGGTGTCTAGCAGCTTTGGCTGATAGAAAAGGGTAGCTTAGCAGAGCAGCTTAGGCTGAACTAGGAGACATGCAAAGCTCCCACTATACCACTGGTGTCATATGCACAATATCATAAGAAAACACAATACACAGATATACTAAATATAAAGGTACTTTATTTTTATGACAATATGCCAAAAGTATCTCAGTGAGTACCCTCAGTATGAGGATAGCAAATATACACAAGATATATGTACACGCTACCAAAATTATGCAGTAATAGCAATAAAAAGCAATGCAAGCAATGTACAGTCACAATAGATTGCAATGAGAGCACATAGGTATAGGGGCAACACAAACCATATACTCTAGAAGTGGAATGCAAACCACAAATGGACCCCAAACCTATGTGAGCTTGTAGAGGGTCGCTGGGACTGTAAGAAAACAGTGAGGGTTAGAAAAATAGCCCACCCCAAGACCCTGAAAAGTAGGTGTAAAGTGCACCTAAGTTCCCCAGAGAGCACAGAAGTTGTGATAGGGGAATTCTGCAAGGAGGACCAACACCAGCAATGCAACAACAATGGATTTCCAGACGAGAGTACCTGTGGAACAAGGGGACCAAGTCCAAGAGTCACACTCAAGTCGGGAGTGGGCAGATGCCCAGGAAATGCCAGCTGAGGTTGCGAAGAAGCTGCCACTGGATGGTAGAAGCTGTGGATTCTGCAAGAACGAAGAGGACTAGGAACTTCTCCTTTGGAGGATGGATGTCCCACGTCGTGAAGAAGCTTGCAGAGGTGTTCCTGTGCAGAAAGACCGCAAACAAGCCTTGCTAGCTGCAAGGGTTGCGGTTAGGGTTATTGGATGCTGCTGTGGCCCAGGAGGGACCAGGATGTCGCCAATTGCGTGAGGAGACAGAGGGGGCGTCCAGCAAGACAAAGAGCCCACTCAGAAGTAAGCAGCACCCGCAGAAGTGCCAGAACAGGCACTACGAAGAAGAGTGAACCAGAGCTCACCCGAAGTCACAAAAGAGGGTCCCACGACGCCGGAGGACAACTCAGGAGGTCGTGCACTGCAGGTTAGAGTGCCGGGGACCCAGGCTTGGCTGTGCACAAAGGAAATCCTGGAAGAGTGCACAGGAGCCGGAGCAGCTGCAAATCACGCGGTACCCAGCAATGCAGTCTAGCGTGGTGAGGCAAGGACTTACCTCCACCAAACTTGGACTGAAGAGTCACTGGACTGAGGGAGTCAATTGGACAGAGTGGCTGAGTTCCAGGGACCACGCTCGTCGTGTTGAGAGGGGACCCAGAGGACCGGTGATGCAGTCTTTTGGTGCCTGCGGTTGCAGGGGGAAGATTCCGTCGACCCACGGGAGATTTCTTCGGAGCTTCTAGTGCAGAGAGGAGGCAGACTACCCCCACAGCATGCACCACCAGGAAAGCAGACGAGAAGGCTGCTGGATCAGCGATACAAGGTTGCAGTAGTCGTCTTTGCTACTTTGTTGCGGTTTTGCAGGCATCCAGAGCAGTCAGCAGTCGATTCCTTGGCAGAAGGTGAAGAGAGAGATGCAGAGGAACTCTGATGAGCTCTTGCATTCATTATCTAAAGAATTCCCCAAAGCAGAGAACCTAAATAGCCAGAAAAGGATGTTTGGCTACTTAGGAAGGAGGATAGGCTAGCAACACAGGTAAGAGCCTATCAGAAGGAGTCTCTGACGTCACCTGCTGGCACTGGCCACTGAGAGCAGTCCAGTGTGCCAGCAGCACCTCTGTTTCCAAGATGGCAGAGGTCTGGAGCACACTGGAGGAGCTCTGGGCACCTCCCAGGGGAGATGCAGGTCAGGGGAGTGGTCACTCCCCTTTCCTTTGTCCAGTTTCGCGCCAGAGCAGGGCTGGGGGATCCCTGAACCGGTGTAGACTGGCTTATGCAGAGATGGGCACCATTTGTGCCCATCAAAGCATTTCCAGAGGCTGGGGGAGGCTACTCCTCCCCAGCCCTGACACCTTTTTCCAAAGGGAGAGGGTGTAACACCCTCTCTCTGAGGAAGTCCTTTGTTCTGCCTTCCTGGGCCAAGCCTGGCTGGACCCCAGGAGATCAGAAACCTGTCTGAGGGGTTGGCAGCAGCAGCAGCTGCAGTAAAACACCTGGAAAGGTAGTTTGGCAGTACCCGGGTCTGTGCTAGATACTCAGGGGATCATGGAATTGTCTCCCCAATGCCAGAATGGCATTGGGGTGACAATTCCATGATCTTAGACATGTTACATGGCCATGTCCGGGGTTACCATTGTGACGCTATACATATGTGGTGACATATGTATAGTGCACGCGTGTAATGGTGTCCCCGCACTCACAAAGTCCGGGGAATTTGCCCTGAACAATGTGGGGGCACCCTGGCTAGTGCCAGGGTGCCCACACACTAAGTAACTTAGCACCCAATCTTTACCAGGTAAAAGTTAGACATATAGGTGACTTATAAGTTACTTAAGTGCAGTGGTAAATGGCTGTGAAATAACGTGGACGTTATTTCACTCAGGCTGCAGTGGCAGGCCTGTGTAAGAATTGTCAGAGCTCCCCATGGGTGGCAAAAGAAATGCTGCAGCCCATAGGGATCTCCTGGAACCCCAATACCCTGGGTACTTCAGTACCATATACTAGGGAATTATAAGGGTGTTCCATTATGCCAATATGAATTAGTGAAATTGGTCACTAGCCTGTTAGTGACAATTTGTAAAGAGAGAGCATAACCACTGAGGTTCTGGTTAGCAGAGCCTCAGTGAGACAGTTAGGCATCACACAGGGAACACATACATATAGGTCACAAACTTATGAACACTGGGGTACTGACTAGCAGGGTCCCAGTGACACATAAGAAACATACTGAAAACATAGGGTTTTGACTATGAGCACTGGGCCCTGGCTAGCAGGATCCCAGTGAGACAGTGAAAACACCCTGACATACACTCACAAACAGGCCAAAAGTGGGGGTAACAAGGCCAGAAAGAGGCTACTTTCTCACACAACCCCCCCCCCCCCAAAGGAAGGACAATAAGGCTAACCTTGGCCAGTTGAGACTTTATTGTCTAAGTGGTGATAAGTAGAGAGTAGCTCTGCAATAGACTGTTTACTCCCTTTATCATCCACTATATGGTTACTTCCCTGTGGGGATGTAAACCACCCTGTTTGAAGTTTTTTAGCTAAGCAACAATGTGAAGATATATTTTCAGAGTTTCTATCAGTTAGTTTTAGTTTAGAGCAGTGGGAATTATCCACTGAACCTATTTGTAGTGATGAAAATGCCGGACAGGGATGCTGTCTCAGTAAAGCCATAGCTGGGCAAAAACTTTGTCCATATGGCTGGAAGAGAGAACAGGGATGCTGTTTCTCTTGAGTTGGAGCAGGGCAGGGATGCTGACCTATCAGCTCCACACTAGGGCAGGGATGCTGTCCTAAGTGTTGTGAGGTAGTGCAGGGTTTCTGCACTAAAGTTTCTCTGGGAGGGTTGGAGGGATGCTCCATGTTAACTAAAATGGTGCTCTTTTTCTCACCAATGTTAGTTATCCCACAGAGAGGTACTTCCACCTCAGGGAGTACAGCTATGGCAGTTGATGATTCCCTTGGAGCAGGTGCCACCCCAGGAGAGGTTTCTACCACCACAGGAATGGTATCCTGAATGGTAGGGTGGTTAGGGGATACTGTGATACCCTTTTTACCTGTTGTTGGAGAGGGATCCTGAGTTTTCAGGCCTTCTCTCCTTTGCTTTTTCATTGAGTAGAAATGAGAGGGAACAATTCCTCAGGGATACTCAGCATGGCTGCATGGGTATAAAACTCTACATCAGCCCAACCTGAGGCCTCTAGGTCATTACCTAAGAGTCAATCTACAGGTAAGCTAGGTGATACTACTACCTGCTTAGGGCCAGTAACTCCACCCCAACTAAGCTGAACTATAGCTAAGGGAAGAAATTTAGTGGAGTTATGGACATCAATAATCTTATACTGTTGTCCAATGATGTGTTGTTCAGGAGCCACAAGGTTTTCAGTCACTAAAGTGATACTGGCACCTGTGTCCCTGTAGGCCTGGGCCTCAACACCATTTATTGAAACTGTCTGCCTGTACTTATCCATTGTAAGGAGACAAGCAGCCAGTGTGGCAAGGCCAATGCCACTAGGTGTGACAGAAACTGTCTTGGGACTGACTACCCCAGTTTCTATGATGGACCCATAAGTGAACCCAACTACACCCTTAACTTGACTGTTGCCAGCAGTCCCACCACTAGTACCACTACTGCTAGGGGCACTATAGCTTGACGTATTAGTGGTGGTAGGCTCAGGGGGGTTACCTGGACAGGACTTATCCCCTGGCCTATGGCCTCTGTTTTTACACACAAAGCACCAAGGCTTTTAATGTGTGTGGGTTGAGAAGAAGAGGAAGAATTTGTTTTATCCCCACCCCCTGAAGAGTGTTTAGGATTTGAAGAAAGATCTTTTGTTTTACCCTTATCCCCATGCTTATCCCTTCTCACCATCTTTCTTCTTGCCATCCTTGTAACCACCTGTATGAACTTTTCTGTTCACTCTTGTTCTGACCCATTTGTCTGCCATCTTTCCCAATTCTTGGGGAGAGGTCAGATCTGAGTCCACTAGATATTGGTGTAACAAGTCAGACACACAGTTATTCAGAATATGCTCTCTCAGGATTAAGTTATACAGGTTTCATAGTCAGAAACTTTACTGCCATGTAACCACCCCTCCAAGGCCTTCACTGAATGGTCAACAAAGTCTACCCAGTCTTGTGGAGACTCCTTTTTGGTTTCTCTGAACTTGATCCTGTACTGTTCAGTGGTTAAGCCATAACCATCTAGGAGTGCATTCTTTAAAACTGTAAAATTATTGGCATCACTTTCCTTCACAGTAAGGAGCCTATCCCTACTCTTTCCACTGAAAGATAGCCATAGGATAGCAGCCCACTGCCTTTGAGGGACCCCCTGTACAACACAGGCCCTCTCAAGTGCAGCAAACCACTTGTTACTGTCATCCCCCTCCTTGTAAGGGGGAACTATCTTGTGCAGATTCCTAGAATCATGCTCTTTTACAGGATTACTATCTGTAATACTGCTGCTGCCACCATGGGGTCCAAACCCCAACCTCTGACTTTCTTTTTCTAAGTCTAAAGATTCCCTGTCTAGAGCCAGATGTTGCTTTTTAAGCTTCAGCCTGGACTCTTCCACTCTCAATCTATTGAGTTCCCTTTCTAACACTCTGTCATCAGGGTGGGTGGGTTGGGCATGCTTAGACACAGAAGAATGGTGTGAATGAACAGAGGGAGACCTGTCCTTAACAGATGCCACTCTAACAACCTGGCCTAAAGGAATGACATCCCTACTGTGATGAGAGCCCACATTAGTACCAGCCATGCTAGGTGGCCTGCTAAGGGGCAGGTTGGAAGGTTCCCATCTAACACTTTTGCTGGGGCTGCCCCAGAATCAGAGTGTGAAACATCTGCTAATCTCTCACCTGATGTGCCAGCTAAGGCCTTATCATTTTCTATGAGCATATTAACTAACAATTCTCCAGAGGGATTCTTCCCTACCCCTAAACCTCTATCAATGCAGAGACTCCTTACACCTTTCCAGTTAAGGTGGTCATAAGCTGTGCTGGCCAGATCCAGAGTTTGGCCTGTACCAGACATGATAGAAAAGGGTTTAAGGGACGGAAAAAGAAAGAAAAAGTTTCAGAACTTTTTAAGGAACAGAAAAAAAAAAAATTCAACTTTTTAAGAAACTTTTTGAAAGTTTAAGAGGTACTTTTCAGCACTTAGCAATAGAGGAAGAGAAGAAAAGCTAAACTTTTTGGTTAGGTGTACATACACTGAACTTGTTTTGTATATTTTTCTCTTATGAAAAGTACAAAATGACAAAGTGGTAAGTACTTATCCCACCGCTGCACAACCAATGTAGGAGGCTGGCCTGGTTTGTAGTGAGTACCAAGGGGTACGTACACTCTGCACCAGGTCCAGGTATCCCTTATTAGTGTAGAAGAGGTGTCTAGCAGCTTTGGCTGATAGAAAAGGGTAGCTTAGCAGAGCAGCTTAGGCTGAACTAGGAGACATGCAAAGCTCCCACTATACCACTGGTGTCATATGCACAATATCATAAGAAAACACAATACACAGATATACTAAAAATAAAGGTACTTTATTTTTATGACAATATGCCAAAAGTATCTCAGTGAGTACCCTCAGTATGAGGATAGCAAATATACACAAGATATATGTACACAATACCAAAATTATGCAGTAATAGCAATAAAAAGCAATGCAAGCAATGTACAGTCACAATAGATTGCAATGAGAGCACATAGGTATAGGGGCAACACAAACCATATACTCTAGAAGTGGAATGCGAACCACAAATGGACCCCAAACCTATGTGAGCTTGTAGAGGGTTGCTGGGACTGTAAGAAAACTGTGAGGGTTAGAAAAATAGCCCACCCCAAGACCCTGAAAAGTAGGTGTAAAGTGCACCTAAGTTCCCCAGAGAGCACAGAAGTCGTGATAGGGGAATTCTGCAAGGAAGACCAACACCAGCAATGCAACAACGATGGATTTCCAGACGAGAGTACCTGTGGAACAAGGGGACCAAGTCCAAGAGTCACACTCAAGTCGGGAGTGGGCAGATGCCCATGAAATGCCAGCTGAGGTTGCAAAGAAGCTGCCACCCGATGGTAGAAGCTGTGGATTCTGCAAGAACGAAGAGGACTAGGAACTTCTCCTTTGGAGGATGGATGTCCCACGTCGTGAAGAAGCTTGTAGAGGTGTTCCCGTGCAGAAAGACCGCAAACAAGCCTTGCTAGCTGCAAGGGTTGCGGTTAGGGTTATTGGATGCTGCTGTGGCCCAGGCGGGACCAGGATGTCGCCAATTGCGTGAGGAGACAGAGGGGGCGTCCAGCAAGACAAAGAGCCCACTCAGAAGTAAGCAGCACCCGCAGAAGTGCCGGAACAGGCACTACGAAGAAGAGTGAACCGGAGCTCACCCGAAGTCACAAAAGAGGGTCCCACAACGCCAGAGGACAACTCAGGAGGTCGTGCACTGCAGGTTAGAGTGCCGGGGACCCAGGCTTGGCTGTGCACAAAGGAAATCCTGGAAGAGTGCACAGGAGCCGGAGCAGCTGCAAATCACGCGGTACCCAGCAATGCAGTCTAGCGTGGGGAGGCAAGGACTTACCTCCACCAAACTTGGACTGTGGGAGTCACTTGGACAGAGTTGCTGAGTTCCAGGGACCACGCTCGTCGTGCTGAGAGGGGAACCAGAAGACCGGTGATGCAGTCTTTTGGTGCCAGCGGTTGCAGGGGGAAAATTCCGTCGACCCACTGGAGATTTCTTCGGAGCTTCTAGTGCAGAGAGGAGGCAGACTACCCCCACAGCATACACCACCAGGAAAGCAGACGAGAAGGCGGCTGGAGCAGCGATACAAGGTTGCAGTAGTCGTCTTTGCTACTTTGTTGAGGCTTTGCAGGCGTCCAGAGCAGTCAGCGGTCGATTCCTTGGCAGAAGGTGAAGAGAGAGATGCAGAGGAACTCTGATGAGCTCTTGCATTCATTATCTAAAGAATTCCCCAAAGCAGAGAACCTAAATAGCCAGAAAAGGATGTTTGGCTACTTAGGAAGGAGGATAGGCTAGCAACACAGGTAAGAGCCTATCAGAAGGAGTCTCTGACGTCACCTGCTGGCACTGGCCACTCAGAGGTGCTGCTGGCACACTGGACTGCTCTGTTTCCAAGATGGCAGAGGTCTGGAGCACACTGGAGGAGCTCTGGGCACCTCCCAGGGGAGATGCAGGTCAGGGGAGTGACCCTTTCCTTTGTCCAGTTTCGCGCCAGAGCAGGGCTGGGGGATCCCTGAACCGGTGTAGACTGGCTTATGCAGAGATGGGCACCATTTGTGCCCATCAAAGCATTTCCAGAGGCTGGGGGAGGCTACTCCTCCCCAGCCCTGACACCTTTTTCCAAAGGGAGAGGGTGTAACACCCTCTCTCTGAGGAAGTCCTTTGTTCTGCCTTCCTGGGCCAAGCCTGGCTGGACCCCAGGAGGGCAGAAACCTGTCTGAGAGGTTGGCAGCAGCAGCAGCTGCAGTGCAACCCCGGGAAAGGTAGTTTGGCAGTACCCGGGTCTATGAGACTCGGGGGATCATGGAATTGTCTCCCCAATGCCAGAATGGCATTGGGGTGACAATTCCATGATCTTAGACATGTTACATGGCCATGTTCGGAGTTACCATTGTGACGCTATACATATGTGGTGACATATGTATAGTGCACGCGTGTAATGGTGTCCCCGCACTCACAAAGTCCTGGGAATTTGCCCTGAACAATGTGGGGGCACCCTGGCTAGTGCCAGGGTGCCCACACACTAAGTAACTTAGCACCCAACCTTTACCAGGTAAAGGTTAGACATATAGGTGACTTATAAGTTACTTAAGTGCAGTGGTAAATGGCTGTGAAATAACGTGGACGTTATTTCACTCAGGCTGCAGTGGCAGGCCAGTGTAAGAATTGTCAGAGTGCCCCATGGGTGCCAAAAGAAATGCCGCAGCCCACAGGGATCTCCTGGAACCCCAATACCCTGGGTACTTCAGTACCATATACTAGGGAATTATAAGGGTGTTCCAGTATGCCAATATGAATTGGTGAAATTGGTCACTAGCCTGTTAGTGACAATTTGTAAAGAGAGAGCATAACCACTGAGGTTCTGGTTAGCAGAGCCTCAGTGATACAGTTAGGCATCACACAGGGAACACATACATATAGGTCACAAACTTATGAGCACTGGGGTCCTGACTAGCAGGGTCCCAGTGACACATAACAAACATACAGAAAACATAGGGTTTTCACTATGAGCACTGGGCCCTGGCTAGCAGGATCCCAGTGAGACAGTGAAAACACCCTGACATACACTCACAAACAGGCCAAAAGTGGGGGTAACAAGGCTAGAAAGAGGCTACTTTCTCACAATATTGACAACAAAATACTGCCCAAAATGATTGCGGTGCGGTTGCAGCCCGTGTTTCTGAAGTTGGTGCTTCCGGACCAGTCTGGGTTTGTGCCGGGTAGATCTACGTCCCATAATCTGCGTACCTTTTTTGCGGTGCTGGGTACATTGGGGGTCGAGGAGGAAGCAGCTGCGGTGTTCTTGGACGCCACTAAGGCCTTTAATTCCCTGGCATGGGACTACATGTTTGCGTTGTTTGCTAGAGTTGGACTGAGTGCACGCTTTGTGAAATTGATTCGATTGCTGTACTCGTCCTCCACCGCAAGGCTGCGTCTGAACGGGTCTATCTCTGACTCCTTCCCGGTTGCCCGTGGAACTCGCCAGGGATGCCCCCTGTCCCGTTACTCTTTGCTGTGGCTATGGAGCCTCTTGCGGCATGGTTGCAGCACCACCATGGTGATAGGGGTCTGCAGTTCAGACAGCGGTCTATTTTGATATCTATGTATGCTGATGATATTGCGCTGTATGTTCATGAGTCGCGGATTAATCTGGACGTTCTGCTGGATGAAACTGAACACTTCGGTTCCTTTTCTGGGATTAAGATGAATTGGTCTAAATCCATGGTGCTGCCTCTATCCGCGGGGGTGGCGAATTTTCCCTCTCAGTACCCAATTGAATGGGCGGACGGTCCTGTGCGGTATCTGGGGGTTTGGTTGAGCTGTGATGTAGGAACCTTTGGCTGGCTAACTATGGCAAGGCACTATCGTGGTTGGAGGGGAAAGTTGAGGCGTGGCGCTCCTTACCGCTCTCGCTGACAGGTCGTATAGCTATTGCGAAAATGGTGGTTTTGCCAAAGTTTCTGTATTTGTTTGTTAACCTCTCGCTCCCACTCCCAGCAAGTTTTTTACGACGTCTTCGCTCTGCTCTGATACGATTGGTTTGGGCTGGTGGGTAGCCTCGTATTGCCTGGGAGAAGTTGACGCTGCCGTTTGAGCTGGGCGGCCCCTTGCAGCCACGGATCTGGAGCTATACTATTATTGTGCTCAGGCGCACACTGCGCATTACTGGTTGCGGACGATCCGTTATCTGCTGCATCTTGCGCCGGAGAGTGATTTGGTGTGGCCGGACGACTTGGTTCGTGTCTTGGGCAATCCCTTCCGACCTCGAGCTTGAGGTGTCGACACGGTGGCGTGCAAAGCTCGGGCTTGGATGGCGTTGCTGCGCTGCTCTGGGCTCTGCCTTTGCTCCGTCGCTGCCTGTACTTTCGGTTGCAGACCTTGAGATGGTTCGAGATAGGCAGCTGCGCAATTTTATCCGGCATTTGGACTTGACTGAATTGGGGGACTGGTTTGCAAATGGGCGATTGATCTCCCCGGATGAGGTGCTAGAGGATGGACGCGCTACTGCACTGCACCAGCTGTATGTGTTGCATGTCTGCGTGATGCTGCATGCCCGATTTTCTGGACTTGATGACCCACCTGAGGAGTGTCCAGCACTGGAAGTGTTGTGCCTCGCTCAGACACCACGGAAACGTATCCCTAAATTGTACATTGTGTGTTGGAAAGGAGGGGGGACTTGGGTGCGTCGGCCAGGGTGTGATGGGAGGTGAATGTGTGTGAACCTATATCCGAGCAGGAGTGGCGAAGATGCTGTGCGCACATGAGAGATTTGTCACCAATTATAGGCTCCGTCTGATCCACTTCAAATTTCTGCACCGCCTATATTATACTCCTAGAGGTCTCTGCTTGATGCGCCTGCGTGCGGACGCATGCTGTGATCGGTGCTGCGTGCCTGATGCTGGGTTCTTACATCTCGCGTGGGAGTGTACTGAGGTGCACGCTTTCTGGGTGGAGGTCGTGAGGATGATTGAGGCAATGACCGGACTGGAGCTGCTCTTGTCCCCCAGACTGGCGTTGCTTGGATGAGTGGATGTAGTGCGGCGATCCCATAGGTAGCTGGTGGGTCTTCTTTTTTTGTTAGCCAAGCGTAGAGTGGCGATGTGTTGGGGCTGGATCTGGGGCAGGGCCCCTCGTGGTTCTGACTGGTTGCACAACGCCTCCTTTTGTCAGGAGCAGCTGACGATTTTCTGGGAGTTGACGCTGGAGGGTTCCTGGCCAAGGGACATCTGGGCTCCACTGCGCTCCTTCTTGGATGCCTTATAATATAGATGTGTTGACAATGTAAGATCGCCTATGCGTCTAGGAGCATTGTGTGCCCTCGCTTTCTCTCTGGGAGTGGAAGTGTGGCACTGATTGTTGTGTGTGCTCCTATGTTTTCTTCCTGCCTGCCTCTTTTCCTTGCCTTTCCTTTATTTCCCCTATTTCCTTGTTTCTACTTGGTTGCTAGCCCGACGGACTAGATGTGAACTGCCCTGAGATCAGGTTGTCGTGGTCATGTTAATCTACTTGTGGCTGGGGCCCCTACGGGTGTGCTGGGATTCTCGCTCGGCACTCAGGATAGTGAACCATTAATTTCTCTCTTCACAGGTGGGGCCCAGGACTGTTCGGGCTCGAATTTGATGTACTTGTGTACTCAGTCCTGCGGGCTGCTTTGTCTTTGTTTGCTGTATGTTGTGTTTCTCTAATATACAATAAATAAATAAATAAAAATAAATAAAAAAACGAATGATCATAAAATATGAAACTTAAATAGAGTGGCAAAATGTGGTATTGGTGAGTTGGGAGAAACAAGAGAACCCGCTACACGTGATGGTGGGTCTTATGTTGATCCTGATTTAGTTAAGAATCCGTGTTCG
The DNA here is from genome assembly GCF_031143425.1 of Pleurodeles waltl. Lineage (NCBI taxonomy): Eukaryota > Metazoa > Chordata > Amphibia > Caudata > Salamandridae > Pleurodeles > Pleurodeles waltl. Next base: position 651,545,115 of record NC_090451.1, read on the forward strand.
AGGTCTAAAAGACTGATAAGGAGGCCGATGAGATTACGAGACTATGTATGATTTGTTCATGTCAACATAGGGGCTTATATAAGTCTTGAAGCTATGCATGTCTATTTACTTATGTTATCATTTATTATTAGGAAATGTTATATAAGTTATGAAGCTATGAATGTGTTCTAATTTCATTTGATTGTTTTGATGTTTGCAAGGGAAGGGAGGTGATGTGGTAATGTCCATTTGTTTATGTTACCATTTATTATTAAGAAATGTTCTGTTACTATAGGAGCCACTCAACCTCGTAAGCAAGACAGTTCTTCGAATATAGAATGCAAAGGGTCAAAGGAGGTTCTTTCTGAGGCAGTTGTGTTTGAAGGCCTGGCTGACAGTATGCGGCTTCTAGACATCGTACTTATCTTATAATAAACCAAGTTGGCTCTACTACTTATTAAGAAACCGCTCTTCTGTTACCTCACCATCCATGCCCCCTTTATCTCTACCCACCGAACATCAACAATGACCTTGCCCCTTTACCTCTACTCTCCCGAACCACAAAACTTTCCATACCTTCCTTTAGCTCTACCTCCGAATCGCAAAGTCACCCTTGCCCCATCCTTTACCTCTATGCTCCTGAACCCCAAAGTCATTCTTACCCAATTTACCTCTAACTCCAGATCCCCAAAGTTGCCCTCGCCCAACTTTTACCTCTATCCCCGCACTCTAAAGTCTCCATTGCCCCATTTACCTCTACCAAGACCCAAAAGTCACTTTTGCTACCCTTTACCTCTAACCCGCAGAACTCAAACGTTATTCTTGCCCCTTTTACCTCTAACCCCACATGAACCCGAAAGTCACTCAGGTATGACACATGCCTGTCCCTTTCTTAATCACTCACCTGCCTACACCCAAGTCCCCCTAGATGTTTCACAAGCTCTGTTGGTTTTTTATGCCTTTTGGTATGTTTGGCAGACACCTTCACCTCTTTGACTGTTTGCCTGCTCCATCGGCACTGTACTTTAAGTCTCACCTGCGACAATGCATGCAAGCCACTTCAAGACATTTTCAATACTTACAGGGGGCTTAGGGCCACCCCATTGCTTTCCATTGGCAGGCTTCATAGTCACTCATTTCCTCTCTTCTCTTTGATGATAGGAAATGTTAGCTTCACTTAGTTTTTTGGTGATTGTCCCTAACCTCTTAAACATTCCTCTTTTCATTTTACTTGCACCCCTTTCCTATCCCCACCTAAAAAACGTTTGATTTCTTTTAGCTAGAAACATTTTTTTATTAAAAGCTGCCGGTTATTCAGACAGTGAAGGATCATGTGGCAAATGCACCAAATCCATTATTATGCAGAAAACTCGACGGAGGCAGAATCGCATAATTTCTTTGGCCTTGATTACATATTATGTATTATAAATTGATTATTATGTTGTTATTATATATTATATCTACTAAATGTTACTTATCTGTTTCTTTTCTTAAATTATATATTGCATTTTAATAACAAGTTTTGGGGATTTACTTGTGATTAAATCTCCAAAACTAAATGTATGTAATTTGATTGGAAATGAATTGCTTAATTAGTACTAAAATGCATAGATTTGTGTGTGGAGAAATTTTATTATGTTTTTAATAAGGTGCGGTGAATATTAGGGGACTTGGCTGACAGGCTTGGTCGCCCCACTCACTGCTGCCGCTCCTGCCTGCCTTTGCCGCCTCCTGCCTGCAGATTCCTTCGCTCGCTGCTCCTGGGATTTCCCGCCGCTGCCTCCCTGCGGCCCCGCCCCCCTGTGATTCCATTCGCCGGACCGCTCCCGCCACCCAGCTGCTCCTCCCTCCCGGCTCCTTACTTAAGGGGACCGTAGGGGACCACAGAGTGTGACCGCTCAGCCCTCCACAGGGCTTGGTCGCCCCACTCACTGCTGCCGCTCCTGCCTGCCTTTGCCGCCTCCTGCCTGCAGATTCCTTCGCTCGCTGCTCCTGGGATTTCCCGCCGCTGCCTCCCTGCGGCCCCGCCCCCCTGTGATTCCATTCGCCGGACCGCTCCCGCCACCCAGCTGCTCCTCCCTCCCGACTCCTTACTTATGACGCCCCCAGAGCGACCGCGCAGCGGACGCGCGCAGCGGGAGCACCGACTGAGCGCCGAAGGTGCGCCAAAGGTAAGCCCGTCTGCGCCCGTCCGCGCCTGGACCGCGCCCAGCGCCAGACCCCCTGGTCCTCGCCCTCGCCAGCACACCCTGCACAGCTACGATGCCAGAACCCTCCACGCACTCAACGCCGGCCGAAACACCGCCTGCTACCGAGCCACCCCGAGACGCACCCACGGACCCTTCACCTGCCTGACCTGCCGCTTCACCAGCCTACGACCCAACACTGCACCTACTAAACCGAGCCCCAGCAACAAACACCTGATGTGCATCCTGCTCAACACCCGCTCCGTTCACAGGCATGCCGTCGAACTCTGGAACCTCCTCGACTCGACAGCACCAGACATCGCCTTCCTGACGGAAACCTGGATGAACGCCTCCTCAGCACCCGACGTCGCCATCGCCGTCCCAGAAGGCTACAAAATCACCAGGAGGGACCCCGTCAACCAGACAGGAGGAGGCATCGCCATCATCCACAAGAACACCATCCGCATCACGACCAACTCCGATGACACCTTCACCTCCGCCGAACACCTCCACTTCCAGATACACACCAACCCCAAGACCACGCTCAGAGGCACCCTCATCTACAGACCACCGGGACCACGCACACAGTTCAGCGAAGACATCACAGACTTCGTCAGCCCCCACGCCATCAATTCCACCGACTACATCCTCCTGGGGGACCTCAACTTCCACCTGGAGGACGACAAGGACCGCAACACCACTGCTCTACTGGCCAACCTGGCCAACCTCGGACTCAAGCAACTGGTAACCACCCCTACCCACCACGCCGGCCACACGCTTGACCCAGTCTTCTCATCCAGCAAATATGTCACCTTCAGCCACTCCACCAATCTCCAGTGGACTGACCACAGCTGCGTCCACTTCAGCTTCAGTAAAACGACGACCCACCACCACCCTCAACAAACCCCCCGCAGGAGCTGGAACAAGATCACCGGCGACCAGCTCACCACCTTCCTCAGCCAGAACCCCCCCACCAGCTCAACGGACCCCAACGAAGCCGCCAACAACCTCACACAGTGGATCACCAACTGCGCAGATGCCCTCGCACCACTGAAGAAGAACCCCCCCAGCAGACGCAGCAGCAAGAAAGCCTCCTGGTTTACCGACGAGCTCATCACCTCCAAGAAGAACTGCCGCTCCCTGGAGAAAACCTGGCGCACCAACCAGACCACAGACAACATGACGGCCCTCAAACACGCCACCCGCAAACACCACCAACTGATCCGCGCCACAAAGAAGACAGCCTTCAAGGAACGACTGGACAACAACACCCACAACAGCAAGGAACTCTTCAGCATCGTCAAAGAGCTCTCCAACCCCGACGCCGGAAACAATGACATCACTCCCTCGCAAGACCTCTGCGACTCCCTCGCAGCCTTCTTCCACGACAAGATCGCCAACATTCACAACAGCTTCGGCCCACCAACCACAAACCCCACCACCGAACCGATGCCCCCCACCGCCACCCTCCGCACCTGGACCCCAGTCAGCACCGAAGACACAACACGCACAATGAACACCATCCACTCCGGATCCCCTACGGACCCCTGCCCACACCACATCTTCAACACGGCCGACCACATCATCGCACCCCACCTCCGTGACATCGTCAACGCCTCCTTCAACACCGCCACCTTCCCGGAGTGCTGGAAACACGCCGAGATCAGTGCCCTGCTGAAGAAACCAACTGCAGACCCCTCCGACCTCAAGAACTACCGCCCCATCTCGCTCCTCCCGTTTCCTGCCAAAGTCATCGAGAAGACCGTCAACAGACAGCTAGCTGCCTTCCTCGAGACCAACGGATCCCTCGACCACTCGCAATCCGGCTTCCGAGCCAACCACAGCACGGAGACCGCCCTCATCGCAGCCACAGACGACATCAGATCCCTAATGGACAATGGGGAAACTGCGGCCCTCATCCTCCTGGACCTCTCCGCAGCGTTCGACACTGTCTGCCACCGCACCCTGGTACAGCGCCTGAACAACACCGGCATCCAGGAGAAGGCCCTGGAGTGGATCACCTCATTCCTCGCCGGAAGAACCCAGAGAGTCCGCCTCCCCCCGTTCCGGTCAGCGGCCACCGAAGTCATCTGCGGAGTTCCACAAGGGTCATCGCTCAGCCCCACCCTCTTCAACGTCTATATGAGCCCCCTCGCAACCATCGCACGTCAACACAACCTCAAGATCATCACCTACGCCGACGACACCCAGCTGATCCTCTCCCTCACCAGCGACCCGGACGCCGCCAGAGCCAGCCTACACGAAGGGATGAAAGACGTCGCCGAATGGATGAAGAACAGCCGCCTGAAACTGAACTCAGACAAGACGGAGGTCCTCATCCTGGGATCATCACCATCCGCCTGGGACGACTCCTGGTGGCCCCCCGCCCTGGGAGCCACCCCCAAGCCAACGGACCACGCTCGCAACCTAGGCTTCATCCTGGACTCCTCCCTCTCGATGACCAGACAAGTCAACGCCGTCTCATCTTCATGCTTCAACACCCTGCGCATGCTTCGAAAGATCTTCCGGTGGATCCCCACCGAGACCAGGAAGACGGTCACCCAGGCCCTCGTCACCAGTCGGCTGGACTACGGGAACGCCCTCTACGCCGGCACCGCCGCCAAACTCCAGAAGAAACTCCAACGGATCCAGAACGCCTCAGCACGACTCATCCTGGACATCCCCCGACACAGCCACATCTCCGAACACCTGAGAGACCTGCACTGGCTCCCCGTCAACAAAAGAATCACGTTCCGACTCCTCACCCATGCACACAAGGCCCTCCACGACCTGGGCCCCAAGTTCCTCAACAGCCGCCTGACCTTCCACAAGCCCACCCGCCAGCTCCGCTCCGCCAGCCTCGCTCTCGCCACCGTCCCCCGCATCCGCAGAGCCACCGCCGGAGGAAGATCCTTCTCCTACCTGGCAGCCAAGACATGGAACTCCCTCCCAATCCACCTCCGGACAACGCAAGACCATCTCGCCTTCAGGAAGCAACTCAAGACCTGGCTGTTCGAGCAGTAGCGTTCCCCCCCCCCCAGCGCCTTGAGACCCTCCGGGTGAGCAGTGCGCTATACAAATGCCTTTGATTGATTGATTGACAGTTTTATTTCAATTATTAATTTTTAATTAATTTTAAAAAAATACAAAATTTAAAAGATGAAAAATTTAAAATATATTGTCAATATTAAATGAGATTTATTAAAACATTTTAAAACAATGTTTAAGTTCATCCAGTTTTAAGATATTCTGTTGACTTTTAGGTTTTTGACATTTTTTTTAACTTTAATACCTTAACTGATATCTAATGGGCACTAATATTATTTGTATGTAGGGAACTTGACCAAGACCTGACCGCACCCCAATTAAATGCAATGTCTTTAATGTTTTTATACTGCAGTTAGAATAGTATATCTGTTCTCTCCCTACATTTGCATGTTTCTCAATGTTTTTTAGATTAGAAATAAAATAGTATATTTGACTGCTCCGTGCATGCACTACCCCCAATGGTTGTTAGATAGAAGGTAGAATAGTAAATCCGACACCCCCCCCCCACTCAAAAAATACTCTTTCACCAACATTTCTCGAACTGGAGTAAGAACAATAAACCTGTACCTAATAAATTGAAATATCATCACATAATCCTTTCATCCTATAAATAGTTGCAACCATAACCTATTGTGGCCCAAATTCCAAAGCACTCGTGCACCCAGGAACATATGTGTGCATGTACATTTACATACACATGCACACACACACATATTTTATTTCTTTGACTCCCACTCTTCTGCTTTCTTCTCCTGTCCTACCTCCCATCACACATGAACTTAATGTTTCCAACAATACTCACTACACAACACCCTACCAATTAAACTAATTATCTGCTTTCCTCAAGCAAAATAGATAGCTTCCCTGGCTGCACACTGGAATATCCAAGTTTGCAGAGTCTTGCTAGATAGACAGCTCTACCCAAGCAACACACCAACTTAAATCTTAGATGCATTCAGATGAGCTTATCCTAAATTTACCACACCCTCACACGAGCATCATTGCATCATAACTCCTACCAGACTAGTCCTTCTGCCTAAAAAAACAATATCCCTAGACCAGGCCAATGGACAACTGACAGCCCAGCTCAATTAAAAATACCAAAGTGCTTCAGCACACCACAGACACTGCACATTAGAAAGGTCTTAAAAAGAATCAGCTCATTTTAGTTTCACTTTAACTAACAATCAACTTTACTATACAAGACATTTAAGAAATCACTACTAACCATCACTACCAAGCACAAACCGAACAACCACAGACTACTGATGGAAATCCCCCAATGTATGAAAGGGCACACATATTATGAAAGAAATACAGTGGCTTAATAATGGTACACGCGTATGCAGAACAGATAACATGACAACATAACAGTACTTTAGAAAACAAAAAAACCCACAAATGAACCCTTTACTGCTCAGTCTAAGGCCTCTTGGCGTATACTATTAACTCCGCACTGCACATATTTAACCAGGTTCCCCAATTCAACAGTAATGCGCTGATTTATCCTGTTTCCACAATGCCACAATAATGCAAGTTTACCACAATGTAGCACGATTCATTGACACACTGGTGAAGTGGTTGTGAAAGAGGCGGACACATATATACTGAAGACAGTTTCATTGAGGAAACACCGGCAAACAGGTACTCAGTAACACACTGACAGGTGAATATAAACTAACAGTACAAAAGTACAGTTTCTTGCAAGCCGCCCCCGCCACTCACCAGTTTGGTGCCTGACACATCGACACGCACACACGCAGGGGAATGCATCCTATAACGAGAAGCTGGGGCATCAGGAGAAGGGTTGACATGTGGTAGGCAGGCAGAGGTTGGCAGGAAAACGGTTGAGGAATCATACTTTTGCCATGCAACAAACACAATGGGAAAGCTCTTGCATATGGGAGCCACGCCCAATCCATGTGTTAGTACTTGTGTATGTGTGTGGGAGTGGGGCTTGAACCCGATTCCTCCACCGTGCTCCTTCTCCATCTACCACAGACCCAACAATACCAGCCGCCACTGTGGCCAATGCAGCCAGTTAGAACTGACAAACGCTGGCCTGTCAATCTAGCACTGCACGACATCCCAGTCTGTGGCTCGCTTGGGCCCTGCGAGTCCCCGTTCCTTTAGTCCTCCACTCCACCCTCCAAAGCTCCCCCTGCACCACAGTCTCTATTTCTTTTCACACTTAAACTTATCACATCTTATGACGTTACTGTCTCTCTCATCCCCCCCACAGCTAGTCCCTCTACCCCAGCCTCTCCCTATGACCACACATTCACCATAGCTGCAAGCCCTTCGCTTGACACTACAGCATCTCGGGGGCCCATGAGTCCCAAAATGTCTTGCCCTACCACTCTAACTAACAATGTCTGCCAGGACTCTCTCCCAATACCCACACATCTTTCCTCTGACTTCCCAGCCTCTACCCACCCACTTGACTCTCCACTGAAGTCTCGCTTCATCTGACCCCCTCCCCCAGCCTCTTCCCAGCCCCATGACTCTCAGCAGAGGCCTCCCTTCCTCTGACTCCCCACTCTCTACCCATTCCTAACTCTCCGTTCAGGTCTCCATTCCTCAGCCTCCACCCATTCCTGACTCTCCGGTGAGGTCTCCCTTCCTCCGACTCCCCAGCCTCCACTAATTCCTGCCTCTCCACTGAGGTCTCCCTTCCTCCGACTCCCCAGCCTCCACCCATTCCTGACTCTCCGCTGAGGTCTCCCTTCCTCCGACTACCCAGCCCCCACCCATTCCTGGCTCTCCACTGAGGTCTCCCTTCCTCCAACTCCCCAGCCTCCACCCGTTCCTGACTCTCCGCTGAGGTCTCCCTTCCTCCGACTCCCCATCCGCCACCCATTCCTGACTCTCCGCGAGGTCTCCCTTCCTCCGACTCCCCAGCCATTACCCATTCTTGATTCTCCAATGAGGTCTCCCTTCCTCCGACTCCCCAGCCTCCACCCATTCCTGACACTCCACTGAGGTCTCAATTCCTCCGACTCCCCAGCCTCCACCCATTCCTGACTCTCCAGCCTCCACCCATTCCGACTCCCCAGCCTCCACCCATTCCTGACTCTCCTGACTCTCCGCTGAGGACTCCCTTCCTCCGACTCCCCAGCCTCCACCCATTCCTGACTCTCTGCTGAGGTCTACCTTCCTCCGATTCCCCAGCCTCCACCCATTCCTGACTCTCTGCTGAGGTCTCCCTTCTGCCGACTCCCCAGCCTTTACCCATTCCTGACTCTACGCTGTCTCCATTCCTCCGACTCCCCCGCCTCCACCAATTCCTGACTCTCCGCTGAGGTCTCCCTTCCTCCGACTCCCCAGCCTCCATCAATTCCTGACTCTCCGCGAGGTCTCCCTTTCTCTGACTCTCCGCTGAGGACTCCCTTCCTCCGACTCCCCAGCCTCCACCCATTCCTGACTCTCCTCTGAGGTCTCCCTTCCTCTGGCTCCCCAGCCTCCACCCATTCCTGACTCTCCGCTGAGGTCTCCCTTCCTCCGACTCCCCAGCCTCCACCCATTCCTGACTCTCTGCCGAGGTCTCCTTCCTCCAACTCCCCAGCTTCCATCCATTCATGACTCTCCGCCGAGGTCTCCCTTCCTCCGACTACCCAGCCTCCATCAATTCCTGACTCTCCGCGAGGTCTCCCTTCCTCTGACTCTCCGCTGAGGTCTCCCTTCCTCTGTATCCCCAGCCTCCACTCATTCCCGACTCTTCGTCCAGGTCTCACTCTACCCCTTTGCTGATCTTCATAGATAATCTCCATTTTATCAGATTCTCACTTTTTGCTCTTTTTCTTCCAGTTGAAATGTCGACTCATCTATTCTCCGTCTTCTGTCTCCACCCCCTCCCCTCTGTGCACATCTCCCACGATTGTTTCTCTATCTGGTTGTCTCAATCTCACCCAATCTCAATCTTTATGTCCATTTGGTGCCTTTCCCTCTCTGTCCGCTTGCATATTCCCTTCTCATCTCTTTACCTGCCCTTCTCTCCACCTATATATTTGTCTCTATCTCGAGTTCTCCAGATTCTATTATCTGTGAGGCGTTCTGCACACCTCATGTTCCGTGACCTTTAGTCCACAACCCTCTCAGTACCCTTTTGACTGCATCCCTCCCCATTGCCTCTCCCCATCAATAATCCTGTATCACTGAATTCCCTGTACATCCCTCTCTTTGCACTCGTCCTGTTTTTATGATTCCCCTATCTCTCTGCTTCTTTCACTGTAAATACCACTTCCCATTCTCAAACGATTGTCCCTCCATTAGTGCCCAGCTCTCTCTTCTAGTTTGTCTCTTTCTTTTTTTTTCAACTGTTTCTCTTTTGCTTACTTTGCTCACCCAGCACCATATTTTTTCTGTCACCTCCTTGTTTCCATGTTCCCCTTTTTTCTCCCCAGAGTCACTCAGCTGATTATGGGGCCCATCCATTAACATTTCCCTATCTATGACCATCTCGGGCAGTCCTCTCCTCATCTAAGTACAAAACAGCACAGTAGCCTGGGGAAGAGACACTGCGGAAGAGGTAGGCCTCAGGCCTGTAGCCCTGCCAGGCGAGTCCAGCCCATGGGAGCTGAGGAGAACTGAAGGCCTATTAACCCAGTGGTCGTTGCGCGCCTAGAGCACGGCAATGCGCCTAATGTTCAACATATTTATTTTAAACTAAGTCTGAGATAACTCCACATTTTAAATTATTACAAAATACCCCCGCCCTCCCAGCAACACCAGAAGCAGAATCCTGTGAATGGAACCCTATGACATGCCAGGACCTCCAGTGTGACGTCAGTAGGTCCAGGCTATGGGGAGTTGGGGTTTCCGCCGCAGCAGGGAGACAGGAAGAATAAGAGCCCACTAAGGGGGAGAATGCCGGGGAGAGTGGGATCTCTTTTTGGTTCATCGCAGGATCATTTTCGTGACTAAATGGTTGTTTATTTTCAGGAAACTGAATTAAGCCCGTGCAGTGCCTGCTCCCCCGTTAAACTGAAGCACGTGTCGTCACCCATAAACCTGTGACGTGTGATGACAGGTTGAAAAGTCTCCTTTGTGACGTGTCCTTGGTATAAGAGGCCGGTATCCAGGCAGCTGCAGCACTGCGCGCGAGGACACCGGAGGAGGCGGACACTGCTGGCTCCGGAGCTGAGGCCAGAGAGAGCCCGAAGCCGCAGGGGCCTATCAGGCTCCAAAACAGACAGGCAGGGGTGGGTCCAAGGGCACGAGGTGAGTATATAAACCAAACGAAAAGCGAATTGAAACTGAACTTGAAACCAAACTGAAAACTAACTTGAAACTGGCTTGATACTGGCTTGATACTGGCTTGCAACTGGCTTGATACTGGCTTGCAACTGACTTGATACTGACTTGAACCCCCAATTCCCTTCCCTTCCTTTCAGATAAACTTGCCTACCTCCCCTTCCCTCTCCTTCCTTTCCCGCCTTCCCATTCCCTTACCTTTTCCTTTTTCCTCTTAGCTCTCCTTTCTTTCAATCTCCCTTTCCTTTCATTACTTTCTTCCCTAACTCTTCTATGCTTTCCCCTTGTCACCCCCTTTTCCTTATCCATTCCTTTTCTTTTCTTTTCCCTTCCCTTCTCTTTCCTTCCATTCCCTTCCTCAGTCCTGTACCCTACCAAGCCCTCCCCTTCCACCTCTCCTCTTCCCCTTCCTTCCACTCGGTTCCCTTTTCTTGCATCCCTTTCCCTTCCCTTCCCCTTCTTCCCTTCCACTCCCCCTTCCCGTTCTCCATCCCCTGCCCCTTCCCTTTCCCTCACCCTTTACCCGCTCCCATCCCCTCATTCCCTTCTCCATCCCTTATCCTTAACTATCCCCTTACACTTTCCTTCCCTGCCCTATCACCCTTGCCTTCATCATCCCATTTCCTTCCCATCCCCTTATCCTCCACTCCGCCTTCCTACCCTTCCCTTCATTTACCTTCCCCTTTTCCTCCTTCCCCCTTCAATTCCCACCCCTTCCTTCCCACTCACCCCTCTTCTTTCACTCCCTTCCCTTCCCCCTCTACCCTCTGCACCCCTACCACCCCTACCTTCCTTTCCTTTCCCTTCCCCATCTTTCTCTCACCCTTGCCTTCCTTTAATTCTCTACACTTCCCTTTCCCATCCTCTTCTCTCCCTCATCATACTCAAGCCACTTCCTTTCCCCTCCCCTTCTCCCCTTCCCTTCCTTTACCCTTCCCTTCTCTCTCTCCTTCTCTCCTTTTCCCTTCCCTCCTGTTCTCTTCTCCCCCTCCCTCCCCTTTCCCTTCTACCTCCTCACTCTACCCCTTCCTTTTTTTTTCACTTGCCTCCTCTTTCCCTCCCCCTCTTTCCTTCCTCTTGCCCACCCCCTTCCCCATCCTCTTACCTTTCGCTTACCACTATCCCCTCACCCTCCACATCCCCTCATACACCCCTTTCTCTTCCCCCTTCCTCCCCTTTCCTTTCCCTTCCTTTTCCTTTCTACCGCCTCACTCTACCCCTTCCCTTCCCCTTTTCCTTCACTTACTCCTTTCCCTTCCCCTCACCTCCTTTCCCCTCACCTCCTTTCCCTTCCCCTCCTCTTCTTCCCTTCCTTTCTCTTGCCCATCCACTTCCCTTTCCCTCACCCCTTCCTTCTCCCTTTTCCTTCTGCATCCCATAGCCTTTCCCTTTCCCTTCTCCTACCCCTCACCCTACCCCTTTCCCATTCCCTCACCCTTTCCTTTGCTTTCCCCTACCTCCTCACCCTACCCCTTCCCTTTTCCTTCACTTAACTCCTGTTCCCTTCCCTTTTCTGCCCCCTCTCCCTTCCCTTCCTGCCCCCTCCATTTCCTTCCCTTTCTCTTCCCAACCTCTCCCTTTCTTTCCCATCCAATCTGTCTCCTACCCTTCCCTCTTTCCCTTCCCTCCATTTCTTCTCCTTTTCTTCCCTCCCCTTCCCCATCCACTTCCTCTTCCCCTCCCTCTCCTGTCTCCTTCCTGTCTTCCCTCTCCCTCTCCTTCCCCACCCTCCTTTCCTTTCCCTTCGCTTCTCTTCCTTTCTTTTCCTACCCTTCCCCATCTCCTCACCCTTTCCTTCTCTTCCCCATCCCCTCACCCTCCACTTCCCCTCTACCTCCCAATCCCCTTCTCTTCCATACCCCACCCCTTCCCCTTCTCCCTTCCATTCCCCATCCCCTCAACCTAACCTCCCATTCTCTGCCCCTTCCCTTACCCCTCCCCGTCTCCTTCCCCTGCTCTTCCCTTCCCGAACCATCCCGTTTCCCTTTCCATTCCCCTTTCCATTCCTTTCCATCTCCTTTCTCCCGCCCCCACCCTCTTTCCTACCTCTCTCGCTCCCCAAGCCCCTCCCCTTTCCCCTTTCCCACCCCTTGCCCTACCCTTTACTTGCATTTCCTAATCCTCCCTTCCCTTTTCTTCTGCGTCTCATACCCTTCCCCATTCGTTCAACCTTTCCTTCCCTTTCCTTCTTCCCTTCTCCCTTTTTTTGCCCTCTCTATCCCCCCACACTCCTAGCCTGTCCCCTCCCCTCCCTTTGCTTTCTCTTCACTTCCCAACCTTTCCCTTTCTTTTCCATCCCCTTCTCTTCCCCATCCTTTCACTTTCCCTCACCCCTTTCTCCTTACCTTCTCCTTCCCCACCTCCCTCCCCTTTCCCTCCCCTTCGTCTCTCTTCCTCCTTTCCCTCACCCCTTCCTTTCCTTGCCCTTTTCTTTACGCTTCCACATCTCCTAACCCTTCCCCTCACCCTCCATTCCCCATCCCCTCAACCTAACCTCCCCTTCTCTGCCCCTTCCCTTACTCCTCCAAGTCTCCTTCCCCTGCTCTTCCCTTCCCCCACCCTTCCAGTTTCTCTTTCCATTCCCCTTCCCATTCCTTTTCACATCCTTCCTCCTGCCCAATCCTCTTTCCCCCGTCTCCCTCCCATGTCCCTCCCTTTTCCCCCACCTCTTCCCTACGGTTCCCTTGCATTTCCTCATCCTCCCTTCCCTTTTCTTCTGCGTCTTACACCCTTCCTCATTCCCTCACCTTTCCTTCCTTTTCCCTTTCTCTGCCCCTTCTACCTCCCCACCCTACCCCCTTCCCTTACCCTTTACTTACCTCCTCCTCCATTCCCCTCACATTTTTTGCCTCCGCTCTCCTTTCCTGCCCCTCCCTTTCCTTTCCTTCCCTTCCACTTCCCAACCTTTCTCTTTTCTATCCCATCCCATCTAATCAGACCATTACCTCTTCCCTCTTTCCCTCTCCCTCGTGCCCCCCTCCCATTCCCCTCTCTTTCATCCCTTCTGTTCCCCATTCACTTTGTTCCCCATTCCCTTCTCTTCCCCATCCACTTCACTTTCCCTCACCCCTTCCCCTCTCCCTCATCTCTTCCCTCCCCTCCCCCTTCTCTCTTCCCCTACCCCCTTACCTTCCAAAACCCGTCACCCTTCACTTCCCCTCTACCTCACAATCCCCTTCTCTTTTACCCATCTCTTCTCTTCCCCTCCCGTTCCACTTCCCTTCTCCCCATCCCCTCCCGCTGCTCTTCCCTTCCCCATCCTTCACCCTTCTCTTTTTTTCCACCTTCCCCAAGTCCCTTCCTTTTCTCCTCACCTTCTCCTCTTCCTCTTCCTCCCTTCACTTTCCCTCCTCTTCCTCCCTTTCCTTCTCTGTCTGCAACACCTGCACATCTCATCACCCTTCCCTTCTCCATATTCCCGGGCCTTCCACTCTACTCCCAACCCCCTTCTCTTCACCACCCCTTCCATTCCCCATCCCCTCAACCTAACCTCCCCTTCTCTGCCACTTCCCTAACCCCTCCCCGTCTCCTTCCCCTGCTCTTCCCTTCCCCCATCCATCCCGTTTCTCTTTCCATTCCCCTTCCCATTCCTTTTTACATCCTTTCTCCCATGTCCCTCCCCTTTCCCCACACCTTCCCTACCCTTTCCTTGCATTTCCTCCTCCCCTCCCTTTTCTTCTGCATCCCATACCCTTCCCCATTCCCTCACCCTTTCCTTCCCTTTCGTTATTCCCTTCTCTCTTCTCCTGACCCTACCCCTTCCTGTTTCCTTCACTTACCTGCCCTTCCATTCACCTCCCCTTTTTTGCCCCTCTCTCCCTCCACACACCTTTTCTGCCCCCTCCTTTTCCTTTCACTTCCAAAACTTTCCTTTTCTTTTCCATCCTCTTCTCTTCCCCACCCCCTTCACATTCCCTCACCCCTTTCTCCTTACCTTCTCCTTCCCCTCACCCCTTCCTTTCCCTTTTCTTGATGCCTCCACATCTCCTAACCCTTTCCCTCCATTCTCCATTCCCTCAACCTAACCTCCCCTTCTCTGCCCCTTCCCTTACTCCTCCCAGTCTCCATCCCCTGCTCTTCCCCCACCCGTCCCGTTTCTCTTTCCATTCCCCTTCCCATTCCTTTTCACATCCTTTCTCCCGCCCCATCCTCTTTCCCCCTTCTCCCCCCTTTCTTTTCCTTCCCATCCAATCTGACCACTACCCCTTCCCTCTTCCCTTCTCCCTCCTGCCTCCCTCCCATTCCTCTCCGTTTCATCCTTTCTCTTCCCCATTCCCTCCTCTTCCCCATCCCCTTTACTTTCCCACAACCCTTCCCCTCTCCCTCCTGTCTTTCCTCCCTTTCTTCCTTACCCCCTCACCCTCCACTTTCCCTTCTCTTACCCACCCTTCCGTTCCCCTTCCCTTCTCCCCATCCCCTTCCTTCCGCTGCTCTTCGCTTCCCCATCCTTCACCCTTCCCTTTTTTTCTACCTTCCCCAAGTCCCTTTTCTCCTCACCTTCTCCTTCCCCACCTCCCCTTCTCCTTCCCAACCCCCTTCTCTTCCCCTTCCCTTCCCATCCTCTTTCCCACCTCTCCCTCCCCTTCCATTTCCTACTCCCTTCCCTTTTCTTCTGCATCCCATACCCTTCCCCATTCCCTCACTTACCTCCTCTTCCATTCCACTCCCCTTTTTTGCCCCCTCTCTCCCTACACTCTCCTTTCCTGTCCCTCCTTTTCCTTTCATTCCCTTTCTTTTCCACCCTATACCTTCTTCCCCTTCCCCTCTCCTCCTGCTTCCCTCCCATTCCCCTCCCTTTTGCCCCATCACATCCCCATCCCCATCCTCTTCTCTTCCCCGTTCCCTCGTGCCCATCCCCTTCACTTTCCATCACCCCTTTCTCCTTAGCTCCCCGCGTCCATCTTCTCCATTCCCTTCCTTTTCCCTCCCCGTCCTCTCTCTTCCCCCTCTCCTAACCCTTCCCTTCTCCTCCCTATCCCCTTGCCTTCCCCACCCCCTCACCATCCACTTCCCCAAGTCCCTTCCCTTTCTCCTTACCTTCTCCCTCCCCTTCCCCCCTTATTTTCTTCCGTTCCCCATCCCCTTCCTCTCTTCCCTACCCCCTTACCTACCAAAACCCCTCACCCTCCACTTCCCCTCATGTTCCCCAAGTCCCTTCCCTTTCTCCCTACCTTCTCCCTCCCCTTGCCCCTTATTTTCTTCCGTTCCCCATCCACTTCCTCTCTTTCCTACCCCCTTACCTACCAAAACCCCTCACCCTCCACTTCCCCTCTACATCTCACTCCCTTTCTCTTCCCCTTACGTTCCCCTTCCCTTTCACCCATCCCTCTCCCTGCTCTTCCCTTTCCATCCTTCCCCTTCCCTTTCCTCTTACTTTCTCCCTTCCCTCCTTTCTCTCCCCTTTCTCTCCCCTTTCCTTCTCTTCCCCGCACCTCTTTCCCTTCCTTGCTCTTTCCTTCTCCTCATTCCCATCCCCTCACCTTCCACTTCCCCGCTCAACCCTCCCCCACCCTTCCCGTTCACATCCCCTCTCCCTTCCCTTTTGACCTCCCCATCCTTTCCCTTACACTTCCGACCCGTTCTTCCCGTCCCCAAGAGGGGCGTGAATGGTTGAGGGGAAGGGAGGGGTGGGATTGGAAGGGAGAGAAGGAAAAATGGAAAGAAGGTCGGAGGCAAGGAATACAGGGAAGGGATAGGGAAGGGGATGGAGAGGGGAGAAAGGAGAGAACAGGAGGGGAGGGAAAGAGAAAGTGACTGGGTGGGGAAGGGAAGAGAGGAAGGGGAAGGGAATGTAAAGGGGAAGGGGAGAGAGGGGAATGGGAGAGAGGGCAGGGGAGAGAGAAAGGAGGGTTAGGTGAGTGGGGTACAGGAAGGGAAGGGAACAGACGGTTGAGGGAAAGGGAAGTGTGAGGGGGAGGCAAAGGAAAGGAAAAGGTCAGTGGAGGGGAAGGGGAAGTAAAGGGAGGGAAGGGACAGGAGAAGGGAAAGGGAAGGGGAGGGGGAAGGGAGAAAGGAGAGTGGAAAAGGAGCAATGGGAACTAAGGGTGAGGGGCTGGGAATGGAAGGTGAGGCCGTGTGCCTGCCTGCCCCCCTTCTCTCATGTACCCCGTGTGAGTGGTTTTCTTATTCTTTTTTTGCCTTCCATTTTCAAATCGTCACGATCGCCAACGGGCTCCTCAGCCCCGTTTTTTCCCGCCGCTGCCTCCTGTGCGGCCCTGCCCCCCTGCTTCCATTCGCTGTCCTACCCTCCCGCCTCCCAGCTGACCCCTCCTCCCCTCCTACCCTCTTATGGCAGCAGCTGCGCGGCAGAGACAGCGACCCTTGGGTAGGTCGCTTCCCCACCACTGCAGCTCCGCCTCCTCTGTCCGCTGTGACCACTGTGACCTGCTTTCTTCCTGATCGGCGCTGAACTCCTGCGCGATCGCCGCCTTGGTTCCCAACTGACTGCCTGTGCCCCTTGCATTCTGTGCCCCCATGTGCCTGCCTGCCCCCCTTCTCTCACGTACCCTGTGTGAGTGTGAGTGGTTTTCCTATTCTATTTTTGTCTTCCATTTTCCGATCCTCACAATCGCCAACGGGCTCCTCAGCCCCGTTTTTTCCCGCCGCTGCCTCCCGTGTGGCCCCGCCCACCTGCTGCCATTCGCTCTCCTACCCTCCCACCTCCCGCCTCCCAGCTGACCCCTCCTCCCCTCCTACCCTCTTATGGCAGCCGCTGCGCGGCAGAGACAGCGACCCTTGACCCTTGGGTAGGTCGCTTCCCCACCGCTGCAGCTCCGCCTGCTCTGTCAGCTGTGACCGCTGTGACCTGCTTTCTTCCTGATCGGCGCTGAACTCCTGCGCGATTGCGCCTTGGTTCCCAACTGACTGCCTGTGCCCCTTGCTTTCTGTGCCCTGTGTGCCTGCCTGCCCCCCTTCTCTCCTGTACCCACTGTGAGTGTGAGTGGTTTTCTTATTCTATTTTTGCCTTCCATTTTCCGATCGTCGCAATCGCCAACGGGCTCCTCAGCCCCGTTTTTTCCCGCTGTTGCCTCCTGTGCGGCCACGCCCCCTGCTCCCATTCGCTGTCCTACCCTCCCAGCTGACCCCTCCTCCCCTCCTACACTCTTATGGCGGCCGCTGCGCGGCGGAGACAGCGACCCTTGACCCTTGGGTAGGTCGCTTCCCCACTCCTGCAGCTCCGCCTGCTCTGTCAGCGGTGACAGCAGTGACCTGCTTTCTTCCTGATCGGCGCTGAACGCCTGCACGATCGCCACCTTGGTTCCCCACTGACTGCCTGTGCCCCTTGCTTTCTGTGCCCCCGTGTGCCTGCCTGCCCCCATTCTCTCATGTGTACCCCGTGTGAGTGGTTTTCTTATTCTTTTTTTGCCTTCCATTTTCCGATCGTCGCGATCGCCAACGGGCTCCTCAGCCCCGTTTTTTCCCGCCGCTGCCTCCTGTGCGGCCCCGCCCCCCTGCTCCCATTCGCTGTCCTACCCTCCCGCCTGCCAGCTGATCCCTCCTCCCCTCCTACCCTCTTATGGCAACCGCTGCGCGGCAGAGACAGCGACCCTTGACCCTTGGGTAGGTCGCTTCCCCACCGCTGCAGCTCCGCCTGCTCTGTCCGCTGTGACCGCTGTGACCTGCTTTCTTCCTGATCGGTGCTGAACTCCTGCGCGATCGCCGCCTTGGTTCCCAACTGATTGCCTGTGCCCCTTGCTTTCTGTGCCCCGTGTGCCTGCCTGCCCCCCTTCTCTCCTGTACCCCGTGTGAGTGTGAGTGGTTTTCTTATTCTATTTTTGCCTTCCATTTTCCGATCGTCGCAATCGCCAACGGGCTCCTCAGCCCCGTTTTTTCCCGCCGCTGCCTCCCATGCGGCCCCGCCCCCCTGCTCCCATTCGCTGTCCTACCCTCCCAGCTGACCCCTCCTCCCCTCCTATACTCTTATGGTGGCCGCTGCGCGGCGGAGACAGCGACCCTTGACCCTTGGGTAGGTCGCTTCCCCACTCCTGCAGCTCCGCCTGCTCTGTCAGCGGTGACAGCAGTGACCTGCTTTCTTCCTGATCGGCGCTGAACGCCTGCACGATCGCCACCTTGGTTCCCCACTGACTGCCTGTGCCCCTTGCTTTCTGTGCCCCCGTGTGCCTGCCTGCCCCCCTTCTCTCATGTGTACCCTGCCGAACCCTCGAAAAAAACCTGGCGCAACGAACGAACCACAGAAAGCATGACAACCCTCAAGATCGCCACCCGTGAACACCACCAGCTGATCCGCTCCACCAAAAGGACATCATTCAAAGAGTGACTAGACAACAACTCCCACAACAGCAAGGAACTCTTCAACATCGTCAAAGAGGTCTCCAACCCCAGCGCCAGCTCCAACGACATCGCATTGTCACCGAAAGATCACAGATCTACACGAGAGCTTCGGACCCCAGACCCCGCCACCTACCACCGAACCAGCAGCACCCACCACTACCCTCAGCTCCTGGACCCCTATCAGCTCAGAAGAGACCACAAGCATCATGAACACCATCCACTCCGGCTCCCCCTTGGACCCTTGCCCCCATCATATCTTCAACAAAGCCGACACCACCATCATCGCACCCCATCTCCGGAACATTATCAACAGCTCGTTCGCATCAGCCATCTTCCCCGAGAGCTGGAAGCACGCAGAAATCAACGCACTCCTGAAAAAACCCATGGCAGACCCTAATGACCTGAAGAACTTCCGCCCCATCTCTCTTCTTCCCTTCCCGGCCAAGGTCATCGAGAAGACCGTCAATAAGCAGCTGACCGCTTTCCTCGAGGCTAACAACTCGCTCAACCTATCCCAGTCTGGATTTTGAGCCAACCACAGCACAGAAACCGCCCTCATCGCAGTCACCGACGACATCAGGACCCTGATGGACAACGGAGAAACAACCTCCCTCATCCTCCTGGACCTCTAGGCACGCTTCAATACCGTGTGCCATCGCACCCTAATAACCCGCCTCTGCACCACTGGAATCCTAGGAAAGGCCCTGGACTGGGTCATCTTGTTCCTCTCCGACAGAACCCAGAGTCCGCCTCCTTCCCTTCCGCTCAGAACTCACAAAGATCATCTGCGGGGTACCCCAAGGATCTTCGCTCAGACCAACCCTCTTCAATATCTACATGAGCCCCCTCGCTGCCATCGCACGCAAACACAACATCAACATCATCTCCTACGTCGACGACACCCAGCTGATACTCTCCCTCACCAAAGACCCTGCCACCGCCAAAACCAACCTACAGGAAGGAATTAAAGATGTCGCAGAATGGATGAAGCTCAGCCGCCTAAAACTGAACTCAGACAAGACGGAGGTCCTCATCCTCCGACAATCACCATCCGCCTGGGACGACTCCTGGTGGCCCACGGCGCTGGGCACCGCACCAACCCCCTCGGATCACGCACGCAACCCGGGTTCATCCTGGACTCCCTCCTCACGATGACCAAGCAAGTCAACGCTGTCTTGTCATCATGCTTCAACACCCTATGCATGCTCCGGAAGATCTTCCGGTGGATCCCCACCGAAACCAGAAAGACGGTTACCCATGCCCTTGTCACAAGCCAACTGGACTACGGAAACACCCTATACGCAGGAACCACCGCCAAGCTTCAGAAACAACTACATCGCATACAGAACGCCTCCGCACGCCTCATCCTCAACATTCCTCGCCACAGCCCCATATCCGCCCATCTGAAACACCTGCACTGGCTCCCCATCAACAAGAGGATCACCTTCACGCTCCTCACCCACGCACACAAAGCACTCCACGACATGGGCCCGAATACCTCAACAGCTGCCTCTCGTTCTACACGCCCACCCGTCAGCTCCGCTCAGCCAGCCTCGCCCTCGCCACCGTCCCACGGATCCCCCGCCTGAGGAAGATCATTCTCCTACCTGGTGGCCAAAGCATGGAACTCCCTCACCGCACACCTAAGAACTACCCAGGACAATCTCGCCTTCAGGAAACACCTCAAGACATGGCTCTTCGAGCAGCAGTAACAACCCCCCCCCCACCTCCAGCGCCTTGAGACCCTCACCGGTGAGTTGCGCGCTTTATAAATGGATTGATTGATTGATTGATTGGAAGGGAAGGGTTAGGAGATGTGGAGGCGTAAAGAAAAGAGCAAGGAAAGGAAGGGGTGAGGGGAAGGAGGAAGAAAGAGGAAGGGGAGGGAAAGGGAGGGAGGTGGGGAAGGAGAAAGGGGTGAGGGAAAGTGAAGGGGATGGGGTAGAGAAGGGGATGGAAAAGAAAGGGAAAGGTTGGGAAGTGAAGAGAAAGGGAAGGGGCAGGAAAGGAGTGTGGAGGGAGATGGGGGCAAAAAAAGGGAGGGGAATAGAAGGGCAGGTAAGCGAAGGAAACGGAAGGGAATGGGTAGGGTCAGGAGGCAGAAGGGAAGAAGGAAAGGGAACGGAAAGGGTGAGGGAATGGGGAAGGGGTATGGGATGTAGAAGAAAAGGGAGGGGAGGAGGAAATGCAAGGGGTAGGGAAGGTGTGGAGGAAGGGGAGGGGCATGGGGAGGGATAGGTGGGAAAAAGGGTGGGGGTGGGAGAAAGGATGTGAAAAGGAATGAGAAGGGGAATGGAAGGATAAACGGGGTGGGTGGGGGAAGGGATGAGCAGGGGAAGGAAACAGGGAAGGTAAGGGGCAGAGAAGAGGTTAGGTTGAGGGGATGGGGAGTGGAAGGGGTGGGGAAGAGAAGGGGGTTGGGAGGTAGAGGGGAAGTGGGAGGTGAGGGGGTGGGGAAGGCCCGGGAATAGGGAGAAGGGAAGGGTGATGAGATGTGCAGGTGTTGGAGATAGAGAAGGAAAGGAAGGGAGTGAGAGGGAGAAAGAAAGGAGAGGGAAAGTGAGGGAGGTGGGAAAGGAGAAGGTTAGGAGAAAACAAAGGGACTTGGGGAAGCGAAGGGCAGCGGAAAGGGAGGGGATGGAGAGAAGGGAAAGGGAACAGAAGGGGAAGAGGATTTGGAGGGTAAGGGGGTAGGGAAGAGAGAAGGGGAGGCAAGACAGGAGGGAGAGGGGGAAGGGTTGAGGGAAAGTGAAGGGGATGGGGAAGAAGAGGGAATGGGGAAGAGAAGGGACGAAAGGGAGGGGAGTGGGAGGGTGAGAGGAAGGGTTAAGAGAGGTGGAGGCATAAAGAAAATGGCAAGAAAGGAAGGGGAGTGGGGAAGGAGGAAGAGAGAGGAAGGGGAGGGAAAGGAGAAAAGGGGGAGGGAAAGTGAAGGGGATGGGGAAGAGAAGGGGATGGAAAAGAAAGGGAAAGGTTGGGAAGTGAAGTAAAAGGAAAGACAAGGGATGGGGCAGGAAAGGAGTGTGGAGGGAGAGAGGGGCAAAAAAGGGGAGGGGAATGGAGAGGCAGGTAAGGGAAGGGGTAGGGTCCGGAGGTAGGAGAAGGAAAGAAGGGAAAGGAAAGGGTGAGGGAATGGGGAAGAGTGGGATGCAGAAGAAAAGGGAGGGGAGGAGGAAATGCAAGGAAAGGGTAGGGAAGGGGTGGGGAAAGGGGAGGTACATGTGGAGGAATAGGTGGGAAAGTGGATGGAGGCGGTAGAAAGGATGTGAAAAGGGAGTGGGAAGAGAAATGGGATGGGTGGGGGAAGACAAGGGAAGGAGACGGGGAGGAGTAAGGGAAGGGGCAGAGAAGGGGAGGTTAGGTTGAGGGGATGGGGAATGGCAGGGGTGGGGAAGAGAAGGGAGAATGGGTGGGGTAAGGAAGAGAAGGGGATTGGGAGGTAGAGGGGAAGTGGAGGGTGAGGGGATGGGGAAGAGAAGGAAAGGGAGAGGAGATGGGAAAGGGTAGGGGATGGAGAAGGAAAGGAAGAATAGCGAAGGGAAAGGAAAGGAGGGTGGGGAAGGAAAGGTGGAGGGAACATGGGAAGGGTAGGAGAGGAAAAGGAAGTGGATGGGGAAGGGAAGAAAGTGAAGGAAAGTAGGGAGGGGAAAGAGGGAAGGGTAGAAGGGTAGGAGACAGATTGGTTGGGAAGTGAAAGGGAAGGAGAAGGGGGAAGGGAGGGGGAAGGAAAGGGTGAGGTAATGAGAAAAGGGAAGGGGTAGAGTGAGGGGTAGGAGAAGGGAAAGGGAAAGGCTATGGGATGCAGAAGGAAAGGGGAGAAGGGGATGGGGCTGGGGAAAGGAGGTAAGTGAAGGAAAAGGGAAGGGGTAGAGTGAGGAGGTAGAATGGAAAAGGAAAGGAAAAGGAAGGAAGAGGGAAAAGGAAGGGGTGTAGGAGGGGATGTGGAGGGTGAGGGGATAGTGGTAAGGGAAGGTAAGAGGATGGGGAAGGGGATGGGCAAGAGGAAGGAAAGAGGGGGAGGAAAGAGGCAAGTGAAGGAAAAAAGGAAGGGGTAGAGTGAGGAGGTAGAAGGGAAAGGGAATAAGGGAGGGAGAGGGGAGGGAGGGGAAGAAGAGAAAGGATGAATGGGGGAGAGAACAGGAGAAGGAAAAGGGGAAAAGGGGAAAAGGAGAGAGAAGAGAATGGTAAAAGAAGGGAAGGGGAGAAGGGGGAGGGGAAAGAAGGGGCTTGAGTATGGTGAGGAAGTGAAGAGGATGGGTAAGGGAAGTGTAGAGAATTAAAGGAAGGCAAGGGTGAAAGAAAGATGGGGAAGGGAAATGAAAGGAAGGTAGGAATGTTAGGGGTGCAGAGGGTAGAGGAGGGGAGTGAAAGAAGGAGAAGGGTGGGTGGGAGGGAAGGGGTGGCAATTGAAGGGGGAAGGAGGAAAGGGGAAGGTAAATGAAGGGAAGGGTAGGAAGAGGGGGAGTGGAGGGTAAGGGGATAGGAAGGAAATGGGATGAGGAAGGCAAGGGTGATAGGGCAGGGAAAGTTTAAGGGGATGGTTAAGGATAGGGGATGGAGAAGGGAAAATAGAAGGGAATGAGGGGACGGGTGCGGGTAGAGGGTGAGGGAAAGAGAAAGGGAAGGGGCAGGGGATGGAGAATGGGAACGGGGAGTGGAAGGGAAGAAGGGGAAGGGAAAGGGATGCAAGAAAAGGGAACGAGTGGAAGGAAGTGGAAGAGGAGAGGTGGAAGGGGAGGGCTTGGTAGGGTACAGGAGTGAGGAAGGGAATGGAAGGAAAGAGAAGGGAAGGGAAGGGAAAGAAAAGGAATGGATAAGGAAAAGGGGGTGACAAGGGGAGAGGATAGAAGAGGTAGGGAAGAAAGTAATGGAAGGAAAGGGAAATTGAAAGGAGAGCTAAGAGGAAAAAGGAAAAGGTAAGGGAATGGGAAGGCAGGAAAGGAAGGAGAGGGAAGGGGAGGTAGGCAAGTTTATCTGAAAGGAAGGGAAGGGAATTGGGGGATCAAGTCAGTTGCAAGTCAGTTGCAAGCCAGTATCAAGCCAGTTGCAAGCCAGTTTCAAGCCAGTATCAAGCCAGTTTCAAGTTAGTTTTCAGTTTGGTTTCAAGTTCAGTTTCAATTCGCTTTTCGTTTGGTTTATATACTCACCTCGTGCTCTTGGACCCACCCCTGCCTGTCCGTTTTGGAGCCTGATAGGTCCCTGCGGCTTCGGGCTCTCACTGGCCTCAGCTCCGGAGCCAGCAGTGTCCGCCTCCTCCGGTGTCCTCGCGCGCAGTGCTGCAGCTGCCTGGATACCGGCCTCTTATACCAAGGACACGTCACAATGGAGACTTTTCAGCCTGTCATCACACGTCACAGGTGTATGGGTGATGCCACGTGCTTCAGTTTAACGGGGGGCAGGCACTGCACGGGTTTAATTCAGTTTCCTGAAAATAAACAATCATTTAGTCACGAAAATGATCCTGCGATGAACCAAAAAGAGACCCCACTCTCCCCGGCATTCTCCCCCCTCAGTTGCCTCTCTTGCTGCGGAGGAGCCCCCACCCCTGCACATAGCCTGCACCTAGTGACGTCACACTGGAGGTCCTGGCATGTCATACGTGTTCCATTCGCAGGATTCCGCTTCTGGAAAGGCGCGGACCTTTTACATTCATTTAAAATGTGGAGTTTTTTTCAGACCTTGCTTAAATAAATGATATTTTCAACGTTAGGTGCATTGTTACAATTTGCTTGCACAACAGGCACAGATACACACACAGAGACACATTCAAACACGAGCGCACACTCGCATAGAGGTGTCATGCTCCAGTCTTTATCTTAAGAAGAGAGCCCAAAGAGGGCCGCTTTTCAGTGACAATGAGATCATTTCAAACCAATCACATACAGGAGCAATGGCTGCTCCTCTGCTGATAGTGGGTCTCGTCTCCATGGGGATGTATCACTGGCTCGGGTATCTAGGGTTCATTACCAGACACAATAGATCTTGTCCTCTAGCGCACTGTAGTGAGTTTCCAGAACAAATCTTTCTGTGGGTCGTCCCTGGTGCTTTTCACTTTCCCGTGTGAGTCTTAGGCATAGCTGCCAATTTTCCGAGGTCCTTGCGTGGTGTGCTGCTCCAGTTGAGGTTTTTCCTTTTGAATTCACAAAGGAATAAACACGACTACAAGTCCCAGAATGTGAAGAAAAAATCTGGACTGCAGCAGCACATCATAGATGGATTGGCAAAACTTGGCAGTGCTTCTTAAGTTGTCTTTCACCGACCTACCCTAGTGAGACTGAAGGGTTCCCTTCACTACTCCAGAGTGTAGACGGAAAGTAATGAGGCAAAGGCGTGGGTGAGCTGGTTTGAGGGATGAACCTCCTCGCTCCTTCAGGCGCTCACTGAAAAATGTCTTGAGATTCTGCTCTCAATGTGTGGGCTATTGCCTGGTGTTTAGAAGTATGCAAGGTGGGAAGCGCCTTCAAACCTCCAAAGAAAGTAGCAGAGTCCCACCTGCCCTCATTCCCAACCTCTGGAAAGCCCCCTCCCAGATTAAGACAATAAGGGAAATCACACCTTCTCACCAGCCCTGTCCCCTTCACCATGTCTACCTTGTGCATTAGCTCTTATGGAACTGACAGATTCAACATTCTCTCCAAACATATTGTCACCACACTCCAAGTACACAACCAATCAGACACCTGCTGGTGCTGTCACTCATGCTGCACTCAGCCTAGGCACACCCTGGACACACCATCTGTCCCTCCTATTGAAACACTTTAGTGCACCCAAGAAATTGTGCCAGATTCCTGCATGCCCAGAGTGATGTACGAACACGAGACCTTGAGCCCAAATATTTACTTCATGAGTACCTGCAGGAAGGGGCATCCAACGAATGAATAAATCAGTGTTTTGGCATTATACAAAGACATGAGGCTACTTTGAATTCTAGAATTGTTTATTTCATATATTTGAACTCACGTTTGTATTCTTAATTCCACATTAGTAGTTTGAGTCCATCATCAGTCACATTTTTTTTTTCTTCAAAATTAGACTTCATAACTTGTCACTTCCTCAAGGCACAAAAACATATGAATAAAATGTGTGTTTCGAAATAGTGGTTTTGCAGTAGGCTCAGAGATGGGAGTAAGTGAACAATTTTCATATTTGAAACCATCCTTATAGCTCTGTGTTAAAGAGTTAGGGATGATTTAATCTAGTTTGAAGTTATGAAGTGCACGTTGAGGGGCAAGACCTTAGTTGTTTAGTACATGCCATGTTGGGGAGTGGTTAGGTCAACAGTAACTAGTGCCTGCAAGTCAGCACTGAGTCAGCACTGAGTCATCACTGCAGTGCTATCTGGTGAGGTAGTGTGAGTTGCCTACGTTCTTCAAGGCGCTGTGGGTAGACAGTGAATGTGAGTCTTTGTGTTCTTGGTGCACATGTGTGCTTGGGAGTGTCTGTGTGTGTGTCGTTCGTGTCTATGCATGTGCTTGTTTGTATGTCTGTGTTTGGGTATTTCCGTTTGTGTGTTTGTTCTTTTGCATGTGTGTATTTGTTTGACTGCATGGCTGGGTGTATCTCTGCCCCTTTGTGCTCCTTCTTTGAAGGTGTGTGTGTGGAGGGGAGCACCCACGTGCAGGCCGGGCCCGGTGTAAGCAATGTTGGGCTCTAGACTGCATCCTGGTTTCCTGCACTATGAACCTCGGTATGAAACTACCTACATTGATTATTTGTGTGGTACTTTTTTTTAGAAACTAATTTTGTGTGATTATAATTCTCCATTAATGAACAATGGAGGAAAGAACACAATCCGCCATCTTTGCTGCCTGCAAGGATAAAGCTTGATTTTGGATCAGAATGAAATGTCCACATGCCCCACAGCCATCCCTAAGACAAGCACATGGCTGGTCCCTTGCTGCAATCTCCAACTTAGTTCGAGCCTGCTCCCCTCCCCCCGCCAACAGACTGCTTCCCTGCAAACAAGAGACTGCTTCCCTCCAAGCATGAGACACCTCACCTTTAAACAGGAGACTCCATGACTTCAAACACGAGCCTGCATGTCTTGAAACAAGAGATCACTTCCCTTTATGCTTGAAACTGCCCCCACCACTTCAAAGATGGGATTGTATCCTAACAGCCACAACATTGTATCCCACCAAACACGAGAATGCACGTCTCTAATCATGAGACTGCACCCAAAGCAAGGGAGTGAATCCTTCCGAGCAAGAGACTGTATCCCTTTGAGCACAAGAATACATCTATTCATCTACAGCATTGCACCGTCTTCATGCTGGAGACTGCATCCCTTCAAGCATGAGTCTGCATCAATGCAGCATGAGACTGCATCCGAGCATGAAACTCCATCCTTCTGAGCATGAACCTTCATCCATCCGAGCATGAGACTGCATCCATCCAAGCATGAGACTGCACAACAAGCAAAAGAGTGCACCACTCCAAACATGACAGTATGATACTGGATATCTTCAGACATGAGACTGCATCGTTTCAAGCATGAAGCTGCTTCCATCCAAGCATGAGGTTGCATCTATCCAAGCATGAGACTGCATAAATCCAATCATGAGACTGCATAAATCCAAGCAAGGGACTGCATAAATCCAAGCATAAGACTACATAAGTACAAGCATGTGGCTGCATAAATCCAAGCATAGGACTGCATTGTCTTAAGCAAGAGACAACACCACTCCAAACAAGAGACTGCATCCCTCCTAACACGAGACAGCATGCCTCAGAACATGGTACGCCATGCCTCCAAACATGAGAAAGCATGCCTTCAAACACAAGAGTGCATCCCTCCACGTATAAGACAGCACCCCTCAGAACATGGCCGAGCATTCCTCCAAACATATGACGGCATGCTTTCAAACCTGAGACTGCAACCCTCCAAAGACGAGACTGCAACTATGCAAGCATTAGACTGCATCCCCGCTAAGCATGAGATTGCAGTCCTCCAAACATACGGTTGCTCTGATGGAAGCGACAGATGGCATCTCTTCAAGAAATAGCTGGCTCTGCTGCAAACATATGAGATGGCATCCTTCCATACATTAGAAAGAATCTCTCAGAAAATGAGACAGCGTTCCTCCACACGAGGAAGCTTGCTCTAAAACATGAGACTGCATCCATTCAACCAATTATAGTGCTCAATGCATGAAGGTGCATCCACCTAATCACAAGAAATCATGCCACCAAGCATGAGACTGCAACCCTTGAAACACTGTGCAACTCTATACCTCCAAACATTAAACCGGATCTATACATGAAGGAGACTGCCAGCACTTCTAAATATGAGACTGCAACCATCCAAAATAAGACTGAATCCATTCAGCAAAGAGACTGTAGAGCCATATGCATGAAACTGCAGCTTTCTAATCACGAGACATCTTCTCACCACACACGACATATCTTCCCACCAAAAATGAGACATCACCCCACCAAATATGAGACATCATCCTACTAAACATGAGACATCATCCCACCAAACAAGAGACAACATTCCTTCAAACAAGAGACTGCATCCCTCCAAGTATCACTGTATTATTGATACTCTATTTAGGTAGGCTTAAACAGAACAGTAAGGCCCTGATTCTAAGCCCACCGCCCGCCAAGCGGGAACCGCCAGAAGACCGTACCGCGGTCAAAAGACCACGGCGGTCATTCTGGGTTTCCCACTGGGCTGGCGGGCGACCGCCAAAAGGCCGCCCGCCAGCCCAGTGGGAAACACCCTTCCACGAGGAAGCCGGCTCCGAATGGAGCCGGCGGAGTGGAAGGGGTGCGACGGGTGCAGTTGCACCCGTCACGAATTTCAGTGTCTGCTATGCAGACACTGAAATTCAAAGTGGGGCCCTCTTACGGGGGCCCCTGCAGTGCCCATGCCATTGGCGTGGGCACTGCAGGGGCCCCCCAGGGCCCCACGACACCCCTCACCGCCATCCTGTTCCTGGCGGTCGAAACCGCCAGGAACAGGATGGCGGTGCGGGGGTCGGAATGCTGCGCCGCCATGGGGGATTCCTCAGGGCAGCGGAAAACCGGCGGGACACCGCCGGTTTTCCCTTTCTGACCGCGGCCATACCGCCGCGGTCAGAATGCCCTTAGGAGCACCGCCAGCCTGTTGGCGGTGCTCCCGCGGTCCCCTACCCTGGCGGTCTCGGACCGCCAGGGTAGGAATGACCCCCTAAGTCTTTAACATTTCAAGACAAGGTTTATCCAGAGTGATGTTAAAACACATTTTCTACATACTTGTAACATGTCTTGTGAATTCATACTTTACTGTGACAGCACAAGAGATTCACACAATATATGAATAGCGATATCCAAATATTTAACTATCACTCCACATCTGAAGGTTAGGCATGCATGTCCAGTCATCCCTTCAAGGATAACACTCCATCCACCGGTTAGGTTTGGAGGCTAGGCAAGCATGTTGCAGTCATCCCTCCCAGCATGAGACTGCATCCACTGGTTAGATTTGGATCTTGAATGGGGATGTGGCCAAGATGGTGTCCGAAGCAGTCACCTGAGTGAGGGCTTCGGCTTGGCTCTTTGTGCATCCTGTACCATCCTGCCCGGGAAGGCCTCCGAAGCTCCTGATGTGAACTCGCTAATACCCCCCAAGGACTTCGCTCGGCTGGTGCACTGGGAGACTTTTATCATTGTAATGGGGCGTCGCTACAGCAAGAGTCTCTGTTTCCCCATAACAAAATGGCGGCACCAACAGTCGCCGAGTGACATCCGCAGCCCTGCGGAGAACTGCTGGAGTGGCCCCATTGAGCATTTGCATTAGTGGGTGACTTGGCGAGGACTCTTCTCCTTGTCGGTGGCACAGAGTGCTCTGATTACCCCCTGAAGGTCCCAGGGCGGGTTGCGCTACACAGCGGCCTCGGGCGGCTGTGGTGCCTATTGGTTCTCCCTGCGAAATGGCAGGCCCACTCTGCTGAGGCCGCACCATCAGACATCAGCTTGGTGCAGTCGATGAAAGATATTGCTCAGCTGCTGGAGGCAGATGAATAGTGTTCCTCCAGCCAAAGTTGCCTCCCCTGCATGATAATACACATAAATGTCAGAAGTCTGGGACCACTAATATATGCAGCATGACACCTGTGATTATGTTATATTATTGTTACTCGGGCATCAACAGGGAGGGTAGGAAAGTGTAGGAGAGGGTCTGTTTACACAGGTTTCTTAGTGTTACAAGCTGCACACATACACTGTCCAGAATATATTTGACATTGCATCACATACACCTTCCCGAAGCAATTTCACTCACTACGAATGTCCGACATGGCTCTACACCCACATAGGTTGTTTCAGCAAGATAACTTATTAACATGAATGTCTGGTGTCTGGCTACCCCAGCAAAGAGGCATCAGGTTCACACCTACCTCAAGTGTCATATAGGGTGGACCCATAGGGCCAATATGTGGTGGTGAAGGGTCAAATAGACGGAACATCCCTCTCAATGCTGGTTGTCAACACACTGACTGACGGACACCTGGGGAATTTAGATGGCCTCACTCCAGCTCTTCTTCTAGGTCCCCACATCCATATAGTCTGGGAGGGGACTTTATTTGTGTTCCAGACATTATCTGGGCCCATTTCACCCCGCCATTGCTGGGCGCTGGCTGTTGCATGGAATCCCAGTGCTTTCAGGAACGGCTAGACACTGTTTAGTGCCTCCACCACACGGATGGCAACAAGTTCTCCTTCTACTCCCCAGTACACAGCCTGCATGCTTGGATTGATCTTTTCCTCTGTACTACAAAGCTTTGCCAACAGGCACTCTGCTCTGAATATCTGGGGAGGACTTGTTCCTGCATTCCTTCATTTTGGCTACAAACGAATGCGCTTCATGACATCCCTTTTCGGGATGAGCTGGCAACACACACTGCGCAATATTGTGCATTAACTGTGGAGACAGCCTTGCATTGGGAGACGAAATGGACTGCACACAAGGTGGTCGTCCAGGGCTACTGCATGGCAACAGTATGGGGACTGCACCAGATGCCTCACAGGGAGCTTAAGGAACAGTAAGATGAACTGCGGTAACCTAAGGTGCACCCATTGCAAAATCGTGCGGAGGCCGATAGACTTCACCAGTTATGGACAGATTACTGAGATACTGAGGCATGCCTTTGGACCTTAGACTATAAACACCCTCTGGCCTGGCTACACGTCGAGGGCAATCTGTCAGGACAACTCTTGGCGTGGCTCCTCAAAGACGACATGCTTACACTCTCTAATAGGAGGACTCTGACTGGACGATGGTCATATCATCAGCTCACAGATGGAAATTGATGAAGCCTTTCTTGCTTACTGCAGAGCTGTGGATGCCTTAAAAACCTTTTTTTGGCAGCTTCACTTACCTCTAGTAGATTCGCTTCAACAAGCGGACCTTGATGCACCCCTGCAGAGAGAGGAGATTTGTTTAGCCATCACACAAATCACCCATGCGGCCACAGGCACAGATAGGCTCCCCATAGAGTACTATGCAACCTTCTCTGCTACGTTGGACCCTCGACTCCTAGAGATCTATGACGAAGCATGGGACAGAGGTACACTGCTGGACACTCTGAGAGAAGCCCTTACAGTGGTACTCCCCAAACCAGGCCAGCACCCCCTGGACGTAATGTCATATCATCCACTCTCACTTTTGAATCTTGACTATAAAATACTGGGCAAGATCCTAGCGAATAGCTGTTGCCCGTTATCGCACACATCATCCATGCAGACCAAAATATATTTATCCAAGGCTGCACACTAACCTTAATATTCACTCCCCCCTCGGTCTGATGGAGGAAAGTGAAACCGGTCCCAGTGGGGGTCTCGCTTGACATCAAAAAGGCCTTCGACACTCCAGGGTTGGGACACTTGTTCTCGACCCTGGAGGTTATGCACTTTGGCCAGTGGTATTTGAGGTGGCTCAAAGCGTTGTATGACCACCTAGTAGCACGGGTTACAACAGGACAGCTGATATCCACTAGATTCGACATACAGAGAGGTATCAAGCAAGGCCCGCTCCCTTCTTTGCTGACCTACACAAGCTCCTTTTGGAACTGATATGGGGCTCTGGTAAGCGCCGTATATAATTTCCGATCCATGCAGAAAGGGAGTCTGGAGGCCTCTAACTAGGAGCTCTATTATGCTGTGGTGCAGCTACAGTTGCCATTTCGCTGGCTGGATATGACCCCCTGCGCAGAATAGGCAGTGCTGGACCTCACTGGGACAGTATCCCCCACTGCTAGACACTCCTGATGCGGGCTGCACGCTGCTGTTGGCTGTGATATGTTGATGGCAAACCGCAACATCAACATATTCTCCATTAATCCCTTTGTCGTAGATGGCAGCACTCCAGAATGTTATCTGACCCCACACGACCCAAGGATGGCAAGAAGCAGGACTGACACGGATGAGGCACCTCTATGCAGATGGCCAGATTCCTCCATTTCAATATCTTAGGGACTCCTATGATATCCTTGCTGGTCCCTTCTTGATATATCATGCAGTAGCTTTACACTCAGGGCAGAGTCGGGCAGAACCCTCCACTGCCCTTCCAGTCCGCATTGCCCTCACACATGGAAATGCATGCAGGCTTATCACAGTCCTTTACAGCTCTTATTATCTTACAACTCTCCACCGGATATTGGGCCACATGAATGTTGCTCTCGCAATCTACACATGCCACTTCTGGATCAACATTGGGAGCAATCCCAGAATCAGATCTGCTACATGTCAAGCCAACCACATCTACACTTCACACAATTTAAATATGTGCACCAGATATACTTCACGCCCGACAGATAGCATGCATGTTCCCGACTGCCTTCCCAACCTGCCTGAGATGTTGAACACTGGATGCGGGTTGTTTTCTGTATGGCGTAGGAATGCCCAGTGCGCACTTGGGCAGACATAATAGGTGTAACGTCCACACCTGTTGATACAGAGCTCCCGCTTACAACTGAGTCCTGCTTACCGGGGAACCACACGAGGGCTAAAGGGGACAAAAATCTACATACATTTGTTGATCTGGCATTTATACTGTTTAATCGTTTAATTACCATATCCTGGAAATCACCAACCTCTTTCGAGAAGCTGTGCTGGCTCCATGCACTGCTCAAATGGGCACACGCAGAAGCAGAACCCCTAGTGCAAGCCCGCAGACAGGGAAGCAAGGGGATCTAGTACTTATATGTACAGAACTTGGAGGCAAGGAACAATCACCGCCCTCCGTGAGGATCTTACCTGTAATCTCCATCACTTCTGGGATATGGACCGACCTTTGAAGCTGTTCAATGGCGATACCCTCTTTACTCCACAGGGTACCTAGTGGGTGGGTACAACATGTTGATACAAATTTTTATGTCTCATCTGTAGTTACTCTAACGCCTGCCATGTACGGGCTTCCTCTTTCATTGTGTATCTGTAGCTCATCTTGAATTTGTGTATTCTATTTTCTGTTTTTGTTTGCTATGTTGACTGCATTTCTACAGTAAAATTATGTAAAGAAATAAAAATAAAAAAAGTTTTGGAGCTTGGAGACGCATTTTGCAATCCTATATTTTCAGAGGTTTGATCTACTACCTATCAATAATAATGACTATACATTACTTGGCCATCTTTAAAATTAGGGCTAGGGATCTCGGGAGAAGCACAGGATTTTCTGGATAGATATGACATCAAGGAACTCCCATCTGGCAGCATGGACGTGGGCAAGGCTTGCCTACGTAGACCTCCACCTATGATTCCAAAAG
This sequence comes from Pleurodeles waltl, assembly GCF_031143425.1. Taxonomy (NCBI): domain Eukaryota; kingdom Metazoa; phylum Chordata; class Amphibia; order Caudata; family Salamandridae; genus Pleurodeles; species Pleurodeles waltl. The sequence continues at coordinate 651,578,620 of NC_090451.1, forward strand.
GGCAGACTGATCTGTAGGTTGAGTCATTCTGCCGTTTTGAGATCATAGGTAGAGAGACGTTTGTGCAAGGCATTGCGATTCTATGCTTGGAGAGGAGCAACAGCATAGTAATTAGTTTTCTTCTGTGGAGGGGAATAAAACATTTTCTAGCTATCACATCAACAGTTTTCACCTCTATTGAGGACATGGAGGCAAGGATTATGCTTCTCATTTTTTTTACTGTAAAATGACAGACGCCAATCAAAAACAGGTAAACATATAAACTACACTTCCCACAAAACCACTAACCAAGCAGGACCTTTCTAGCCCTTTATCAATCAGAGAAACCAAGATCCCTTCTCTTTCTTTACAATATCACACAAACGTAAGGAAGAAACAACAGCCAACATGACCAAAATACCAACCAACAAGACCACAGTGCTTCTCTGGTTCACCGACCTACAAAGTGTATTGATCCATAGGCTCCTTCAGCTGAAAGTTTCACAATGTGGCGCACCGACAAAACATGATATTTCCTCAGAGCACAGAAATCGTTTAGAGGTGGTCCTTGATACTGGAAACATGATGAACAACATCAACTGCAAAGAATTACTCCTGCTTCTTATAATTTCCTGAAAGGCAAAAGATAAGCATTGACAACTATTCCACCAAAAAGACCCATCAACAGTTGATGGGAAACAAAAGTAAGCAGACAATAATTGTGCAATAAATCAGAAATCCATTTGATTTCAGAATACAAATAACCCCTAACAATAAATCTAAGGCAATACATGTCAGTTTGGATGGGATAATCCTCGCCACTTTGTCCCTAATAGAACTGAATTTTTTTGATGCAATAGCTAGAAAATATTTTATTCAATGTCAGGGCCAGAGGGGAGATCATGCTTGTTTAAAGCTGATTCACCACCACAGATGCTACTTTAGGAATACGTTTATAGTAAAATGTTTTTAAACGTGATGGGGAATCAGATTGTTTAAAGCTAATTCACCACCTTAAATGTTACATTAGGAATAAGCTTATTATTTTTAAACATTAAATCTGAGGACTAGTCTGCTGCTCTCATAATGTCTAGACAAGAACCTAACCCAAAGTTCTTGATGCCGTGGTACCCCTTACCAACAGTGTACCAAATCTAGCCGCAGTGAAGCCGCCTCTGCCATAAACCATTTCACCCATCGCATCAAGATAGCTGACATAACCGGCCGAAATGGTTCTAGCAAGACAATCAAAAGTTGACCTAAGGGAGAATCACTAAGCTCCCTTGTGCAGTCAATTTAAGTTTTCAAACACTGAACTCCACGCAATTTGGGATTATCCAGAATTTCTCTCCTTGAGAAAGAGTTTTTACAAATACAAATTTGGAAAGAAACTCCACCAGGATGAACAATCGAGTCAAGTGTACGCACACCAGACACTCTTCAGCAGGAAATCAAACTCAAAAGCATAGTAGGCTTTGCAGGCCAGTCTTGCAAAAAACATCAACACTAAATCGACATTCCAAAGACAGAAATATCGAGGTTGATAGGGAATAGATAGCAAAATATCCTTCAGGACTTAGCACACAAATGGGTGCTCTCCCACAGGTCTGTCTTCCACATGGGAATGTCCTGCAGAAATGGCATAATAGGCCAGCCCTACCAAAGCTAAACACAACAGGAAGTTCACCATGTAGGGCAAATCCACCTCCACAGGATCCACGTTGAGTATGCCATGTCAATGTACCCATCGCAGTCAGGCTGAAGAATAGCGTTTATGGGTACCGAAGGCCAAGAACTGCCAGATAAAGAAACTCCAAAAAGAACAGATAATAGACAGAATGCTGAACAACTCAAACATTCACCCAGAGTCACAGATCTGGGTTAAATCCATCACTTTGCTTTGCTTGCCATGCCATTCCAATCTGGACCCAGCCATGTGTAAATCAGTCTCGACCCTGATGGGAAGAGTCCAGCCCAAACTGCCAAGCTAGGTCCTCTGTAGACCAGAATCAAGCATCCTGGGACTAGTGCTCCCAGAGGGCCTCACTGACGGAGTAGAAGATTTGGGTTTTTTAGTAACTGGCAACAGGAACTCCAGCAAATCATTAGTGCGGCCAGAGTGGAATATCCAATTCCTTATCTGACCTGTCTCAAGGAGCTTCTAGGGCAGTGGTCTTCAAAACTTTTTAATGCCCCCCCGTTGAAAAATAAACATCATTGCCCCCCCCCAGAATTAATTTTTCACAATTATTTTAGAAAGATGGCAATGTTTAAATATGTCTAAACCTATTCAAACATTGCAGTTAAGTTCTGTTACCTTTTTTAAACTGCAATAACATGCTTCTGCTTAAAACAAAGGCATGTTATCTGTATAATATTTCTTTTGGTCAGAGTTTAGCGCCCCCCCCCCCCCGGGATCACTTGAGGCCCCCCTAGGGGGGCCCGCCCCCCAGTTTGAAGGCCTCTGTTCTAGGGGGAGATTCTCAGGGTGGTGAGCACTATAGCCATGATCTGTCATAAATTACTTTGATAGTTTGTCAAAAACCTTTGAGTGAGGCTTTGTATCAGACTTTGCTCGAGTTTTATGTCAGACCTATGTAGGCTCGCCAGGACTGGGCTGAATTGACGCACTCTAGAAAAGTGGTAGGTGTTCGACATATCTTTTCAGGGTTGAAGTGCAACAGCTAAGGTGGTGTTTACAGATTGCTGCACCAAATTATCAATGGCCTCCACCAGCTGGTCCCACACATAATATTCTTCCTCAATGTAGGGTGGATCCTCCTCCGAGCAAGAGCCTTCAGACTGGCTCCATTATGGCAACTGGTCCACAAGGATAACAAAAACTCCCACCCCAAAATATACACAGACCAAATTGATCTTAGTACGTTCATTACAATAGGATGAGCCACCCTAAGTCTCAGTGTGTAAGGATGGTGAACCACGCTCTTCAGGCAAGCCTGTAATTGAATTATATAGCCCGACATACTAGCCAGACAGACATGCCTGAAAGTAAAAGAAGGCTGCAGCGTGAGCTCTGGGCTGTGGAAAATCGATTTTGTTGTGCAGGCGTGAGCTCAACATGGTTCCAACTCCCTCAGAGATGATTTCAAGTAACCGCAAACATACCAATCACAATCATGAAAATAGAAAGAGCAATCCACGGTCTCCGAGCTCAGGGAGCATTTCTCCCGACGTGCTAGCGTAATGAGTGAAGGAACTTGAAAAAGTAAGCGCCACCAGTAAATTCTGCCAGAAAACAAATTATCAAGCACAAATCATGTGAAAGTATGAGCATTATATGAAAGACACAAGCACATATCAAAGACCAAACTGGTGACTGCAGAAGCAAAGCAAGAGTAGGGATTTCGGTCTCTCTAATAGATGAAGGGCTAGGTTGGTCCTGATTGACTGGAGGTTGTATAGGAAGTATAGTTTCTATGGTTATCTGTTTTTCATTGCCTGCTGTCACTTTACAATAAAGAAATGAGAAGCATGATCTGAGCCTCCGGTCCTGGCATAGAATCTTACCCACATACCTACCAGTGCTATAAGAGGGGAACCTATCTATTTCCTAATCTGTGATATTACTAATGGTTTCAAAAATAGATTCCCAAAATCCACATATGACAGAAAGTGACAGTTCAAGTGAATAAAATCAGCGGTCGACATTTAGTATGCACACACCATACTCTAGGTGTGCGTGATCTACAGTAAATGCACCTGTACTCAGAAAAGCAATTATTCACTCTGACGCAGATTAGAATTTCACTGTGGATTCTCAGATTTACACCAGGCGTTCTATACCCATGTCCACTGAAATTATGCAGCGGATAATGGATTATGGGGAAAATGTGACAAATCTATAATTACGATGCAGCCGCACAATCACATAATTCCAGAGGTCGTGATTATTATTTATTGTGTCTTCAAGTGCTCACTACTTTTATACTATTTTTTAGTATTTAAAAATGTTCTTCATTTTGCTAATTTTTTTAATGTTTTCAGTTTCATAAATATAGAACATGTTTTTTACGTTTCAGTTATCATAACATTTATGCATGTTTATACTCAGTATTATTATTTAATATAAATTAATACTATTACATTTCCTATTTAATATTTATATATTATTCATATAATTTTTAAAATATATAATTTAATATTGGATTTGCTACACTATTTGAACAAATATTTCAAGTCACATATAATTATGACATGGTATATTGTCACATTTCCATTGCAGTTGTTTTTTTTTAGGCCCACAATTTATGTGATTTAGATAAATTCTGTTGGTGCTCTGTTGCATATCATTTTTTATTTGTATTGTATTTTACTGTATACATTTGACAGTGCATTATCTTCTTCTTGTATTGATTTAATAGCCATGCAAACATAGTGCCCAAAACATTGTTTATACTGAGGTTTCTTGTTTTTCACTGTTTATCCAATCATATATATATATATATACACTGTACCTTCATGTCTGTGTGTGAGCCCAGTCAATGTGATGGCCGTAATGCGTCATGTTGGAGTAAACCACCTTTCTACACCAGGCACTCCACAGCGAGCATCTTTTTTTCTTGTTTCAGCCTGCCTATTCCCACTGGCGTTCTTGGCCGGCTTGATGCTCCATCCCTCACATCGAGCATTTGGCTTCCAGAAAAAAAAGCATATATATATATATATATATATATATATATATATATATATATATTATTTTGGCTGCCAATATTTTGACAATAATAATTTTGAACCACAAGAGTTTTCTGGCATAACAGCCAGAGCTGATGACTCTGGAGCTGGGGTACCAGGTTCGAGCCTCGGCATTGACTTAACATTCTGTTATTCTGGGCAAATCACTTAATATCCCCTGTCTACCAAAAATGAATGTGTCCTTGTGTAATGTAACTGGGGCTCATGTAAAGCGATCCAATACCTTTGGGTTGTGTTCGCGATATGAAAATAAGCTACTTACCTGTAACTATAGTTCTCCAGCATTGGAATCTTTCATAGATTCACATGCTTGAATCCTTCGCCGTCGTCAAGATGGGAGTCCCCGGTACCTTAGAAAAGACAATGTCCCCACAGACATAACAGCAATAACATTAAAACTCTACATTTTAGTAATCTATCCAAGTCCTTATGTAAAAAGGACCAAACTTGAGCCTCAGCCAATCAGAGTGCCCTACCCTCTAGAACTCTCCTGAGAGAAGCTCCAGTACCTCAGATTTTGTAAGCACTTGTGCGTAAGTTAAAGGTTGAACAAGAGATATTTGAAGGTGAGCTTCCCCCGGGAGGTGGGTGGGTCGCTTGTGAATCTATGAAAGCTTCCAATACTGGAGAACTACAGTTACAGGTAAGTAACTTATTTCTTACTCCAGTATTGGAACTTTCATAGATTCACATGCTTGAATAATTCTAGCAAGCAGTAACCAACACATTTTCTGTATTGACAAACACTGTTCATCTCATCATAAGATATTGTTCGCATTAAGACAGGTAAATGCAAAGCAACAAAAGTTAACCCTTTGAAACATAAATGAATATGCATAAGAGGTATGTGAATACTGAACAGAAAATGTGATATTATATCAGAAGTGGATGGTGGGAAAACAAACAGCTCAGCTTATCGGAACAAATGTCTAAGGACTTCTTGACCCACTGCTGCATCTCGGAGCGCCTCAGCATCCAGACAGTAATGCTTCGTGAAGGTGTGTGTCGTTCTCCACATCGCTGCTTGCAACACAGAGAAGATCGCATAGAATGTAGAGACTGCCCTGGTAGAATGCGCATGTACTCTGGCCTCCAGGGGTCGAGCAGCCTTTTGGTGACAAGAGGTTATTGCGCTTGAGATCTATCTAGAAATAGTCTGTTTAGTAACAGGATGCCCCCTCTTCTGGGCGCACTAAATGCCACAAATAGTTGATTTGATTTCTGGATCGAGGATGTTCGCTGCAGATAAAATTTAAGGCATCGTTTGACGTCAAGGGAATGCAGCAATCTTTCTGCTCCAGTCTGAGGCTGTGGAAAGAAAGTCTTTAGCACTACTGGCTCATTAATATGGAAGTCTGATGGCACTTTGGGTATAAACTTAGGGTTTGTCCGTAGGATGACTTTATCGTCACCAAATCTCATGAAGGGTTCCTGGACAGTAAATCCTTGGATCTCGCTTACTCGACGAGCAGATGTTAAAGCCAAGAGGAGCGCTACCTTCCAGGTGAGATACTTAGGGGGTGATCGCCGAAGTTCCCCCACCAAAATACCGCTCCGCGGTCGAAAGACCGCTGAGGGTATTTTGGGATTTGCCCTGGGCTGGCGGGCGGCCGCCAAAAGGCCGCCCGCCAGCCCAGGGCAAATCAACCTTCCCACTAAGATGCCGGCTCAGAATTGAGCCGGCGGAGTGGGAAGGTGCGACGGGTGCAGTTGCACCCGTCGCGTATTTCAGTGTCTGCTAGGCAGACACTGAAATACTTTGTGGGGCCCTCTTACGGAGGCCCCTGCCGTGCCCATGCCATTGGCATGGGCACGGCAGGGGCCCCCAGGGGCCCCGCGGCACCCCCTACCGCCATCCTGTACCTGGCGGGCGAACCGCCAGGAACAGGATGGCGGTAGGGGGTGTCAGAATCCCCCATGGCGGCGCAGCAAGCTGCGCCGCCATGGGGGATTCTAAGGGCAGCGGTAAACCGGCGGGAGACCGCCGGTTTACCCTTTCTGACCGCAGCCAAACCGCCGCGGTCAGAATGCCCTGCGGGGCACCGCCGGTCTGTCGGCGGTGCTCCCGCCGACCCTGGCCCCGGCGGTCTGAGACCGCCGGGGTTAGAATGAGGGCCTTAATGTCTGACTTATGAATGGGCTCGAATGGTTCCTTCATTCATTGACCCAGGACTGTATTTAGCTGCCAAGCTGGAGGAGGTGCTCTGACTGGAGGAAAAGATCGGAACAGACCTTTCATGAATTGCTTGATAAGCCTATGAGACCAGAGGGATGATCCTTTAGAAAGCCGTCTATTTCTTGAGATAGCAGCCAGGTGAACTTTAATAGATGCATGTGCGAGACCAGAGCACCCCAGATGGAGAAGATACAGTAAAATCTGCTCTGGAGCAGATGTAAGCAGAAGAATACCATTAGGAACACACTATAAACAAAACCGTTTCCATTTTAATTTGTACATTTTACCTGTGCTATCAGCACGTGCTTTAGCTAAATATTTTTGCAGTCATTAGGAATATTCAAATGGCCAAACTTATTGAACTCAGGAGCCATGCACAGAATCTGAGAGACTTGGGATCCGGATGCCTCACTTGGCCCTGGCTGATGGTTAGTAGCTCCGGTATAGGTGCTAACCTGATGTGAGGACACGAGGACAGCAACAGGAGTTCTGTGTACCACAGTTGGCGTGGCCAGGCTGGAGCAATTAGGATTATCTGGCAGGGTTCCGATTTGATCTTACTGATAACCTGTGGAAGAAGAGGTATCGGAGGAAAAGCGTAAGCATAAATCCCTAACCATACTATCGAAAGGGCGTTTCCCCATGACCCCGGGTGGTGATGCCAGCTTGCATAAAACCGGCATTTCACGTTCCAGGACGTCGCAAACAGGTCCAGATTTGTTTTTCCCCACCTGAGAAATATTGCATCCTCTGATTCAGCTCCCACTCGTGGGAAGATGTGCCGAGCCTGCTTAGTGAGTCTGCTGTGGTGTTCCTCACTACCGGAAGATGTTCTGCTCGTATGTGCACTGAATGTTGAATGCACCAGGTCCAAAGGGTTTGAGCTTCTCTGGACAGCAGATGAGACCGAGTTCCTCCTTGTTTGTTGATGTAGTGCATGGTGGTCGTATTGTCCATTCGGACAAGCACCGATGTGCCTCGGATTCTTGGCAGAAAAGCCTGCAATGCCAGGTACACAGCTCTGTGCTCAAGGAGCTTGATGTGAAGAGTAGCATGAGAGGGGGGCCACCTGCCACTCACCTGACGATCTTGAAGGAATGCACCCCATCCAACCATCGAAGCACCCTTTGTTATCGTAAATGGAGGGACCTGAGCTATGAATCCTAAACCCTTGGAGATGACTGTCGGTGTTGACCACCAATCGAGGGAGTCGACAATCCTTGCTGTTATCTGTATGATGTCCCCGAATGAACGTTGAGTCTGTTTCCACTGTTTGACAAGCTCTTATTGTAGAGGGCGCATCCGAAGGCGGCAGTGGGGAACTAGATTGATACAGGAGTACATCATACCCAGTAACAACGTGAACTTTCGAATTGAAAGAAACTTTCTTTTCCGAATTGTATCTGTTAGGGTAACAAGCGTGAGTTGCTGTTCCTCCGCTGGGGACGCCTTTACTTGAGTTGTGTCCAGTATAGCTCCCATGAAAACTATTCGGCTGGTAGGCTGAAGATGGGACTTTTCTCGGTTAAGAGTGAGACCTAGTTGATGGAATACGCGTAACGTGGTCTTGAAAGAGTGGCGTAGAGAGTGGATGTCGGGAGCCTTCAGTAACCAGTCATCCAGATATGGGAATATCTGGTGTTTGAAGAACCTTAGGTATGCTGCAACAGGGGCTAAGCATTTTGTGAAAATCGGGAGAGAGGATTTGAGTCCGAAAGGTAGCACTTTGAATTGAAAGTGCCGGATGGCTACCATGAATCCTAAGAATTTCCTGTGTTTGGGGTGAATGGGTATGTGGAAGTAGGCATCCTGCAGATCTAGGGAAGCCATGAAATCTCCTCTGTTGAGAAGTTGCAAAATATCCTTCAGTGTCACCATGCAGAAGGACTGCTTCTTTAGATATTTGTTGAGCTGCCTTGGATCCAGGATAGGTCTCCACAAACGAGATTTCTTCCTGATTAGGAAGAAGCAAGAATAGAAACCGCTTCCTTTTTGAGAATAAGGGACTACCTATATTGCCCCTTTGGATAACATGACATCTATTTCCAGAAGTAGAAGATGCAGATGCTGTTGACGTTCCCGGAAAGGCAGAGTCTCAGGGGGCATGTAAGTGAACTCTAGCAGATGACCATAAGTTATTATGTCCAGAACCCACTTGTCGTTTGTGATCTGACGCCAACGTTGCAGGTGATGTGTCAAAGAAGGAGAGGTAGCTGGCCCCTGGAGGCTGTCATTGCCTGCGGGAGGTGCCCTTAGATTGTCTCCCAGACTTCCCTCTAGGAGGAGGTCTGTTGTATGCCACCGCCGGAGGTTGTCTCTGATGTTATTAGGGTCTGGAAGATTGGTATTGAGAGGAATAAGTTTGGTATCTGAATAATTGGTAACCACCTCGAAAGGAAGAGTGGCCTCTACCCCAGGCTCCTTGAAGGGGTGTGCGCTTATACTGCAATGACCCGAAAGACCTGGCAGTATCTGTGTCTGCTTTGATTGCTTGAAGAGCATCATCCACATGTTTACCAAAAAGGTCCTGCCCATCATAAGGGAGGTCAAGGATTTTAGTTTGTACATCCGGACGAAAATTTGTGGCCTTAAGCCACCCTTGGCGTCTTAGGACAGCAGAACCAGCCAATAGCCGAAACCCCATAGCAGCAATGTCCAAAGCACAGTCAATAACCTCTGCAGATGTGCGTTGACCTTCAATGAGAATCTTTCTCGCTTCCGACTTGTTGTAATCTGGAAGATCGTCAACAGAGTGTGAAATGTCTGATCATAGCTCACTGTTATATCTGCCCAGGAGCGCTAGGGAATTTGCGCCATGAACCACAATGGCAGACATGGTAGAAAATATTTTCCCAATGTTGTCAAGGCGCCTAACATCTTTGTCTGGAGGTGCAGCTAGAGGTGCTGAAGGGTTTCTAGAGCGTCGCTGGGCAGCCTAAGAAACCACTGAATCGGGTTTTGGATGACCCACCAGGCAAGCAGGGGCGTCCTCTGTCGCTTTATATTTCTTGTCCAGCTTTGGCAATACCACAGGAGCGTCGTCGTGAGATCAATTGTCGATGGGAGTGTTGTCGATGAGAATAACACTGACAAAATGGGGCGTCCCATCGACGGGAATAATAGCGTCGTCGACGAGGATCTTGCAGCTGCTGCCATCGACACTAAAAGAGTGACTACAACCGGCGTCACTGATGAAATAGTCGTCAACGAGAGTACCGTTGATGATGGCGCCATCAACAGTGCTGAACTTGGCTTCTTGAACTTGTGGAGAACCTTAGAAGGTGGAGTAGCCTGTTCAGAAACAGTCTTTTTGATGATTTGTTTGAGGGTTTCTGTGCCTGTTTTCTTCCTCTGCGGACAGCTATGACTTTTAGAAGATGTCCCAGCTGATTTTTGTGCCATTTTCTTAGGTGGCTCTTGAATATCCAAGCCCTCCTGCTTTCTTTTAACAGGTGTTTTGGAAGCAGAAATAGAGGAGGAGACACTGTCCTCATCAGAGGCCGAGTGGCCAGTCTTCCCTCCTTGAAGCCACAACAGCAGGTGACCCTCTCTGCACCCTCTCTGTCTTTCAAAGTCTTTGTAGAGAATTTTCTACATATTTTGCAGTTCTTTGTTTTTGACTGATATAAGCAGTAAATGCATTCCTCATGTGGATCATCCACATATAGGGCCTCATTACAACCATGGCGGTCAAAGACCACCAAGGCTGTTTTGGAGGTTGCACCGCCAACAGTCTGGCGGTGCAAACTCGGGGATTACGACCGCGGCGGAAGCGCTGCGGTCGCACCGCCGGGACCGGCGGTTTTCCGCCACGTTGGTCCCGGGGTTTTTAATCCAGGATTACGAGTCCCCTTCCCGCCAGCCTTTTCATGGCGGTAGAAACCGCCATGGAAAGACTGGAGGGAAGGGGAGTCGCGGGGCCCCTCAGGGCCGCCCTGGCACAGCACCACACAGCTTTTCACTGTCTGCACAGCAGACAGTGAAAAGCGCAACGGGTGCAACTGCACCGGTCGCTCGGCCTCAACACCGCCGGCTCCATTTGCATTGGCGGTTACAACTTTGGGGGCGGCGCTTGCCGCCCTCCAAAGTTGTAATGAGGGCCATAATCTTTTCTTCAAGCAAGAGGCACAGGATCCAAAAAGGCCTTTCCTTGGTGTCTCTGACATGGTAGCCAGTTTGAATCACCAGAGAAGAGAAGAAATGTCCCAAAACTGAAGTAGTAGATCTTCTGAGAGAAAATATGGAGCAGCGCTGAAAGGAGACTCCTCAGCACAACGTGCAGTGGAAAATCTGAGGGAAGGCAGCTCCTTACAGGAGGTTCTAAGGGGTGAGGCAATCTGATTGGTTCAAATTTCAGTTTGGGTCTACTTTACAAAATGACTGTGCCTGTTATTCTATTGAGGCCTAGACCATGTATTGTATATGTACATTTTCAGGCCTAGGTTGTATATTCCACTGGGGACTCCCATCTCAACAACAGGGAAGTATTCAAGCATGTGAATCTGTGAAGGCTCCAATACTGGAGTAAGAATGTCTTGCAATGTGTCCATGCAAAAGGTTTGGCGTTTGAGGTATTTGTTTAGGTCCCTGAGATCCAGAATGGGACACCAAGATTCACCAGAAACAAACAGGAGTAAGAAACTTTGCCTTTTTCTGAAGAAGGAACCCTCTCTATCGCTCCCTTCCTGAGCATGGTCACGACCTTCAGCCATAGTTGTTTTAGATGCTTCTGAAAGAAGGTATGAGGAGGACGAGAAGGTGGGCGTTGAATGAACTCTAAAGTATGGCCAAATCGAACAATGTTTAAAACCCACTGATCTGATGATATCTGTTCCCACTTCTGATAGAAGTGTTATATCCTTTCCCCTATCTTCTGGCTTTGTGGTAAGGTTGTAGCCGGAGCCTGGAACATGTCATTGACGTCTGACCACCTCTTTGCTCTGATGCGGTCTACCCCTAGGAGGGGGTCTGGAATAGGACGCCTGAGGTGGTTGCCTTTGGGAGAATTGCGGTCAGAACGTCTGTGTAGCATAGGAGTGGTGACGAAAGCTCTGGTAACCCCCTTGATATGTCGAAACTCCTCGACCTCTGGAGGCACGAAAGGGCATCTTCTTAAACTGAAGGGTTACTAAGGACCTTGCAATGTCTGGATCTGTTTTGAAGGGTTGTAGGGCCTCATCAACATGCTTGCCAAAAAGAGCCTCCCCATCAAAAGGGAGGTCCAATACTTTATTCTGAACCTCTGGACGACAAGAAGTCGCCCTAAGCCAGCCCTGACGCTGCAGCACTGCCCCACCAGCAAGCTGCCGAAAAGCTGTGTTTGCTATATCCATGGCGCAGTCTATCACCTCAGCCGAGGTGCGCTCTCCCTCGAAAATAATTTCTTCACCTCCACCTTAGAGTCTTCCGAAAAGTGGTCTAGATACCTCACCAGGATTGCCAATGAATTTGCTGCTTTTACTATCAGGCCCGACATGGAAGAGAAGCGCTTCCCGATGTTGTTCAGCCTTCTCACTTCCTTATCTGGAGGAGCTGAAATTGGCATTGATGGACTTTTTGAACGCCTCTGTGCTGCCTTGGTTATGACCAAGTCCGGCTTCGGGTGACTGACTAGACACACTGGGGCGTCATTTGGGGCCTCATATTTCTTGTACAATCTAGGCAAGACTGCTATCACGGTAGCTGGGTTTCTCATCATCTTGAGACCTTCCTCCCAGACGTAGCCTGCTATTGGTTTGGAGCAGACACTTTTCTGATAAGGCTCCTCGAAGTCATATAAAAAACAATCTATCTGCTTAGATGGCATGGGCGATGCAAATCTCTTTGCTGCTCTCTCAAGCAGATTATGGAAACCCCCATTATCTCCTAGGCGAGATGAGGGTGTCGGCAATATATTGTTGTCCCAATCTGAGTTTGCACCCTGCAACTCTCTCTCTTCTCTCTCTTCATCAGAAGAGTCAGGAATCTGTATGAAAGACCTTTGCTGGGTACTTCTGGCTGATCTAGGAGATAACCTAGGCTGTGGCACTGGAGTGGTGGGCATCGAGGGAGAAGATGCCGTTTGAATGTCCGATTGTGGCACTGATGGAAACCTCTTTTTGTAATCTGATAACGTAAGTTGTGAATCAGATATAAGGGAACTTGGGACACAGACAATGTCTTCTGGTGCATATGGCTGCTGTTGTCTAGGAGAATAATACTCTTGATAATACTCCTCTTCATCCTCCTGACACTTAACATGGAGTTGTGAAGGGCTATGGGCTGCCCTAAACGGCCCATCATCATCAGAATCTTCCTCCAAAAGATGAGTTGGCATTAATGGAATAACCTTACTTGGGGATGTAGCTCTTGGAGTGATACCTCCTCTTCCTGAAAAAGGCTGTGTTTTTCTCCTCGTCGACGGTGTCAACGACGGTGCCATCAACAAAGTTGTGTCAAATAATTCTACTGCTTCCGTCGACGGTGTCGCCAACGACAGTGTAGACGTAGGAATCCTCGTCGTCGATGGTGTTCTCAATGGAGCCGTTGTCAGGATCATCGTCAGAAACAACATTTTGATCTTCAGCGTCGACGGCCTAGATTTTGTTACCGTCAACGTGGATGTCGTTGACGAGCAGGAAGCTACGACTGAAAGACTGGTTATCGTCATCGCTGTCGGTGCAGCCGCTGTGTAAGTTTTCGTTGACGACGGTGTCAACAACTTCGTCGGCGGTGGAATCGTCATCGACGGTCTGTCTTCAGGAGCTGAAGAAGGCATGCTGAACACCATCAGAACCTTTGGAGGAGGCGTAGAAGGGTCTCAGGAAGGTTTAGGCACCTCCTTTGATGTTGAAGGATGATGCTTGGTCTTAGAGGAGGATCTTCTCTCCTGAGGTGAAGATGAGAGACTGCAGCCTTCACCAGACCCCTGTGAGGTCTGTTTAAACGTCTTTAAGGGTTGTTTTGAACCCTTCTCAGAATAAGGTGATCTTTGCCTCTTTTGTGACCTCTTAGAAAACCATGAAGACTCTTCACTGTCAGAGTCTGAGACATGTTTTTTTCTTGATTTAAGCTTCTGGACCCACATCAACAATCTCCCCTCTCTATCCTTTAGAGTCTTTGAGGAAAAGATACAACATACCTTACAGACGGTAGCAGAATGATCAGGATAGAGGCTACAATCTGCATGAGGGTCTTCTGACTGGAGCCTTTTCTTCCCACAAGTGCTACAGGCTCTAAAGAGACCTTTCCTTTCTCTGCCAGACATTATGCTGGTATAGCAGGCTCCAGAACGTATGAGTGTAAATCAGAAACACTCAATAAGCAAATAGAAATTTAAATATAGTGACCAATTCTTCTTCCACAAGAACAAACTGAGCAGAGCTCAGACGAGACTCCCTAGCACGACGTGCAGTGGAAAATATGAGGGTCTGGAGCTTCTCTCAGGAGGGTTCTAGAGGGTGGGGCACTCTGATTGGCTGAGGCTCAAGTTTGGTCCTTTTTACATAAGGACGTGGATAGATTACTAAAATGTAGAGTTTTAATGTTATTGCTGTTATGTCTTTGAGGACATTTCTTTTCTAAGGTACCAGGGACTCCCATCTCGACGACAGGGAATGATTCAAGCATGTGAATCTAAGAAAGCTCCAATACTGGAGTAAATAAAACCGCCCAAAGAAAATACATCATGTCTGCCGCTGGTCCTCAGGTACAAATGTGTTTTGTGATTGCCTGTGATTTGTAAAAACAGGTTTTGGGCAATGTAGGAAGTTGGCTCTGTATGTACTATTTCAAAGTAAGAAATAGCATGCACAGAGTCCCAGGGTTCCCCTTAGAGGTAAGATAGTGGCAAAAATAGATCATTTGAATGCTCTATTTTGTAGTAGTGTGGTCGAGCAGTAGGCTTTTCAGAGGGTAGTGTTAAGCATTTGTTGTACACACACACAGGCAATAAATGAGGAACACACACTCAAAGACAATTCCAGGCCTATAGGTTTTTATATAGAAAAATATATTTTCTTAGTTTATTTTAAGAACCACAGTTTCAAGATTTACAAACAATACTTTAAAGTAAAGGTATTTCACTCAGGTATCTTAGGAACATTGAATCAACACAATACCATGTATAGTTTTGGCAAAAATAGCAATAAGCTATTTTAAAACTAGACACTGCAAAATTCAACAGTTCCTGGGGGAAGTAAGTATTGGTTAGTTTTGCAGGTAAGTAAAGCACCTACAGGGTTCAAAGTTGGGTCCAAGATAGCCCACCGTTGGGGGTTCGGGGTAACCCCAAAATTACCACACCAGCAGCTCAGGGTCGGTCAGGTGCAGAGGTCAAAGTGGTGCCCAAAACGCATAGGCTTCAATGGAGAAGGGGGTGCCCGGTTCCAGTCTGCCAGCAGGTAGGTACCCGCGACTTCGAAGGGCAGACCAGGGGGGTTTTGTAGGGCACTGGGGGGGGGACACAAGTCAGCACAAAAAGTACACCCTCAGCGGCACAGGGGCGGCCAGGTGCAGAGTGCAAACAGGCGTCGGGTTTGCAATTGGTTTCAATAGGAGACCCAGGGGTCTCTTCAGCGAAGCAGGCAGGCAAGGGGGGGGGCTCCTCGGGGTAGCCACCACCTGGGCAAGGAAGGGGGCCACCTGGGGGTCGCTTCTGCACTGGAGGTCGGATCATTCAGGTCCTGGGGACTGTGGGTGCAGTGTCTTTACCAGGCGTCGGGTTCTTTGAAGCAGACAGTCGCGGTCAGGGGGAGCTTCTGGATTCCCTCTGCAGGCGTCGCTGTGGGGGCTCAGGGGGGTCAACTCTGGCTACTCACAGGCTCGCAGTCGCCAGGGAGTCCTCCCTGTAGTGTTGTTTCTCCGCAGGTCGAGCCGAGGGCGTCGGGTGCAGAGTGGAAAGTCTCACGCTTCCGGCAGGAAATGTGCAATCCTTTAAAAGTTGTTTCTTTGTTGCAAGTTTCAGTCTTTGTGGAACAGGCCCGCTGTCCTCAGGAGTTCTTGGTCCTTTTAGATGCAGGCCAGTCCTCTGAGGCTTCAGAGGTCTCTGGACCCTGGGGGATGCGTCGCTGTTGCAGTTTTTCTCGAAGTGGGGAGACAGGCCGGTAGGGCTGGGGCCAAAGCAGTTGGTGACTCCGTCTTCTCTGCAGGGCTTCAGGTCAGCAGTCCTTCTTCGTCTTCAGGTTGCAGGAATCTATCTTCCTAGGTTCTGGGTGCTCCTAAATACTCAATTTAGGGGTGTGTTTAGGTCCGGGAGGTTAGCAGCCAATGGCTACTAGCCCTGAGGGTGGCTACACCCTCTTTGTGCCACCTCCCTGAGGGGAGGGGGGCACATCCCTAATCCTATTGGGAGAATCCTCCATCTGCAAGATGGAGGATTTCTAAAAGTCAGAGTCACCTCAGCTCAGGACACCTTAGGGGTTGTCTTGACTGGCCAGTGACTCCTCCTTGTTTTTCTCATTATCTCCTCCGGCCTTGCCGCCAAAAGTGGGGCCGTGGCCAGAGGGGGCGGGCAACTCCACTAGCTGGGATGCCCTGAGGCACTGTAACAAAGGGGGTGAGACTTTGAGGCTCACTGCCAGGTGTTACAGTTCCTGCAGGGGGAGGTGAGAAGCACCTCCACCCAGTACACGCTTTGTTACTAGCCACAGAGTGACAAAGGCACTCTCCCCATGTGGCCAGCAACATGTCTGGTGTGTGGCAGGCTGGCAAAACTAGTCAGCCCACACTGGAAGTCGGGTATGTTTTCAGGGGGCATCTCTAAGATGCCCTCTGGGTGTATTTTACAATTAAATGTACACTGGCATCAGTGTGCATTTATTGTGCTGAGAAGTTTGATACTAAACTTCCCAGTTTTCAGTGTAGCTATAATGGTGCTGTGGAGTTCGTGTACGACAGACTCCCAGACCATATATGCTTATGGCTACCCTGCACTTACAATGTCTAAGGTTTTGCTTAGGCACTGTAGGGGCATAGTGCTCATGAACCTATGCCCTCACCTATGGTATAGTGCACCCTGCCTTAGGACTGTAAGGCCTGCTAGAGGGGTGACTTATCTATGCCATAGGAAGTGTGAGGTTGGCATGGCACCCTGAGGGGAGTGCCATGTCAACTTAGTCATTTTCCCCCCACCAGCACACACAAGCTGGCAAGCAGTGTGTCTGTGCTGAGTGAGGGGTCCCCAGGGTGGCATAAGACATGCTGCAGCCCTTAGAGACCTTCCTTGGCATCAGGGCCGTTGGTACCAGGGGTGCCAGTTACAAGGGACTTACCTGGATGCCAGGGTGTGCCAATTGTGGAGACAAAGGTACAGGTTAGGGAAAGAACACTGGTGCTGGAGCCTGGTTAGCAGGCCTCAGCACACTTTCAAACCATAACTTGGCATCAGCAAAGGCAAAAAGTCAGGGGGTAACAATGCCAAGGAGGCATTTCCTTACAGACAAAAAACACATTTTTAAAAATTCATTTTAGGTGTCAGAAATGTCTCTCTGATTCATAAAAGGGCTTTTAACAAACGCAAATCGGAGCAGGCATGAAAGAAAAGACCACCTCCTATTTGGGATTAACAATGGAATAAATTGACGGTTTGTGATCACAACTCCAGTGGCAAACTATTGATCTGTCACCAACGCTGAAACTAGGGTAGGAATTGTTAGCAAAGACAAAGCTATCCCCTTGGGAAGGATTCCCCTTTTGGGATTTTATGCTGGTGGCTTTGGGTAGAGCAGGCTGTGCTTTAACAGAACACTGATAGCTTTGCTCTCATAAAAGTGTTCCCGAATAAGAAAATGATTTAAAAAAAGCAGTGGATGTGCCTTTAATAGACAGGGGCTGCCTACAAGGATAGCAGTCGTCTGTCCCTTTTAGGCTTCCATCCCTGTATTCAGAACCAATCACAGGGGTCACTTGTTGTGACTTGCATAGTTATTATTCATAAGGCAGGTCATTTTAAGACCCTTTCAAAACAGACCATGTGTGATGTTCTCTTATTTGGACATAGGTCGCATTGCAGACTGTCTTCTGTTTGCATACCAGTGGTGTGCAATTTACACACGCTGGTTTGAGAAAGGGAATGGCACATCAGGCCCTCAGTCTTTTGTTCCATTCATCCAAGATAGGGATCTTGTGGCTGACAACATGGGAGAATGTTATTGAAAAAGACCGAAAGGCAAATGTCATGCTGTTCAGGGAACAGTCAATCTTGGAACCGATTTTACAGAGGTTGTGGCTTTTGAAGTTACAGAATTTCCACAAAACTGTTCTAGTCCATTTTTAGGCAGTTATAATGCACTGCCACTTCCAAATCTCCACCTCAGTTCTGATGTATTTAATTCCCACAAAGACAAAGCTTTTTCTACAAAACTATAGAATAGAGTCCAAAAGCAGTACTACCTCTGAAGGTGGGTGCCTGAATGGTCAAACCAAGAAATCCTGCAGCACTGAGCATGCAAAATGGCCATCCCTCCTAAACTCAGAATCCAAACAATAATGTTTGACAAAAGTACGGAGGGATGCCCAAGTTGCCGCCTTGCAGATGTCAACCACAGGAACACCCCTAGCTAAAGCCGAAAAAGCAGCCTTAGCTCTGGTGGAATGAGCACGAAGCCCCACAGGTGGTTCTTTCTTCGCTAAGGAATAACAAAGCTTGATACAGAGAATGACCCACCTGTATAGCGTTCTCTTGTGGACTGCTCTGCCTTTCCTCTTCCTCACGTATACAACGAAGAGCTGATCGTTTTACTTGACCTCCCTCCATCTGAAATGCGTCCCCCAAAGCTCCTTGCACCGGATACTGGAGACTGCAAAACAACGGGCACTGCGCGCTCTCCTGAGTAGCAAACAGATCTATCCTCGGACACCCCCACATCTGGAAGATGTAAAGAACCAGATCCGGATGAAGCCGCCACTCATGGTCGACCGAGATGCGTCGACTGAGAACATCCGCAGGTACATTCAGAACCCTGGCCAAATGACTTGCTACCAAGCAAATCTGGTGATCCTGAAGCCAGGACCAGAGTCGAAGAGCTTCTCTGCAGAGAAGATACGACCCCACTCCTCCCTGATTGTTTATATACCACATTGCGGTAGTGTTGTCCGTCAAAACCCGGACTGACTGACCGTGAAGGGAAGGGAGAAAGGCCTCGAGTGCCAGACGTACAGCCCGCAATTCCAACAGATTGATGTAAAACCTCTGTTCTACTGGAGACCAAAGGCCTTTGATCTCCAGGTCCCCCAGATGAGCTCCCCACCCTAGAGCGTAAGCATCCGTTACAACTGTGGCCACTGGCGGAGGCAGCGGGAACGGCCTTCCTTGCGACAGGTTGCCGACTGCAGCCCACCACTGAAGATCCACCGCAGTGTCTCTGGAGATCCTGATCGAATCCTCAATATCTCCTTTGTGCTGAAACCACTGCCTGCGGACGCACCACTGAAGAGCCCTCCTGTGCAAGCATGCATAAGTGACCAGCAGTATGCAAGAAGCAAAAAGACCAAGCAGATGTAGGACCTTGAGGACTGGAACTACCGCTCCATTTCGAAACATTGGAATCAACGCCTGAATGTCCTGAACCCGCTGGGGCGGAGGAAAGGGTCGATTCAATGTTGTGTCCAGTACTGCCCCTATGAATAGGAGGCATTGCGAGGGCTCCAGGTGAGATTTGGGCACATTGATCGAAAAACCCAGGTCGAACAACAACTGAGTTGTTGACTGCAGGTGACGCCGCACAAGCCCTGGAGTCTTGGCTTTGATCAACCAATCGTCCAGATAGGGAAACACTGCTATCCCTCTTCTCCTAAGCTCTGCCGCAACCACCGTCATCACCTTTGTGAAGACTGGAGCTGCTGAAGTAAGACCAACCGGGAGGACCGCGAACTGATAATGCTGTGACCCCACCACAAACTGGAGATACTTCCTGTGCGATTTGAGGATCGGAATATGGAAGTACGCATCCTGCAAATCGACAGACACCATCCAATCTCCTTCATTCAACGCCAAAAGAACCTGTGATAGGGTCAGCATCTTGAACTTTTCCTGCTTGAGGAACCAATTCAAAATCCTCAGGTCCAAGATTGGTCTCAACCGACCATCTTTTTGGGGGATCTGGAAGTATCATGAATAACAGCCCTGACCCTTCCCCTGTTCCGGAACCAACTTCACTGCGCCCTTTGACATTAGCGATAACATTTCCTGTTGCAGTAACAGAAGATGGTCTTCCGAACAGAAGGATGGGCGGGGAGGGAAGGGAGGAGGGAACTCCCGAAAGGGAAGAACATACCCCTTCTTCACAATGTCAATGACCCAGGAGTCTGATGTTATAAACTCCCACATGGGAAGAAATTGGGCAAGTCTCCCCCCTACTGGAGACACGTGAACAGGAAGTGGTGGAGGACTAAGGCTGCTTTCCTTGCTGCACCCCTCCTGAGGAAGAGGAAGAGGCAGAGTGCTGCTGGGTGGCTCCTCTCTTACGTACTCTACCCCTGCCCCTGAAGGATCTGTAAGGCAGGGATCCTGCAGATTGCTGTGGCGCCTGGAACCTGCCACAAAAGGAGGAGCCACATCCAGAACCTCTAAACTTCCTATAGGATCTGAAGGTAGAAGAAGTGGCTGCCTGAAGTCCCAACGACCTCGCTGTGGCTCTGCTCTCTTTGAAACGCTCAAGGGCAGAATCTGCTTTTGTCCCAAAGAGCTTTTGTCCGTCAAAAGGCAGATCCAGGAGAGTAGCTTGCGCATCCCAGGAGAAACCTGATGAACGCAGCCAAGCCTGACGCCTCAACACTATGGATGTACCCATAGCTCTTGCCAAGTAGTCCGAGGTGTCCAACCCAGAATGCATCACCTGGGTCGCCGCCACCTGAGCGTCCGTTAATAGATGCAACACCTCTTGTGGCAATTCAGGATGACCCTTTGCCTCCTCCATAAGGGCATGAATGTAACTCCCCAAAATGCAAGTTGCATTGGTCGATTTCAAGGCCATGCTGCACGAAGAAAAGACCTTCTTTACTGCCTGGTCCATTTTCTTAGACTCCCTGTACGCAGGGGTCCCGGGGAATAAACCAGGAGCTGACCGGGAGGAGCACGATGCCTGAACAACCAAACTCTCCAGAGTTGGATGTTTGGAGAGAAAGTCCAGGTCACCTGGAGCCACACGATAGCGTCTCACTACCGCCCTGTTGACAGCTGTAGAAGTCACTGGCTTCCTCCAAATATCTTTAATGGGGTCCAAGAGAGCCTCATTGAAGGGCAAGAGAGGCTCCGCCACTACCGAAGCCGGACGCACCACTTCAGTCAGTAGGTTTCTTTTCATCTCTGCAGCAGGAAGAGGAAGATCCAAAAAGTCTGCAGCCTTCCTTATTACCGCATGAAAAGATTCAGCTTCTGCCGTATACTCCCCTGGGGAAGCTAAATCTAGCTCCTTGGCATGGTTACCCCCTGACTTTTTGCCTCTGCTGATGCCAAGTTATGATTTGAAAGTGTGCTGAGGCCTGCTAACCAGGCCCCAGCACCAGTGTTCTTTCCCTAACCTGTACCTTTGTCTCCACAATTGGCACACCATGGCATCCAGGTAAGTCCCTTGTAACTGGTACCCCTGCTACCATGGGCCCTGATGCCAGGGAAGGTCTCTAAGGGCTGCAGCATGTCTTATGCTACCCTAGGGACCCCTCACTCAGCACAGACACACTGCTTGCCAGCTTGTGTGTGCTGGTGGGGAGAAAATGACTAAGTCGACATGGCACTCCCCTCAGGGTGCCATGCCAACATCACACTGCCTATGGCATAGATAAGTCACCCCTCTAGCAGGCCTTACAGCCCTAAGGCAGGGTGCACTATACCACAGGTGAGGGCATAGGTGCATGAGCACTATGCCCCTACAGTGTCTAAGCAAAACCTTAGACATTGTAAGTGCAGGGTAGCCATGAGAGTATATGGTTTGGGAGTCTGTCATACACGAACTCCACAGCACCTTAATGGCTACATTGAAAAGTGGGAAGTTTGGTATCAAACTTCTCAGCACAATAAATGCACACTGATGCCAGTGTACATTTTTATTGTAAAATACACCCAGAGGGCATCTTAGAGATGCCCCCTGAAAACATACCCGACTTCCAGTGTGGGCTGACTAGTTTTGCCAGCCTGCCACACACCAGACATGTTGCTGACCACATGGGGAGAGTGCCTTTGTCACTCTGTAGCTAGTAACAAAGCCTGTACTTGGTGGAGGTGCTTCTCACCTCCCCCTGCAGGAACTGTAACACCTGGCGGTGAGCCTCAAAGGCTCACCCCCTTTGTTACAGCGCCACAGGGCATCCCAGCTATCGGAGATGCCCGCCCCCTCCCGCCACGGCCCCACTTTTGGCGGCAAGGCCGGAGGAGATAAAACAAGGAGGAGTCACTGGCCAGTCAGGACAACCCCTAAGGTGTCCTGAGCTGAGATAACTCTGACTTTTAGAAATCCTCCATCTTGCAGATGGAGGATTCCCCCAATAGGATTAGGGATGTACCCTCCTCCCCTCAGGGAGGAGGCACAAAGAGGGTGTAGCCACCCTCATGGCTAGTAGCCATTGGCTACTAACCTCCCAGACCTAAACATACCCCTAAATTGAGTATTTAGGGGCCCCCAGAACCTAGGAAGATAGATTCCTGCAACCTAAGACGAAGAAGGACTGCTGACCTGAAGCCCTGCAGAGAAGATGAAGACACCAACTGCTTTGGTCCCAGCCCTACCGGCCTGTCTCCCCACTTCAAGAAAAACTGCAACAGAGACGCGTTCCCCAGGGTCCAGCGACCTCTGAAGCCTCAGAGGACTACCCTGCATCTAAAAGGACCAAGAACTCCCGAGGACAGCAGGCCTGTTCCACAAGGACTGAAACTTGCAACAAAGAAACAACTTTTAAAGGACTCCACGTTTCCCGCCGGAAGCGTGAGACTTTCCACTCTGCACCCGACGCCCCCGGCTCGACCTGCGGAGAAAGAACACTACAGGGAGGACTCCCCGGCGACTGCGAGCCCGTGAGTAGCCAGAGTTGGCCCCACAGCGACACCTACAGAGGGAATCCAGAGGCTCCCCCTGACCGCGACTGCCTGCTTCAAAGAACCCAACGCCTAGTAAAGACACTGCACCCGCAGCCCCCAGGAGCTGAAGGATCCGACCTCTAGTGCAGAAGGGACCCCCAGGTGGCCCTCTCCCTTGCCCAGGTGGTGGCTACCCCGAGGAGCCCCCCCCCTTGCCTGCCTGCTTCGCTGAAGAAACCCCTGGGTCTCCCATTGAAACCAATTGCAAACCCGACGCCTGTCTGCACTCTGCACCTGGCCACCCCTTGCCGCTGAGGGTGTACTTTTTGTGCTGACTTGTGTCCCCCCCCGGTGCCCTACAGAACCCCCTGGTCTGTCCTCCGAAGTCGCGGGTACCTACCTGCTGGCAGACTGGAACCGGGGCACCCCCTTCTCCATTGAAGCCTATGTGTTTTGGGCACCACTTTGACCTCTGCACCTGACCGGCCCTGAGCTGCTGGTGTGGTAACTTTGGGGTTGCCCTGAACCCCCAATGGTTGGCTACCTTGGACCCAACTTTGAACCCTGTAAGTGCTTTACTTGCCTGAACAACTAAGAAATACTTACCTCCCCCAGGAACTGTTGAAATTTGCACTGTCTAGTTTTAAAATAGCTTACTACCATTTTTGCCTAAACTGTAAATGCTATTTTGTTGATTCAAAGTTCCTAAGATACCTGAGTGAAATACCTTTCATTTAATGTATTGATTGTAAATCTTGAACCTGTGGTTCTTAAAATAAACTAAGAAAATATATTTTTCTATACAAAAACCTATTGGCCTGGAATTGTCTTTGAGTGTGTATTCCTCATTTATTGCCTGTGTGTATTGCCTGTATGCATGACCAACAAATGCTTAACACTACCCTCTGATAAGCCTACTGCTCGACCACACTACCACAAAATAGAGCATTAGAATTATCTCTTTTTGCCACTATTTTACCTCTCAGGGGAACCCTTGGACTCTATGCATGCAATTTCTTACTTTGAAATAGTACATACAGAGCCAACTTCCTACATTGGTGGATCAGCGGTGGGGTACAGGAGTTTGCATTTGCTGGACTACTCAGCCAATACCTGAGCACACGACTAAATTCCAAAAATTGTCATTAGAAACTGATTTTTTAAATTTGAGCTATTTTTCTACATTTTTAAAAGTCCTGCTAGGGCCTTGTGTTAGTCCCTGTAAGCATTTCTTCTAGAGTTTAAAAGTTTTGTAAAAGTTTGAATTAAGTTCTAGAGATAGTTTTAGATTCTTAAAAAGTATTCCTACTTTTAGAAACAAAATGTCTGCTGCAGAAGAGATTGTGATGGAACTCAACCTCACCCCTTACTTGCATCTTAGGATGTCAGAGTTAAGGTCTCTCTTCAAAATCAAAAAGATAAAGACTGGTTCAAACCGTACCAAAGTAAAGCTCCAGGAGCTTTTGGCAGAGTTTGCTAAAAACAACCCCACTGATGAAGGCCTCACAGAGGGGGATGCTAGTGATTTGGAGGAAGTCCCACCTCCAGTCCTAGTTAGGGAGCCCAGGGTTTCTCCAACCCTGACTCCAGA
The DNA here is from genome assembly GCF_031143425.1 of Pleurodeles waltl. NCBI lineage: Eukaryota > Metazoa > Chordata > Amphibia > Caudata > Salamandridae > Pleurodeles > Pleurodeles waltl. The sequence continues at coordinate 651,603,067 of NC_090451.1, forward strand.
AGTGATAGTCAGAGATGTGGCGTCTCTCACAGGAGAGTCCAGCAACTCTGGAAGCATTGAGGACAGCCTCAATGAAGATGACCTCCTGCTAGCCAGGTTGACCAAAAGATTGGCTTTGGAAAGACAGATCCTAGCCATAGAAAGGGAAAGACAAGAGATGGGTTTAGGTCCCATCAATGGTGGCAGCAATATAAATAGGGTCAGGGATTCTCCTGACATGCTAAAAATCCCCAAAGGGATTGTAACTAAATATGAAGGTGGTGATGACATCACCAAATTGTTCACAGCTTTTGAGAGGGCTTGTGCAACCAGAAAAGTAAAGAAATCTCACTGGGGTGCTCTCCTTTGGGAAATGTTCACTGGAAAGTGTAGGGATAGACTCCTCACACTCTCTGGAAAAGATGCAGAATCCTATGACCTCATGAAGGCTACCCTGAGTGAGGGCTTTGGATTCTCAACTGAGGAGTACAGGATTAGGTGCAGGGGGGCTAAAAAATCCTCGAGCCAGACCTGGGTTGATTTTGTTGACTTCTCAGTCAAAACACTGGGTGGTTGGATTAATGGCAGTGGTGTAAATGATTATGATGGGCTGTACAATCTGTTTATGAAAGAACACCTTTTAAGTAATTGTTACAATGATAAACTGCATCAGAATCTGCTAGATCTAGGACCAATTTCTCCCCAAGAATTGGGAAAGAAGGCGGACCATTGGGTCAAGACTAGGGTGACCAAGACTTCCACAGGGTGTGACCAAAAGAAAGGGGTCACAAAGACTCCCCAGGGTAAGAGTGTTGAGACATCCAAGGGTAAAAGTAAAGAGTCTTCTACAGGGCCCCAAGGGAGGGTCCAAAGTCTCTTCACAATCCAATTTCGGGTACAATGGTAAAAACTTTGATCCCAAAAAGGCCTGATGTCGTAGCTGTAATCAGCAGGGACACCAAACTGGAGACAAGGTCTGTCCCAAGAAAGGTTCCACTTCAAACTCTACTCCAGTTAGCAATGGAATAGCCAGTCTCCAGGTGGGATCAACAGTGTGCACAGAGCAAATCAGAGTTCACACTGAAACTACATTAGTTTCTGAGGGTGGGGTGGACTTAGCCACACTGGCTGCCTGGCCCCCTAACATGCAATAATACAGCCAGCAACTGTTAATTAATGGGATTAGTGTAGAAGGCCTGAGGGATACAGGTACCAGTGTCACCATGGTGACAGAGAAACTGGTTTCCCCAGGACAATACCTGACTGGACAAACTTATCCAGTCACCAACGCTGACAATCAGACTAAAGTGCATCCCATGGCTATAGTAACTTTAGAATGGGGAGGGGTCAATGGCCTGAAACAGGTAGTGGTCTCCTCAAATATCCCTGTAGACTGTTTGCTTGGAAATTACCTGGAGTCGTCAGCATGGGCTGAGGTAGAACTCAAAACCCATGCAGCCATGCTAGGTATCCCTGAACTGGTGTGTGTCAAGACAAGGGCACAGTGCAAGGCTCAGGGTGAAAAAGTGGTGTTGGAGCCTGGAATAATGGCCCAACCCTCCAAGAGGAAAGGAAAGAAGACTGAGGAACCAGCTTCAACACAACAAAAGAAAGGGAACCTCTCTTCCCAGGAAGAAGTTCTGCCCTCTAAGGGAACTGAGCCCATGGAGTTGGAACCTTATCAGGTTGAACTCTTAGGCCCAGGGGGACCCACGAGGGAACAGTTGTGTAAGGGGCAAAAAACATGTCCCTCTCTTGAAGGCCTTAGGCAGCAAGCTGCTGAAGAGACCCAAGGAAAAATCACTGGAACACATAGAGTCTACTGGGAAGATGGACTCCTCTACACTGAGGCAAGAGATTCCAAACCTGGTGCCACTAGGAGAGTGGTAGTGCCTCAGGAGTTTAGGAAGTTCATTCTGACCTTAGCTCATGATATTCCACTTGCTGGGCATTTGGGACAAACCAAGACTTGGGAAAGGTTAGTTAACCATTTCTATTGGCCCAACATGTCCCAGAAAGTAAAGGGTTTTTATGTCTCCTGTGCCACCTGTCAAGCCAGTGGTAAGACAGGTGGACACCCAAAGGCCCCCCTCATTCCACTTCCAGTGGTGGGGGTCCCATTTGAAAGAGTGGGTGTGGACATAGTGGGTCCACTTGAACCTCCCACAGCCTCAGGGAACCAGTATATCCTAGTGGTAGTGGATCATGCCACTAGGTACCCTGAAGCAATTCCCCTTAGGTCCACTACTGCCCCTGCAGTAGCTAAAACACTCATAGGTATCTTTACCAGAGTGGGATTTCCTAAGGAGGTGGTGTCTGACAGAGGTACCAACTTCATGTCAGCATACCTGAAACACATGTGGAATGAGTGTGGGGTGACTTACACATTCACCACACCATACCATCCACAAACCAATGGTCTTGTAGAAAGATTTAACAAAACATTGAAAGGCGTGATCATGGGGCTCCCTGAAAAGCTCAAAAGGAGATGGGATGTCCTCTTGCCATGTCTGCTTTTCGCCTACAGAGAGGTGCCTCAGAAGGGAGTAGGGTTTTCCCCCCTTTGAACTTCTGTTTGGCCATCCTGTCAGGGGACCACTAGCTCTTGTAAAGGAAGGCTGGGATAGACCTCTTCATGAGCCTAAACAAGATATAGTGGACTATGTACTAGGCCTACATTCCAGGATGGCAGAGTACATGGAAAAGGCAAGCAAAAACCTTGAGGCCAGCCAACAACTCCTGAAGATGTGGTATGACCAAAAGACTGCTATGGTTGAGTTTCAGCCAGAGCAGAAAATCTGGGTTCTGGAGCCTGCGGCTCCCAGGGCACTTCAGGACAGATGGAGTGGCCCTTACCCAGTGCTAGAAAGAAAGAGTTAGGTCACCTACCTGGTAGACCAAGGCACTAGAAGGACCCCCAAAAGGGTGATCCATGTGAACCGCCTCAAACTCTTTCATGACAGGGCAGATGTGAATCTGTTGATGGTGACAGATGAGGACCAGGAAGCTGAGAGTGAACCTCTCCCTGATCTCCTCTCCACTGACCCTAAAGATGGCTCAGTAGATGGGGTGATCTATTCAGACACCCTCTCTTGCCAACAGCAATCTGACTGTAGGAAAGTCTTACAACAGTTTGCTGAGCTCTTTTCCCTAACCCCTGGTCAGACACACCTGTGTACTCATGAGGTGGACACAGGAGACAGCATGCCTGTCAAAAACAACATTTTCAGACAGTCTGACCAAGTTAAGGAAAGCATCAAAGTGGAAGTCCACAAGATGCTGGAATTGGGAGTCACTGAGCACTCTGACACCCCCTGGGCTAGCCCAGTGGTCTTAGTCCCCAAACCTCACACCGAGGATGGTAAGAGAGAGATGAGTTTTTTTGTGGACTACAGAGGACTTAATTCTGTCACCAAGACAGATGCCCATCCCATTCCAAGGGCAGATGAGTTAATTGACAAACTAGGTGCTGCCAGATACTTAAGTACCTTTGACTTGACAGCAGGGTACTGGCAAATCAAAATGGCACCAGGAGCAAAAGAAAAGAAAGCATTCTCCACACCTGATGGGCACTATCAGTTTACTGTTATGCCCTTTGGCTTAAAGAATGCCCCTGCCACCTTCCAAAGGTTGGTGAATCAAGCCCTTGCTGGCTTAGAGTCCTTTAGTGCAGCTTATCTTGACGATATTGCTATCTTTAGCTCCAGCTGGCAGGATCACCTGTCCACCTGAAGAAGGTTTTGAAGGCCCTGCAAGCAGCAGGCCTCTCTATCAAGGCATCCAAATGTCAGATATGGCAGGGAACTGTGGTTTACTTGGGACACCTTGTAGGTGGAGGCCAAGTTCAGCCACTCAAGCCGAAGATCCAGACTATTCTGGACTGGGCAGCTCCAAAAACCGAGGCTCAAGTCAGGGCATTCCTTGGCTTAACTGGCTACTACAGGAGGTTTGTGAAGAGATATGGATCAATAGTGACACCCCTCACAGAACTTACCTCCAAGAAAATGCCTAAAAAGGTAAACTGGACCAGAGAATGCCAACAGGCCTTTGACACCCTGAAACAAGCTATGTACACAGCACCAGTTCTAAAAGCTCCAGATTACTCCAAGCAGTTCATTGTGCAGACTGGTGCCTCTGAACATGGGATAGGGGCAGTTTTGTCCCAAACAAATGATGATGGCCTTGACCAGCCTGTTGCTTTCATTAGCAGGAGGTTACTCCTCAGGGAGCAGCATTGGAGTGCCATTGGGAGGGAGGCCTTTGCTGTGGTTTGGTCCCTGAAGAAGCTGAGACCATACCTCTTTGGTACTTACTTTGTAGTTCAAACTGACCACAGACCTCTCAGATGGCTAATGCAAATGAAAGGTGAAAATCCAAAACTATTGAGGTGGTCCATCTCCCTACAGGGAATGGACTTTATAGTGGAACACATACCTGGTACTGCCCATGCCAATGCAGATGGCCTTTCCAGGTTCTTCCACTTAGAAAATGAAGACTCTTGGGAAAGGTTATTCTCATCCTCTTTCCTTGGGGGGGGGGGGGAGAAAATTACTAAGTCGACATGGCACTCCCCTCAGGGTGCCATGCAAACCTCACACTGCCTATGGCATAGATAAGTCACCCCTCTAGCAGGCCTTACAGCCCTAAGGCAGGGTGCACTATACCACAGGTGAGGGCATAGGTGCATGAGCACTATGCCCCTACAGTGTCTAAGCAAAACCTAAGACATTGTCAGTGCAGGGTAGCCATAAGAGTATATGGTCTGGGAGTCTGTCATACACGAACTTCACAGCACCATAATGGCTACACTGAAAACTGGGAAGTTTGGTATCAAACTTCTCAGCACAATAAATGCACACTGATGCCAGTGTACATTTTATTGTAAAATACACCCAGAGGGCATCTTAGAGATGCCCCCTTAAAACATACCCGACTTCCAGTGTGGGCTAGTTTTGCCAGCCTGCCACACACCAGACATGTTGCTGGCCACATGAGGAGAGTGCCTTTGTCACTCTGTGGCTAGTAACAAAGCCTGTACTGGGTGGAGGTGCTTCTCACCTCCCCCTGCAGGAACAATAACACCTGCCCTTTGTTACAGCGCCACAGGGCATCCCAGCTAGTGGAGATGCCCGCCCCCTCCGGCCATGGCCCCACTTTTGGCGGCAAGGCCGGAGGAGATAATAAGAAAAACAAAGAGGAGTCACTGGCCAGTCAGGACAACCCCTAAGGTGTCCTGAGCTGAGGTGACTCTGACTTTTAAAAATCCTTCATCTTGCAGATGGAGGATTCTCCCAATAGGATTAGGGATGTGCCCCCCTCCCCTCAGGGAGGAGGCACAAAGCGGATGTAGCCACCCTCAGGGCTATTAGCCATTGGCTACTAACCTCCCAGACCTAAACACACCCCTAAATTGAGTATTTAGGGGCCCCCAGAACCTAGGAAGATAGATTCCTGCAAACAAAGACGAAGAAGGACTGCTGACCTGAAGCCCTGCAGAGAAGACGGAGACACCAACTGCTTTGGCCCCAGCCCCACCGGCCTGTCTCCCCACTTCAAGAAACACTGCAACAGCGACGCGTTCCCCAGGGAGCGACCTCTGAAGCCTCAGAGGACTACCCTGCATCTAAAAGGACCAAGAACTCCCGAGGACAGCGGCCCTGTTCCACAAAGACTGAAACTTGCAACAAAGAAACAACTTTTAAAGGACTCCACGTTTCCCGCAGGAAGCGTGAGACTTTCCACTCTGCACCCGATGCCCCCGGCTCCACCTGTGGAGAAACAACACTACAGGGAGGACTCCCCGGTGACTGCGAGCCCGTGAGTAGCCAGAGTTGAAACCCCTGAGCCCCCGCAGCGACGCCTGCAGAGGGAATCCAGAGGCTCCCCCTGACCGCGACTGCCTGCTTCAAAGAACCCGACGCCTGGTAAAGACACTGCACCCACAGCCCCCAGGACCTGTAGGATCCGACCTCCAGTGCAGAAGCGACCCCCAGGTGGCCCTCTCCCTTACCCAGGTGGTGGCTACCCCTAGGAGCCCCCCCCTTGCCTGCCTGCTTCGCTGAAGAGACCCCTGGGTCTCCCATTGAAACCAATCGCAAACCCAACGCCTGTTTGCACTCTGCACCCGGCCGCCCCCGTGCTGCTGAGGGTGTACTTTTTGTGCTGACTTGTGTCCCCTCCGGTGCCCTACAAAACCCCCCTGGTCTGCCCTCCGAAGTCGCGGGTACCTACCTGCTGGCAGACTGGAACCAGGGCACCCCCTTCTCCATTGAAGCCTATGCGTTTGTGGCACCACTTTGACCTCTGCACCTGACCGGCCCTGAGCTGCTGGTTTGGTAACTTTGGGGTTGCCCTGAACCCCCAACGGTGGGCTACCTTGGACCCAACTTTGAACCCTGTAAGTGCTTTACTTACCTGAACAACTAACAAATACTTACCTCCCCCAGGAACTGTTGACATTTTCAGTGTCTAGTTTTAAAATAGCTTATTGCAATTTTTGCCAAAACTGTACATGCTATTTTGTTGATTCAAAGTTCCTAAGATACCTGAGTGAAATACCTTTCATTTAAAGTATTGATTGTAAAACTTGAACCTGTGGTTCTTAAAATAAACTAAGAAAATATATTTTTCTATACAAAAACCTATTGGCCTGGAATTGTCTTTGAGTGTGTGTTCCTCATTTATTGCCTGTGTGTATGTACAACAAATGCTTAACACTACCCTCTGATAAGCCTACTGCCCGACCACACTACCACAAAATAGAGCATTAGAATTATCTCTTTTTGCCACTATCTTACCTCTAAGGAGAATCCTTGGACTACGTGCATGCTATTTCTTACTTTGAAATAGTACATACAGAGCCAACTTCCTACAACCTCTAACTCCAATTCCCCCTTGCCTCCTTTTACCTCTAAGAAGTTACTGAAACCTTCCTTTATCTCTACCCAGCCCTAAAACCCAAAGTCAACTTTGCCTCCTTTTACCTCTAAAAACCAAACCCCAAAGAATCTATTGCCCCATTTACTTCTAGCCCCTAACCACAAAGTCACCCTTTCCCCAATTACCTTTACACCCAAACCCCATAGCCATCTGTGGTAATGTCCATTTGTTTATGTTACCATTTATTATTAAGAAATGTTCTGTTACTATAGGAGCCACTCAACCTTTTGAGCAATTGGCGGTCATTGACCATCTCCTGGTAAGGGGTAGTAAGTTAATTCCTCCCCATTATTTAAGGAGGAAATTGGTAGCACATGCTCATGCTAGTCATTTGGGTATTTCCAAAGCCAAAGAAAGATTAAGGGCTACATATTGGTGGGCCGCCATGGATACCACGGTGGAGAGAGAGGTGAGAAAGTGTCAAATCTGTGCTCAATCAGACAAAGTTTTAAAGTGCAGGGTTCAACCAATGGTGATAAGAGAGGATGCCTTAGGACCATGGATAGATGTGGCTTTAGATATTCTCGGTCTGGTGAGATTAGGTTCGGTACATCGTTACGTTTTGGTATCTATTGATATGTATTCCAGGTGGCCAGAGATAAAGATTGTGAGTTCTGCCGAGTCTGGAGACGTAATTGCTTTTCTTGAGGAACTTTTTGAGAGGGAAGGGTTTCCCTCTTCAATTCTAACTGACAATGGTGTCCAATTTACATCAAAGATTATAGAGTCCTTTTTGAAGGATAGAGGCATTAAACACAAAAAAGCGGCCTTGTATCATCCTGAGTCGAATGGTGTGGTGGAATGTTTAATTAAGGTGCTCAAAGAAAGTATACAACTGGCACAAGCACAAGGAGTTAAGTGGGATAGTGAAATAAAAAAAAAGGTGCATGAATATCGCGTAACTCCACACTCCTCCACGGGAGTGGTACCCTTTCGCCTGTTTAGGGGAAGATTACATTGTCATGAGGTGGCTCCTGGGTGGGTACAAGAAAAACGGTTGACCATTGATCCTTTTATCAATGATGTGGACGGATGGAGAAATAAGGAACAGAGTAAGAAAGTTCAGAGGAAGGGATGGTATGATGTACGCAAAAGGGTGAAAGAAACTTGAATAAAAATTGTTGATTGGGTAAAGATAAAATCTCCTAGACGTGAGAAAGGACCTACTAAATTTATATGGCCATTTTAAGTAATAAAACTATTCAAAACCGCAGTAAAAACGAATGACCATGGGGTGTGGCCAGGCCTGCCGGCAAGATGGCCGTCACTCCGTAAGACTCTGCCGGGCTTAGGGCCTGCGTCGTACATTTCTCCTGGCAGAGCGGCGGTTCGGGCGCTTGGTTAGCGCTGCTGCTTCCTTGGGAGCTTGGTGACTGCCCTGACGCTGGCGGCTGGGCCCGGGACGGGCTTCTCGATGCGGTTTCCCCGGCTCATCAGAGTGGGACCTGGTGGTGCAGCGCTGCGCGGCGCGGTCTGCGCGGCTGGTAGGCGCTCTCTCTCCCGGCTTGGGTGGTGGACGAGCGAGCCTGGGAGGTGCGCCGCAGACTTGAGACATGGAGCCAGTAAGACTGCTGTGGCTGCTGGAGTTGGCTGGACATGGGGCTGGAGCTGCGGTGCACTTTGGATTGCGCCTGGTTGACTTTGCGCTCCCTGTGCCCCCTAGGCCTGCTGGCTGCTGGTGGATTGCAGCCGCTAGCGGCCTGGGGGTGGATTGAAGATGCCCTGTGCAGACTGGTGGTTGCGTGGTGGGCCCCTGGTGACCCTGCTGCCCTGGTGCTTGGAGATGGTCGCTGGCTGGATTGGGCCGGAGGAGGCAGAGGTTGGGAGAGGTTGTCCATCTATTGGTGCTACTGAATCCTTCACAGCTCTGATGACTTTATTGGCTGACACACCTTTGCAGTGGCAGGTCAGTGGAGTGGAATGTGGGTCTGGGGCCAGGCCCTGTGTCATTGATCTCCCTTTGGACGCTCTACCTGAGCCTTGTGTGAGAGCTATTCAGGGGGGTCCGAGCTGGGCCTGGACTCTCTTGGCTGGCGCCCTGTGTGTACATGAGTTGCGGCCTGGTGCCTCCCTTGTACCCTGCCTGACAGCAGCGTTGTTAGTATATTGCTGGCGGCTCAGTGGTGGCTGACGGGATTGGAGTATGGCAAGTCTGAACAAAAACAGTCCAAGCTTACCTTTGAGGGCGGGAGGAGGCGAGGTGGCGCCCCATCTACCATGCATGGCGGTGAGACCTCTGAGGATGGGAGCTCGGATGCCTCTTTCAAGGCTATGTTTTTGGACCTCAAGAGCAGCCTTGCAGGTATAGATGCTAAATTGGACCATGTCACCGTGCAACTGGACCGCATTAAGGCCCGGGTGGATGATCATGACTCTAGGTTTGAACAGCTGGAGTCGCGGACATCTGATCTGGAGGATCGTAGCCATGGGGAGTCTGAACAGTTTTTGCAGATGGAGCGCATCCTAGAGGTCATCCGTAACAAGAATGAAGATTTGGAGGTGAGGTCGCGCCGCAACAATGTCCACATAATAGGTCTGCCAGAGACTACTGATATGGGCCGCATGGAGGACTTTGTGGAGAATATGCTCTCTGACCTCTTCCCTGGTGAACTTTCTCGGCTATTGGTGGATGAGAGGGCTCATAGATCCCTGGGTCCTCAGCCCCCGTCTGGAACTCCTCCACATCCCATCATTGCCCGCCTGTTGAATTACCGGGATAGAGATACTATTCTCAGGCTGGCCCGGGACAGGCGACCTATAATTTATAAGAATTCTGAACTCACTTTCTTCCCTGACTATATTCTGGGTGTGCAGGCGGCGCGGTGTGCCTTCTTACTCGTCAAGCGCACGCTGAGCCAAACCAATGCGAGGTTCACGCTGTTGTACCCTGCCAAGCTAAAGGTGCAACACAATGGGAAGGCGTTGTTCTTTATGGATCAGAAGCAGGCGGCAAAATTTGCAAAATCAGTGCCCAAGCGATCGTAGGCTTCGGGCCTTGAGAGTCCTTGGTCTGAGCGCGCCGCCTTGAGTGACAATGACTGATCTATGAGAGATTGGTGGCTGGTGGGACCTCACTGTGATTGTTGGGGTATCGCATATTATGGTTCCCCGTCACGAGTGTCTGCTCTGACGTTTTATCTTGCTGTTTGGCCCTTTCGCCTTTCTCCCCCACTCTTAATGGGATGGTGGGTTGGATGGCCTGGCTTACGCCCGTGGGGTGAGTCCTAATTCTTGTACTCGTAATATCCAATGGTTTTTGGTTGATGTGGGGAGGTGGATTTCAGCTGCGACCCGATTGGGGTGTCTGCGTGGATGGGGGGGTCGGGGAAGTTTGTGTTCTGTGCTATGGTTGTTTCCCTTTCCTTTTTCTTTTCTCTCTTTTTTCGTTCGCTGTGGCAGGCCGGTGGGGGCAGTGCGATGGTGACTTCCTTTCTCTGAGAGATTGGGATGGGCTCGAGTAAGATGACAGCTGTTCGCTGTCTTACCTGGAATGTGCGTGGGCTGGGTGATGGGCATAAGGCGCGCCTCATGTTGGCTTATATCAAACGTCATGACATAGATATTTGCATGCTTCAGGAGACGCACTTAGTCGCTTCGACGCGTGACAGATTGAATGCTGGCTGGGTAGGGGAATTCCAATGCACTGTATTCTCGCGTTACGCTCGGGGGTGGCGATCTTGTTGCGTAAAGGGCTGCAGTGGCACACTCAGAAAGTTGTTGTCGATCCTGGTGGTCGCTATGTTGTGCTGAGCGGCAAGTTACTGGACAGAGCATGTAGACTTGTTTCTGTATACGGTCCTAACATGGATGATCCTGAGTTTTTCCGTGAACTGTGGCGATTGGTGGAGTCGACAGGTAGTGGCATGGTAATTTGGGCCGGAGATTTCAATGTAATCTTGGACCCTGTGGCGGATCAGGAGAGTGCAGCTCGTGTACAGCATGTCGCGGCTGTGAGAGCTCTGCAGTCAGTGATGGAAGATGGCACTCTGGTGGATTTGTGGAGGGCAAGGCATGGTGATGCTAGAGAGGGCACATGTGTCAACTATGCGCACAGTAGCTGGTCCCATATTGATCGCTGGTTGGGCACGAGGGATGTGGAGCTCTGGACTAGTTCTGTGGAGCACTTGCCTCGCACTCTGTCGGACCATTCGCCAGTTTGGCTGGTGCTGGAGGTGCCCTGTGAATTGGAGCGCACCTTTTTGTGGCGGCTGCCGCAGGGGGCACTTCGGGATGGGGTGTTCCGGGAGGAGATTCGTGAAGCCGTGCTCCACTTTTTTGCTGACAACTGTGGGTCTCTGAGCTCAGCTGGTACCTTGTGGGAGGCATTCAAGGTGGTTATTCGTGGGGTGTGCATTTCGAAACAACATGGCCTGTTGAAGGCGCTGCGCCGTGAGCTGGCGGATCTGGAGGGGCAGATCGCGGAGCTGGAGCGGCGGCTGGTGGCGGACTGGTCCGGGGCGGTGCTTGCGGAGTTACGAAGTGCTGTATCTTTGTACGAGGAGGCCTCTCTCTGGGAGATTGGCTTCCTTGGGCAGTACGCCCGGGCGGGTGATATGGCAAGAGGGAGAGGGCTGGCCGCACGTTGGCAAACATGTTGCATAAACCATGGGTCAGTAGCTATGTTACTGAAATAGATGGCCCCTGGGGTGCGCGTGTGGTCGGGACGAGAGACGTTATGCAGGCTTTTACCCAATTTTTTGTGAATTTATATTCTGAGCCGACCGAGTTAGAAGCGGCTGCGGCTCAGGCGTATTTTTCTGACATTGCTCTCCTTTGGTTTGATGATGCTCATCGGGTGTATTTTGACACACCGTTCTCGGTGGAGGAGGTTGTTGCGGCGATTCACAGTTTTCCGAGTGACAAGTCACCGGGGCTGGACGGTTTGACTCCTGCGTTTTACAAAGAGTACTCTGATATCCTTGCGCCCTATCTTTTGGAGGTGTATGCGGAGTCACTTGAGACTGGAATTCTTCCCTCCTCACTCTGTGAGGCCTTAATTGTCACGATACCCAAAACTGGCAAGGACCCGCACAGCTGTGACTCGTATCGTCCGCTTTCTATGATTAATATTTGTAGGAGGCTGGCCTGGTTTGTAGTGAGTACCAAGGGGAACTTACACTCTGCACCAGGTCCAGGTATCCCTTATTAGTGTAGAAGAGGTGTCTAGCAGCTTTGGCTGATAGAAAAGGGTAGCTTAGCAGAGCAGCTTAGGCTGAACTAGGAGACATGCAAAGCTCCCACTATACCACTGGTGTCATATGCACAATATCATAAGAAAACACAATACACAGATATACTAAATATAAAGGTACTTTATTTTTATGACAATATGCCAAAAGTATCTCAGTGAGTACCCTCAGTATGAGGATAGCAAATATACACAAGATATATGTACACGCTACCAAAATTATGCAGTAATAGCAATAAAAAGCAATGCAAGCAATGTACAGTCACAATAGATTGCAATGAGAGCACATAGGTATAGGGGCAACACAAACCATATACTCTAGAAGTGGAATGCGAACCACAAATGGACCCCAAACCTATGTGAGCTTGTAGAGGGTCGCTGGGACTGTAAGAAAACAGTGAGGGTTAGAAAAATAGCCCACCCCAAGACCCTGAAAAGTAGGTGTAAAGTGCACGTAAGTTCCCCAGAGAGCACAGAAGTTGTGATAGGGGAATTCTGCAAGGAGGACCAACACCAGCAATGCAACAACAATGGATTTCCAGACGAGAGTACCTGTGGAACAAGGGGACCAAGTCCAAGAGTCACACTCAAGTCGGGAGTGGGCAGATGCCCAGGAAATGCCAGCTGAGGTTGCGAAGAAGCTGCCACTGGATGGTAGAAGCTGTGGATTCTGCAAGAACGAAGAGGACTAGGAACTTCTCCTTTGGAGGATGGATGTCCCACGTCGTGAAGAAGCTTGCAGAGGTGTTCCTGTGCAGAAAGACCGCAAACAAGCCTTGCTAGCTGCAAGGGTTGCGGTTAGGGTTATTGGATGCTGCTGTGGCCCAGGAGGGACAGGATGTCGCCAATTGCGTGAGGAGACAGAGGGGGCGTCCAGCAAGACAAAGAGCCCACTCAGAAGTAAGCAGCACCCGCAGAAGTGCCAGAACAGGCACTACGAAGAAGAGTGAACCAGAGCTCACCCGAAGTCACAAAAGAGGGTCCCACGACGCCGGAGGACAACTCAGGAGGTCGTGCACTGCAGGTTAGAGTGCCGGGGACCCAGGCTTGGCTGTGCACAAAGGAAATCCTGGAAGAGTGCACAGGAGCCGGAGCAGCTGCAAATCATGCGGTACCCAGCAATGCAGTCTAGCGTGGTGAGGCAAGGACTTACCTCCACCAAACTTGGACTGAAGAGTCACTGGACTGCGGGAGTCACTTGGACAGAGTTGCTGAGTTCCAGGGACCACGCTCGTCGTGTTGAGAGGGGACCCAGAGGACCGGTGATGCAGTCTTTTGGTGCCTGCGGTTGCAGGGGGAAGATTCCGTCGACCCACGGGAGATTTCTTCGGAGCTTCTAGTGCAGAGAGGAGGCAGACTACCCCCACAGCATGCACCCCCAGGAAAGCAGACGAGAAGGCTGCTGGATCAGCGATACAAGGTTGCAGTAGTCGTCTTTGCTACTTTGTTGCGGTTTTGCAGGCATCCAGAGCAGTCAGCAGTCGATTCCTTGGCAGAAGGTGAAGAGAGAGGTGCAGAGGAACTCTGATGAGCTCTTGCATTCGTTATCTAAAGAATTCCCCAAAGCAGAGACCCTAAATAGCCAGAAAAGGAGGTTTGGCTACTTATGAAGGAGGATAGGCTAGCAACACAGGTAAGAGCCTATCAGAAGGAGTCTCTGACGTCACCTGCTGGCACTGGCCACTCAGAGCAGTCCAGTCTGCCAGCAGCACCTCTGTTTCCAAGATTGCAGAGGTCTGGAGCACACTGGAGGAGCTCTGGGCACCTCCCAGGGGAGGCGCAGGTCAGGGGAGTGGTCACTCCCCTTTCCTTTGTCCAGTTTCGCTCCAGAGAAGGGCTGGGGGATCCCTGAACCGGTGTAGACTGGCTTATGCAGAGATGGGCACCATTTGTGCCCATCAAAGCATTTCCAGAGGCTGGGGGAGGCTACTCCTCCCCAGCCCTGACACCTTTTTCCAAAGGGAGAGGGTGTAACACCCTCTCTCTGAGGAAGTCCTTTGTTCTGCCTTCCTGGGCCAAGCCTGGCTGGACCTCAGGAGATCAGAAACCTGTCTGAGGGGTTGGCAGCAGCTGCAGTAAAACCCCTGGAAAGGTAGTTTGGCAGTACCCGGGTCTGTGCTAGATACTCAGGGGATCATGGAATTGTCTCCCCAATGCCAGAATGGCATTGGGATGACAATTCCATGATCTTAGACATGTTACATGGCCATGTCCGGGGTTACCATTGTGACGCTATACATATGTGGTGACATATGTATAGTGCACGCGTGTAATGGTGTCCCCGCACTCACAAAGTCCGGGGAATTTGCCCTGAACAATGTGGGGGCACCCTGGCTAGTGCCAGGGTGCCCACACACTAAGTAACTTAGCACCCAATCTTTACCAGGTAAAAGTTAGACATATAGGTGACTTATAAGTTACTTAAGTGCAGTGGTAAATGGCTGTGAAATAACGTGGACGTTATTTCACTCAGGCTGCAGTGGCAGGCCTGTGTAAGAATTGTCAGAGCTCCCCATGGGTGGCAAAAGAAATGCTGCAGCCCATAGGGATCTCCTGGAACCCCAATACCCTGGGTACTTCAGTACCATATACTAGGGAATTATAAGGGTGTTCCATTATGCCAATATGAATTAGTGAAATTGGTCACTAGCCTGTTAGTGACAATTTGTAAAGAGAGAGCATAACCACTGAGGTTCTGGTTAGCAGAGCCTCAGTGAGACAGTTAGGCATCACACAGGGAACACATACATATAGGTCACAAACTTATGAACACTGGGGTACTGACTAGCAGGGTCCCAGTGACACATAAGAAACATACTGAAAACATAGGGTTTTGACTATGAGCACTGGGCCCTGGCTAGCAGGATCCCAGTGAGACAGTGAAAACACCCTGACATACACTCACAAACAGGCCAAAAGTGGGGGTAACAAGGCCAGAAAGAGGCTACTTTCTCACACAACCCCCCCCCCCCCAAAGGAAGGACAATAAGGCTAACCTTGGCCAGTTGAGACTTTATTGTCTAAGTGGTGATAAGTAGAGAGTAGCTCTGCAATAGACTGTTTACTCCCTTTATCATCCACTATATGGTTACTTCCCTGTGGGGATGTAAACCACCCTGTTTGAAGTTTTTTAGCTAAGCAACAATGTGAAGATATATTTTCAGAGTTTCTATCAGTTAGTTTTAGTTTAGAGCAGTGGGAATTATCCACTGAACCTATTTGTAGTGATGAAAATGCCGGACAGGGATGCTGTCTCAGTAAAGCCATAGCTGGGCAAAAACTTTGTCCATATGGCTGGAAGAGAGAACAGGGATGCTGTTTCTCTTGAGTTGGAGCAGGGCAGGGATGCTGTCCTATCAGCTCCACACTAGGGCAGGGATGCTGTCCTAAGTGTTGTGAGGTAGTGCAGGGTTTCTGCACTAAAGTTTCTCTGGGAGGGTTGGAGGGATGCTCCATGTTAACTAAAATGGTGCTCTTTTTCTCACCAATGTTAGTTATCCCACAGAGAGGTACTTCCACCTCAGGGAGTACAGCTATGGCAGTTGATGATTCCCTTGGAGCAGGTGCCACCCCAGGAGAGGTTTCTCCCACCACAGGAATGGTATCCTGAATGGTAGGGTGGTTAGGGGATACTGTGATACCCTTTTTACCTGTTGTTGGAGAGGGATCCTGAGTTTTCAGGCCTTCTCTCCTTTGCTTTTTCATTGAGTAGAAATGAGAGGGAACAATTCCTCAGGGATACTCAGCATGGCTGCATGGGTATAAAACTCTACATCAGCCCAACCTGAGGCCTCTAGGTCATTACCTAAGAGTCAATCTACAGGTAAGCTAGGTGATACTACTACCTGCTTAGGGCCAGTAACTCCACCCCAACTAAGCTGAACTATAGCTAAGGGAAGAAATTTAGTGGAGTTATGGACATCAATAATCTTATACTGTTGTCCAATGATGTGTTGTTCAGGAGCCACAAGGTTTTCAGTCACTAAAGTGATACTGGCACCTGTGTCCCTGTAGGCCTGGGCCTCAACACCATTTATTGAAACTGTCTGCCTGTACTTATCCATTGTAAGGAGACAAGCAGCCAGTGTGGCAAGGCCAATGCCACTAGGTGTGACAGAAACTGTCTTGGGACTGACTACCCCAGTTTCTATGATGGACCCATAAGTGAACCCAACTACACCCTTAACTTGACTGTTGCCAGCAGTCCCACCACTAGTACCACTACTGCTAGGGGCACTATAGCTTGACGTATTAGTGGTGGTAGGCTCAGGGGGTTTACCTGGACAGGACTTATCCCCTGGCCTATGGCCTCTGTTTTTACACACAAAGCACCAAGGCTTTTAATGTGTGTGGGTTGAGAAGAAGAGGAAGAATTTGTTTTATCCCCACCCCCTGAAGAGTGTTTAGGATTTGAAGAAAGATCTTTTGTTTTACCCTTATCCCCATGCTTATCCCTTCTCACCATCTTTCTTCTTGCCATCCTTGTAACCACCTGTATGAACTTTTCTGTTCACTCTTGTTCTGACCCATTTGTCTGCCATCTTTCCCAATTCTTGGGGAGAGGTCAGATCTGAGTCCACTAGATATTGGTGTAACAAGTCAGACACACAGTTATTCAGAATATGCTCTCTCAGGATTAAGTTATACAGGCTTTCATAGTCAGAAACTTTACTGCCATGTAACCACCCCTCCAAGGCCTTCACTGAATGGTCAACAAAGTCTACCCAGTCTTGTGGAGACTCCTTTTTGGTTTCTCTGAACTTGATCCTGTACTGTTCAGTGGTTAAGCCATAACCATCTAGGAGTGCATTCTTTAAAACTGTAAAATTATTGGCATCACTTTCCTTCACAGTAAGGAGCCTATCCCTACTCTTTCCACTGAAAGATAGCCATAGGATAGCAGCCCACTGCCTTTGAGGGACCCCCTGTACAACACAGGCCCTCTCAAGTGCAGCAAACCACTTGTTACTGTCATCCCCCTCCTTGTAAGGGGGAACTATCTTGTGCAGATTCCTAGAATCATGCTCTTTTACAGGATTACTATCTGTAATACTGCTGCTGCCACCATGGGGTCCAAACCCCAACCTCTGACTTTCTTTTTCTAAGTCTAAAGATTCCCTGTCTAGAGCCAGCTGTTGCTTTTTAAGCTTCAGCCTGGACTCTTCCACTCTCAATCTACTGAGTTCCCTTTCTAACACTCTGTCATCAGAGTGGGTGGGTTGGGCATGCTTAGACACAGAAGAATGGTGTGAATGAACAGAGGGAGACCTGTCCTTAACAGATGGCACTCTAACAACCTGGCCTAAAGGAATGACATCCCTACTGTGATGAGAGCCCACATTAGTACCAGCCATGCTAGGTGGCCTGCTAAGGGGCAGGTTGGAAGGTTCCCATCTAACACTTTTGCTGGGGCTGCCCCAGAATCAGAGTGTGAAACATCTGCTAATCTCTCACCTGATGTGCCAGCTAAGGCCTTATCATTTTCTATGAGCATATTAACTAACAATTCTCCAGAGGGATTCTTCCCTACCCCTAAACCTCTATCAATGCAGAGACTCCTTACACCTTTCCAGTTAAGGTGTTCATAAGCTGTGCTGGCCAGATCCAGAGTTTGGCCTGTACCAGACATGATAGAAAAGGGTTTAAGGGACGGAAAAAGAAAGAAAAAGTTTCAGAACTTTTTAAGGAACAGAAAAAAAAAAAATTCAACTTTTTAAGAAACTTTTTGAAAGTTTTAGAGGTACTTTTCAGCACTTAGCAATAGAGGAAGAGAAGAAAAGCTAAACTTTTTGGTTAGGTGTACATACACTGAACTTGTTTTGTATATTTTTCTCTTATGAAAAGTACAAAATGACAAAGTGGTAAGTACTTATCCCACCGCTGCACAACCAATGTAGGAGGCTGGCCTGGTTTGTAGTGAGTACCAAGGGGTACGTACACTCTGCACCAGGTCCAGGTATCCCTTATTAGTGTAGAAGAGGTGTCTAGCAGCTTTGGCTGATAGAAAAGGGTAGCTTAGCAGAGCAGCTTAGGCTGAACTAGGAGACATGCAAAGCTCCCACTATACCACTGGTGTCATATGCACAATATCATAAGAAAACACAATACACAGATATACTAAAAATAAAGGTACTTTATTTTTATGACAATATGCCAAAAGTATCTCAGTGAGTACCCTCAGTATGAGGATAGCAAATATACACAAGATATATGTACACAATACCAAAATTATGCAGTAATAGCAATAAAAAGCAATGCAAGCAATGTACAGTCACAATAGATTGCAATGAGAGCACATAGGTATAGGGGCAACACAAACCATATACTCTAGAAGTGGAATGCGAACCACAAATGGACCCCAAACCTATGTGAGCTTGTAGAGGGTTGCTGGGACTGTAAGAAAACAGTGAGGGTTAGAAAAATAGCCCACCCCAAGACCCTGAAAAGTAGGTGTAAAGTGCACCTAAGTTCCCCAGAGAGCACAGAAGTCGTGATAGGGGAATTCTGCAAGGAAGACCAACACCAGCAATGCAACAACGATGGATTTCCAGACGAGAGTACCTGTGGAACAAGGGGACCAAGTCCAAGAGTCACACTCAAGTCGGGAGTGGGCAGATGCCCATGAAATGCCAGCTGAGGTTGCAAAGAAGCTGCCACCCGATGGTAGAAGCTGTGGATTCTGCAAGAACGAAGAGGACTAGGAACTTCTCCTTTGGAGGATGGATGTCCCACGTCGTGAAGAAGCTTGTAGAGGTGTTCCCGTGCAGAAAGACCGCAAACAAGCCTTGCTAGCTGCAAGGGTTGCGGTTAGGGTTATTGGATGCTGCTGTGGCCCAGGAGGGACCAGGATGTCGCCAATTGCGTGAGGAGACAGAGGGGGCGTCCAGCAAGACAAAGAGCCCACTCAGAAGTAAGCAGCACCCGCAGAAGTGCCGGAACAGGCACTACGAAGAAGAGTGAACCGGAGCTCACCCGAAGTCACAAAAGAGGGTCCCACAACGCCAGAGGACAACTCAGGAGGTCGTGCACTGCAGGTTAGAGTGCCGGGGACCCAGGCTTGGCTGTGCACAAAGGAAATCCTGGAAGAGTGCACAGGAGCCGGAGCAGCTGCAAATCACGCGGTACCCAGCAATGCAGTCTAGCGTGGGGAGGCAAGGACTTACCTCCACCAAACTTGGACTGTGGGAGTCACTTGGACAGAGTTGCTGAGTTCCAGGGACCACGCTCGTCGTGCTGAGAGGGGAACCAGAAGACCGGTGATGCAGTCTTTTGGTGCCAGCGGTTGCAGGGGGAAAATTCCGTCGACCCACTGGAGATTTCTTCGGAGCTTCTAGTGCAGAGAGGAGGCAGACTACCCCCACAGCATACACCACCAGGAAAGCAGACGAGAAGGCGGCTGGAGCAGCGATACAAGGTTGCAGTAGTCGTCTTTGCTACTTTGTTGAGGCTTTGCAGGCGTCCAGAGCAGTCAGCGGTCGATTCCTTGGCAGAAGGTGAAGAGAGAGATGCAGAGGTACTCTGATGAGCTCTTGCATTCATTATCTAAAGAATTCCCCAAAGCAGAGAACCTAAATAGCCAAAAAAGGATGTTTGGCTACTTAGGAAGGAGGATAGGCTAGCAACACAGGTAAGAGCCTATCAGAAGGAGTCTCTGACGTCACCTGCTGGCACTGGCCACTCAGAGCAGTCCAGTGTGCCAGCAGCACCTCTGTTTCCAAGATGGCAGAGGTCTGGAGCACACTGGAGGAGCTCTGGGCACCTCCCAGGGGAGATGCAGGTCAGGGGAGTGGTCACTCCCCTTTCCTTTGTCCAGTTTCGCGCCAGAGCAGGGCTGGGGGATCCCTGAACCGGTGTAGACTGGCTTATGCAGAGATGGGCACCATTTGTGCCCATCAAAGCATTTCCAGAGGCTGGGGGAGGCTACTCCTCCCCAGCCCTGACACCTTTTTCCAAAGGGAGAGGGTGTAACACCCTCTCTCTGAGGAAGTCCTTTGTTCTGCCTTCCTGGGCCAAGCCTGGCTGGACCCCAGGAGGGCAGAAACCTGTCTGAGAGGTTGGCAGCAGCAGCAGCTGCAGTGCAACCCCGGGAAAGGTAGTTTGGCAGTACCCGGGTCTATGAGACTCGGGGGATCATGGAATTGTCTCCCCAATGCCAGAATGGCATTGGGGTGACAATTCCATGATCTTAGACATGTTACATGGCCATGTTCGGAGTTACCATTGTGACGCTATACATATGTGGTGACATATGTATAGTGCACGCGTGTAATGGTGTCCCCGCACTCACAAAGTCCTGGGAATTTGCCCTGAACAATGTGGGGGCACCCTGGCTAGTGCCAGGGTGCCCACACACTAAGTAACTTAGCACCCAACCATTACCAGGTAAAGGTTAGACGAACGAGTTACTTACCTTCGGTAACGACTTTTCTGGTGGATACATTAGCTACCTGTGGATTCCTCACCTCATGAATACTCCCATGGCGCCAGCATTCTACGGAAATCTTCTTACTAGTCTCTGCACGTCGACGAGGACGTCACTGTCTCGCACGCGACGCCGTCTGACGTCATACAGGCAATAAGAGGTCCTCGACGACGTGCGGACGTCAGTACCAATCATTTTTTACGTGCATGAGAACAACCAGGCAATGCAATGAAAGAACAAAGCAACATCCATTATAATGTAAAAATACACCACATTGTATGAATAACTGTAAATCTTTTTATGTACATATATATATATATATATATAAAACTCTCTCTTTTAAAATATATACACACACCAAGTATATACATAAAGATATATAGACATATACCTACATATATATAAATATATTATATATATACATCTATTGCACCCTCAAAGACCAAGAGGAGCACACTCAAGGATTACTTGGCAAGACCATAAAGGCAACGGGGAGGCGGGTGGGACCGTGAGGAATCCACAGGTAGCTAATGTATCCACCAGAAAAGTCGTTACCGAAGGTAAGTAACTCGTTCTTCTGATGGATACAACTACCTGTGGATTCCTCACCTCATGAATAGAGTCCCAAAGCAGTACCACGCCCGGCGGTGGGTGCCTAAATGGTCAAACCAAGAAATCCTGCAGCACTGACCGTGCAAAATGGCCGTCCCTTCTAACCTCAGAATCTAAACAGTAATGTTTTGCAAAAGTGTGAAGGGACGACCAAGTTGCGGCCTTGCAGATGTCGACCACAGGAACACCTCTGGCTAAGGCCGAAGTGGCCGACTTAGCTCTGGTGGAATGAGCTCTAATGCCCTCAGGAGGATCCTTCTTTGCCAAAGAGTAACATATTTTAATGCAAAGAACAACCCACCTGGATAGTGTTCTCTTGTGGACTGCCTTTCCTCTCCTCTTGCCCACGTATCCAATAAACAGCTGATCCTCCAGCCTGAAATCCTTTGTTCTATCGATAAAGAAGCTCAACGCTCTCTTTGGGTCCAGACGGTGCAGTCTTTCTTCCTCTTTGGAAGGATGAGGCGGAGGATAGAACGTGGACAAAGTAATTGCCTGAGCCAAATGGAAGGGTGAAACAACCTTCGGGAGGAAAGCAGCCTTGGTCCTCAACACCACCTTATCCCCATAAAAAGTTGTATAAGGGGGTTTTACTGATAAGGCCTGCAACTCACTCACTCTCCTTGCTGATGTTATAGCTATCAGGAAGACTGTTTTTAAAACCAAATACCTCAAGGGGCAAGAATGCATAGGTTCAAAAGGGGACCCCATAAGGAAAGTCAGGACTAAGGACAAATCCCATTGCGGCATAACGAATGGCTTTGGAGGATATTGATTTAGAAGACCTTTCAAGAATCTGATAACAATAGGGGATTTAAATAAAGATGGTTGGTCTGGAAGACATATGAAGGCTGACAAGGCCGATAAATAACCTTTAATGGTAGCCACTGCACAGCCTTTCTGCGCCAGAGATAGAGCAAAAGACAAAACGTCCGATAGATGAGCATGTAAAGGATCAATCTGCCTCTCTCCACACCACGCAACAAATTTAGACCACCTATTAGCGTAGATAGATTTAGTGGAGTGTCGCCTGGCCGCTAATATAACATCCACTACCTCAGGCGGGAGAGAGAAGGAACTCAGGTTGCCCCGTTCAATCTCCAGGCATGTAGGTGCAGACTCTGGAGGTTGGGGTGTAGAACCTGCCCCTGCGACTGTGAGAGGAGGTCTGCCCTGAAAGGGAGACGGAGCGGCGGGCACGTTGAGAGTTGGAGAAGGTCGGAGTACCACACCCTCCTTGGCCAATCCGGAGCTATTAAGATTACTAGAGCCCGGTCTTGGCGAATCTTCCTCAATACTCGAGGAATCAAGGGTATGGGAGGAAACGCGTAAAGCAACTGGCCGCACCAGGTCATTTGAAACGCGTCCCCCAACGCTTCCTGCATCGGATACTGAAGGCTGCAGAACAACGGACAATGCGCGTTCTCTCGAGTGGCGAACAGATCTACCCGAGGAAACCCCCACTTGTGGAAGATTAAACGGACTTGATCTGGATGGAGACGCCACTCGTGGTCTGCCGAGAAGTGGCGACTGAGACTGTCCGCACGCACGTTCAAGACTCCGGCCAGATGGTTTGCTATCAAGCAAATCCGATGGTCCTTTGCCCAGGACCATAGTCGAAGAGCTTCTCTGCAGAGAAGGTACGACCCCACTCCTCCCTGCTTGTTTATGTACCACATCGTGGTAGTATTGTCCGTTAGGACCTGTACCGACTGACCACGAAGGGAAGGGAGGAAGGCCTTGAGAGCCAGACGTACAGCCCGTAACTCTAACAGATTGATGTGAAAAATCTGTTCCTCTGGAGACCAAAGACCTTTGATCTCCAGATCCCCCAGATGAGCTCCCCACCCTAGAGTGGAAGCATCCGTTATGACTGTGGCCACTGGTGGCGACTGCTGGAACGGCTTTCCTTGTGAAAGATTGTTGCTTGCAATCCACCACTTCAAATCCACAGCAGCATCTCTGGAGATCTTGACAGTACCCTCTAGATCCCCTCTGTGTTGAGACCACTGCCTTCGGAGGCACCACTGAAGAGCCCTCATGTGCCAGCGAGCATGCATGACCAACAGAATGCAGGAGGCAAAAAGACCGAGCAGACGAAGGACCTTGAGGACTGGAACTACCGCTCCATTTCGAAACATTGGAACCAAATCCTGAATATCTTGAATCCGCTGAGGCGGAGGAAAGGCCCGACCCAATGTTGTATCCAGTACTGCCCCTATGAACAGGAGGCGCTGAGAGGGCTCCAGGTGAGATTTGGGCTCGTTCACCGAAAAGCCCAGGTCGAACAACAACTGGGTTGTTGACTGCAGATGACGCAACACAAGCTCCGGGGACTTGGCTTTGATCAACCAATCGTCCAAGTAAGGGAATACTGCTATCCCCTTCCTTCTGAGCTCTGCCGCAACCACCGACATCACCTTCGTGAAGACTCGAGGTGCTGAAGTAAGACCAAACGGAAGGACCGCAAACTGGTAGTGTTGCGATCCCACCACAAACCGGAGATACTTCCTGTGTGACTTGAGTATCGGGATATGAAAGTAAGCATCCTGCAAGTCGACAGACACCATCCAGTCTTCCATGTTCAACGCCAAAAGCACCTGTGCTAGGGTCAGCATCTTGAACTTTTCCTGCTTGAGGAACCAATTCAAGATCCTCAGGTCCAGAATTGGTCTCAAACGACCATCCTTCTTGGGAATCAGGAAATACCTTGAGTAAACTCCTTGACCCCTTTCCTGCTCCGGGACCAACTCCACCGCGCCCTTTAAAAGGAGGACTTCTACCTCCTGTTCTAGCAACAGGAGGTGTTCTTGTGAACAATACGAAGGGCGGGGCGGGATGAGGGGCGGAAACTCCCGAAAGGGAAGGGTGTAGCCTTTTCCCACAACACTGAGAACCCAAGTGTCCGACGTAACAGTCTCCCATTTGGTGAGAAAATGCTGTAATCTTCCCCCTACAGGAGAGGAGTGAGTGGGAAATGGTGGAAGCCTAAGGCTGCTTCCCCTGCTGCACCCCGCCAGAGGATGAGGAAGAGGCAGAGTGCTGCTGAGAGGCTCCCCTGGTGCGGACCCTACCCCTCCCCCTAAAAGATCTATAGGGGTGGGAAGAGGCAGGTTGCTGATATCTTCCCCGAAAGGAAGAGGAGGAAGAGCCACGCCCAAATCCACGAAACCTCCTGAAGAATCTGGAAGAGGCCGTGGAAGAAGGAGCTTGGAGTCCCAACGACTTAGCCGTGGCCCTGCTCTCCTTAAAACGTTCCAAGGCCGAATCAGCCTTAGCCCCAAACAGTTTGTCCCCATCAAACGGGAGATCCAACAATGTGGACTGTACATCTGCCGAAAAGCCCGAGTTACGGAGCCAGGCCTGTCTCCTTTCCACCACAGTTGTGCCCATTGCTCTGGCTACCGAGTCGGTGGTATCCAGTCCCGTCTGGATAATTTGGGTCGCAGCAGCCTGGGCATCAGAGACAAGATCCAAAAGACCCTGGGGAAGCTCTGTAAACGAAGAGGAGATGTCATCCATCAGAGCATGAATATACCTCCCCAGGATACAGGTCGCATTAGTGGCCTTTAACGCCAGACTGCAGGACGAAAAAATCTTCTTCGACTGCGCCTCTAGCTTTTTTGAGTCTCTGTCCCCAGGCACCGTCGGGAAAGAACCAGGCGCTGACTTGGACGAACAGGAGGCCTGCACTACCAAGCTCTCCGGCGTAGGGTGCCTAGATAGGAAACCAGGATCAGTTGGAGCCGTCCGATACCTCCTGGCCACGGCTCTGTGAACTGCTGGGGAAGATGCCGGCCTCTTCCACACCTCTAAAACCGGATCCAGCAGAGCGTCATTAAAAGGTAACAGAGGCTCCGCCGCGGCTGAGGCCGGATGCAACACCTCCGTCAAAAGGTTTTGTTTTGCCTCCACCACCGGCAAAGGCAGGTCCAAAAAACTAGCTGCCTTCCGTACCACTGTATGAAAGGAAGCAGCTTCCTCAGTATATTCCCCCGGGGACGAAAGGTCCCACTCAGGGGAAGTGTCCAGCCCACTGGCCGACTCCAGTCCACGCAGCCCATCACCCGAGTCCTCTAGCTCTCCTTCCTCTAGGGCTCGTTGGTACTCCTGCTCTTCTAGTACCCGGAGAGCACGTCTCCTCGAATGAAGTCGTTGTTCAATACGCGGAGTCGACAATGCCTCCGCCGAAGTCGAAGATCGGCGCCGATCTTCAGAAGCCACCGACGCCGCGTCCGGCGCCACATGTAACTTCGGCGCCGACGAAAGAGCAGCTGAAGCAGATGGACCCACCGGAGTCACAGGCCGAAATCCCGACGTCGACGGGATGGAAATCCCCGGGGCCAATCCTTCTGAAGCCACCGGAGCGGCCACCGGCGCCGACACTGGCGCCGAGCCCACGTTCCCAAACGGGAGAAAGGGCATAAAGGGTGCCGGCCGAAGAGGCGCAGGATCACCCAAAGAAAAGGCCAAAGGCCCAGCCGGAGCACCCCCTGGAGCCATCTGTTGGAAGATGGCATACATCGCATTCAAGAATGCGGAACTATCGGCTCCAGGGGTGGGAAAAGCCGGATACTGGGGTGCCTGTCTCGGAGGCGACCCCGACTCCGGCCTCGGCGTCTGCGCCGGAGAAAACACTTGAGGCTCCAATACCTCAATCACCGACGCCTGTCCAGGCGAAGTTGGTGACGCCGGAGAGGGCAACGGCGTCGAAGGATGCGGCGTCACCGTGGGGCTGACCTCCCATGTCTTTCGGCGCCGATCCGGAGACCTGGAACGAGCCTCCCTTGAATGACGCCGAGATTCTCTACGGCGCCGGGAGTCTCGATGACGCCGATGTTTTGGAGAAGACTTCTTGTGATGCTTCTCCTTTGACTTGGCCATAAACAGCTTCGCCTCACGTTCTTTAAGGGCCTTCGGATTCATGTGCTGACATGAATCACAAGTCGAGACGTCGTGGTCGGAGCTCAAACACCAAAGGCAATCGGAATGAGGATCCGTCACCGACATCTTGCCTCCACACTCACGACAAGGCTTAAATCCAGACTTTCTCTGCGACATTATTTCCACGGAGAAAGAGTACGCAGCAAGATATACACTGTAACCGCAAGAGTAACAGTTGCTCCCTCGAAGATAACCGTTTCGAATGCACGGAAAAAAGGGAACTGACGTCCGCACGTCGTCGAGGACCTCTTATTGCCTGTATGACGTCAGACGGCGTCGCGTGCGAGACAGTGACGTCCTCGTCGACGTGCAGAGACTAGTAAGAAGATTTCCGTAGAATGCTGGCGCCATGGGAGTATTCATGAGGTGAGGAATCCACAGGTAGTTGTATCCATCAGAAATATAGGTGACTTATAAGTTACTTAAGTGCAGTGGTAAATGGCTGTGAAATAACGTGGACGTTATTTCACTCAGGCTGCAGTGGCAGGCCAGTGTAAGAATTGTCAGAGTGCCCCATGGGTGCCAAAAGAAATGCCGCAGCCCACAGGGATCTCCTGGAACCCCAATACCCTGGGTACTTCAGTACCATATACTAGGGAATTATAAGGGTGTTCCAGTATGCCAATATGAATTGGTGAAATTGGTCACTAGCCTGTTAGTGACAATTTGTAAAGAGAGAGCATAACCACTGAGGTTCTGGTTAGCAGAGCCTCAGTGATACAGTTAGGCATCACACAGGGAACACATACATATAGGTCACAAACTTATGAGCACTGGGGTCCTGACTAGCAGGGTCCCAGTGACACATAACAAACATACATAAAACATAGGGTTTTCACTATGAGCACTGGGCCCTGGCTAGCAGGATCCCAGTGAGACAGTGAAAACACCCTGACATACACTCACAAACAGGCCAAAAGTGGGGGTAACAAGGCTAGAAAGAGGCTACTTTCTCACAATATTGACAACAAAATACTGCCCAAAATGATTGCGGTGCGGTTGCAGCCCGTGTTTCTGAAGTTGGTGCTTCCGGACCAGTCTGGGTTTGTGCCGGGTAGATCTACATCCCATAATCTGCGTACCTTTTTTGCGGTGCTGGGTACATTGGGGGTCGAGGAGGAAGCAGCTGCGGTGTTCTTGGACGCCACTAAGGCCTTTAATTCCCTGGCATGGGACTACATGTTTGTGTTGTTTGCTAGAGTTGGACTGAGTGCACGCTTTGTGAAATTGATTCGATTGCTGTACTCGTCCTCCACCGCAAGGCTGCGTCTGAACGGGTCTATCTCTGACTCCTTCCCGGTTGCCCGTGGAACTCGCCAGGGATGCCCCCTGTCCCGTTACTCTTTGCTGTGGCTATGGAGCCTCTTGCGGCATGGTTGCAGCACCACCATGGTGATAGGGGTCTGCAGTTCAGACAGCGGTCTATTTTGATATCTATGTATGCTGATGATATTGCGCTGTATGTTCGTGAGTCGCGGATTAATCTGGACGTTCTGCTGGATGAAACTGAACACTTCGGTTCCTTTTCTGGGATTAAGATGAATTGGTCTAAGTCCATGGTGCTGCCTCTATCCGCGGGGGTGGCGAATTTTCCCTCTCAGTACCCAATTGAATGGGCGGACGGTCCTGTGCGGTATCTGGGGGTTTGGTTGAGCTGTGATGTAGGAACCTTTGGCTGGCTAACTATGGCAAGGCACTATCGTGGTTGGAGGGGAAAGTTGAGGCGTGGCGCTCCTTACCGCTCTCGCTGACAGGTCGTATAGCTATTGCGAAAATGGTGGTTTTGCCAAAGTTTCTGTATTTGTTTGTTAACCTCTCGCTCCCACTCCCAGCAAGTTTTTTACGACGTCTTCGCTCTGCTCTGATACGATTGGTTTGGGCTGGTGGGTAGCCTCGTATTGCCTGGGAGAAGTTGACGCTGCCGTTTGAGCTGGGCGGCCCCTTGCAGCCACGGATCTGGAGCTATACTATTATTGTGCTCAGGCGCACACTGCGCATTACTGGTTGCGGACGATCCGTTATCTGCTGCATCTTGCGCCGGAGAGTGATTTGGTGTGGCCGGACGACTTGGTTCGTGTCTTGGGCAATCCCTTCCGACCTCGAGCTTGAGGTGTCGACACGGTGGCGTGCAAAGCTCGGGCTTGGATGGCGTTGCTGCGCTGCTCTGGGGTGGGCTCTGCCTTTGCTCCGTCGCTGCCTGTACTTTCGGTTGCAGACCTTGAGATGGTTCGAGATAGGCAGCTGCGCAATTTTATCCGGCATTTGGACTTGACTGAATTGGGGGACTGGTTTGCAAATGGGCGATTGATCTCCCCGGATGAGGTGCTAGAGGATGGACGCGCTACTGCACTGCACCAGCTGTATGTGTTGCATGTCTGCGTGATGCTGCATGCCCGATTTTCTGGACTTGATGACCCACCTGAGGAGTGTCCAGCACTGGAAGTGTTGTGCCTCGCTCAGACACCACGGAAACGTATCCCTAAATTGTACATTGTGTGTTGGAAAGGAGGGGGGACTTGGGTGCGTCGGCCAGGGTGTGATGGGAGGTGAATGTGTGTGAACCTATATCCGAGCAGGAGTGGCGAAGATGCTGTGCGCACATGAGAGATTTGTCACCAATTATAGGCTCCGTCTGATCCACTTCAAATTTCTGCACCGCCTATATTATACTCCTAGAGGTCTCTGCTTGATGCGCCTGCGTGCGGACGCATGCTGTGATCGGTGCTGCGTGCCTGATGCTGGGTTCTTACATCTCGCGTGGGAGTGTACTGAGGTGCACGCTTTCTGGGTGGAGGTCGTGAGGATGATTGAGGCAATGACCGGACTGGAGCTGCTCTTGTCCCCCAGACTGGCGTTGCTTGGATGAGTGGATGTAGTGCGGCGATCCCATAGGTAGCTGGTGGGTCTTCTTTTTTTGTTAGCCAAGCGTAGAGTGGCAATGTGTTGGGGCTGGATCTGGGGCAGGGCCCCTCGTGGTTCTGACTGGTTGCACAACGCCTCCTTTTGTCAGGAGCAGCTGACGATTTTCTGGGAGTTGACGCTGGAGGGTTCCTGGCCAAGGGACATCTGGGCTCCACTGCGCTCCTTCTTGGATGCCTTATAATATAGATGTGTTGACAATGTAAGATCGCCTATGCGTCTAGGAGCATTGTGTGCCCTCGCTTTCTCTCTGGGAGTGGAAGTGTGGCACTGATTGTTGTGTGTGCTCCTATGTTTTCTTCCTGCCTGCCTCTTTTCCTTGCCTTTCCTTTATTTCCCCTATTTCCTTGTTTCTACTTGGTTGCTAGCCCGACGGACTAGATGTGAACTGCCCTGAGATCAGGTTGTCGTGGTCATGTTAATCTACTTGTGGCTGGGGCCCCTACGGGTGTGCTGGGATTCTCGCTCGGCACTCAGGATAGTGAACCATTAATTTCTCTCTTCACAGGTGGGGCCCAGGACTGTTCGGGCTCGAATTTGATGTACTTGTGTACTCAGTCCTGCGGGCTGCTTTGTCTTTGTTTGCTGTATGTTGTGTTTCTCTAATATACAATAAATAAATAAATAAAAAAAAATAAAAAAACGAATGATCATAAAATATGAAACTTAAATAGAGTGGCAAAATGTGGTATTGGTGAGTTGGGAGAAACAAGAGAACCCGATACACGTGATGGTGGGTCTTATGTTGATCCTGATTTAGTTAAGAATCCGTGTTCGAGGTCTAAAAGACTGATAAGGAGGCCGATGAGATTACGAGACTATGTATGATTTGTTCATGTCAACATAGGGGCTTATATAAGTCTTGAAGCTATGCATGTCTATTTACTTATGTTATCATTTATTATTAGGAAATGTTATATAAGTTATGAAGCTATGAATGTGTTCTAATTTCATTTGATTGTTTTGATGTTTGCAAGAGAAGGGAGGTGATGTGGTAATGTCCATTTGTTTATGTTACCATTTATTATTAAGAAATGTTCTGTTACTATAGGAGCCACTCAACCTCGTAAGCAAGACAGTTCTTCGAATATAGAATGCAAAGGGTCAAAGGAGGTTCTTTCTGAGGCAGTTGTGTTTGAAGGCCTGGCTGACAGTATGCGGCTTCTAGACATCGTACTTATCGTATAATAAACCAAGTTGGCTCAACTACTTATGAAGAAACCGCTCTTCTGTTACCTCACCATCCATGCCTCCTTTATCTCTACCCACCGAACATCAACAATGACCTTGCCCCTTTACCTCTACTCTCCCGAACCACAAAACTTTCCATACCTTCCTTTAGCTCTACCTCCGAATCGCAAAGTCACCCTTGCCCCATCCTTTACCTCTATGCTCCTGAACCCCAAAGTCATTCTTACCCAATTTACCTCTAACTCCGGATGCCCAAAGTTGCCCTCACCCACCTTTTACCTCTATCCCCCGCACTCTAAAGTCTCCATTGCCCCATTTACCTCTACCAAGACCCAAAAGTCACTTTTGCTACCCTTTACCTCTAACCCGCAGAACTCAAACGTTATTCTTGCCCCTTTTACCTCTAACCCCACATGAACCCGAAAGTCACTCAGGTATGACACATGCCTGTCCCTTTCTTAATCACTCACCTGCCTACACCCAAGTCCCCCTAGATGTTTCACAAGCTCTGTTGGTTTTTTATGCCTTTTGGTATGTTTGGCAGACACCTTCACCTCTTTGACTGTTTCCCTGCTCCATCGGCACTGTACTTTAAGTCTCACCTGCGACAATGCATGCAAGCCACTTCAAGACATTTTCAATACTTACAGGGGGCTTAGGGCCACCCCATTGCTTTCCATTGGCAGGCTTCATAGTCACTCATTTCCTCTCTTCTCTTTGATGATAGGAAATGTTAGCTTCACTTAGTTTTTTGGTGATTGTCCCTCACCTCTCAAACATTCCTCTTATCATTTTACTTGCACCCCTTTCCTATCCCCACCTAAAAAACGTTTGATTTATTTTAGCTAGAAACAATTTTTTATTAAAAGCTGCCAGTTATTCCGACAGTGAAGGATTATGTGGCAAAGGCACCAAATCCATAATTATGTAGAAAACTCGACAGAGGCAGAATTGCATAATTTCTTTGGCCCTGATTACATATTATGTATTATAAATTGATTAATATGCTGTTATTATATATTATATCTACTAAATGTTATTTATCTGTTTCTTTTCTTAAATTATATATTGCATTTTAATGACAAGTTTTGGGGATTTAATTGTGATTAAATCTCCAATACTAAATGTATGTAATTTGATTTCAAATGAATTGCTTAATTAGTACTAAAATGCATAGATTTGTGTGTGTAGAAATTTTATTATGTTTTTAATGAGGTGCGGTGTGTATTAGGGGACTTGGCTGACAGTTTTATTTCAATTATTAATTTATATTTAATTTAAAAAATATACAAAATTTAAAAAATGAAAAATTAAAAATATATTGTCAATATTAAAGGAGATGTATTAAAACATTTTAAAACAATGTTTAAGTTCATCCAGTTTTAAGATATTCTGTTGACTTTTAGGTTTTTAACATTTTTTTTAACTTTAATACCTTAACTGATATCTAATGGGCACTAATATTATTTGGATGTAGGGAACTTGATCAAGATCTGACCACACCCCAATTAAATGCAATTTCTTTAATGTTTTTACACTGCAGTTAGAATCTGTTCTCTCCCTATATTTGCATGTTTCTCAATGTTTTTTAGATTAGAAATAAAATAGTATATTTGACTGCTCCGTGCATGCACTACCCCCAATGGTTGTTAGATAGAAGGTAGAATAGTAAATCTGACAACCCCCCACTCAAAAAATACTCTTTCACCAACATTTCTCGAACTGCAGTAAGAACAATAAACCTGTCCCTAATAAATTGAAATATCACCACATAATCCTTTCATCCTATAAATACTTGCGACCATAACCTATTGTGGCCCAAATTCCAAAGCACTTGTGCACCCAGGAACATATGTGTGCATGTACATTTACATACACATGCACACACACACACACACACACACACACACAGATTTTATTTCTTTGACTCCCACTCTCAGCTTTCTTCTCCTGTCCTACCTCCCATCACACATGAAAGTTAATGTTTCCAAAAATACTCACTACACAACACCCTACCAATTAAACTAATTATCTGCTTTTCTCAAACACAATAGATAGCTTCCCTGGCTGCACACTGGAATATCCAAGTTTGCAGAGTCTTGCTAGCTAAACAGCTCTACCCAAGCAACACACCAACATAAATCTTAGATGCATTCAGATGAGCTTACCCTAAATTTACCACACCCTCACACGAGCATCATTGCATCATAACTCCTACCAGACTAGTCATGCTGCCTAAGAAAACAATATCCCTAGACCAGGCCAATGGACAACTGACAGCCCAGCCCAATGAAAAATACCAAAGTGCTTCAGCACACCACAGACACTGCACATTAGAAAGGTCTTAAAAAGAATCAGCTCATTTTAGTTTCACTTTAACTAACAATCAACTTTACCATACAAGACATTTAAGAAATCACTTCTAACCATCACTACCAAGCACAAACCGAACAACCACAGACTACTGATGGAAATCCCCCAATGTATGAAAGGGCACACATATTATGAAAGAAATATAGTGCCTTAATAATTGTACATGTGTATACAGAACAGATAACATGACAACATAACATTACTTTAGAAAACACAAAACCCACAAATGAACCCTTTACTGCTCAGTCGAAGGCCTCTTGGTGTATACTATTAACTCCGCACTGCACATATTTAACCAGGTTCCCCAATTCAACAGTAATGCACTGATTTATCCTGTTTCCACAATGCCACAATAATGCAAGTTTACCACAATGTAGCACGATTCATTGACACACTGGTGAAGTGGTTGTGAAAGAGGCGGACACTTATATACTGAAGACAGTTTCATTGAGGAAACACCGGCAAACAGGTACACAGTAACACACTGACAGGTGAACATAAACAAACAGTACAAAAGTACAGTTTCTTGCAAGCCGCCCCGCCACTCACCAGTTTTGTGCCTGACACATCGACACGCCACACGCAGGGGAATGCATCCTATAACGAGAAGCTGGGTCATCAGGAGAAGGGTAGACATGTGGTAGGCAGGCAGAGGTTGGCAGGAAAACGGTTGAGGAATCATACTTTTGCCATGCAACAAACACAATGGGAAAGCTCCTGCATATGGGAGCCACGCCCAATCCATGTGTTAGTACTTGTGTATGTGTGTGGGAGTGGGGCTTGAACCCGATTCCTCCACCGTGCTCCTTCTCCATCTACCACAGACCCAACAATACCAGCCACCACTGTGGCCAATGCAGCCAGTTAGAACTGACAAACGCTGGCCTGTCAATCTAGCACTGCATGACAACCCAGTCTGTGGCTCTCTTGGCCCCTGCGAGTCCCCGTTCCTTTAGTCCTCCACTCCAGCCTCCAAATCTCCCCCTACACCACATACTCTATTTCTTTTCACACTTAATTTGATCACATCTTATGACGTTACTGTCTCTCTCATCCCCCCTACAGCTAGTCCCTCTACCCCAGCCTCTCCCTATGACCACACATTCACCATAGCTGCACGCCCTTCGCTTGACATTACAGCATCTCGGAGTCCCAGGAGTCCCAAAATGCCTTGCCCTACCACTCTAACTAACAATGTCTGCCAGGACTCTCTCCCAAAATCCACAAATCTTATCTCTGACTTCCCAGCCTCTACCCACCCCCTTGACTCTCCACCAAAGTCTCAATTCATCTGACCCCCTCCCCCTGCCTCTTCCCATCCCCATGACTCTCAGCAGAGGTCTCCCTTCCTCTGACTCCCCACTCTCTACCCATTCCTAACTCTCCGTTCAGGTCTCCATTCCTCAGACTCCCCAGCCTCCACCCATTCCTGGCTCTCCGGTGAGGTCTCCCTTCCTCCGACTCCCCAGCCTCCACCCATTCCTGCCTCTCCACTGAGGTCTCCCTTCCTCCGACTCCCCACTCTCTACCCATTCCTAACTCTCCGCTGAGGTCTTCCTTCCTCCGACTCCACAGCCTCCACCCATTCCTGCCTCTCCACTGAGGTGTCCCTTCCTCCAACTCCCCAGCCTCCACCCATTCCTGACGCTCCACTGAGGTCTCCCTTCCTCCGACTCCCCAGCCTCCACCCATTCCTGACTCTCCGCTGAGGTCTCCCTTCCTCCGACTACCCAGCCTCCACCCATTCCTGACTCTCCACCCTAGGTCTCCCTTCCTCCGACTCCCCAGCCTCCACCCATTCCTGACTCTCCACCCTAGGTCTCCCTTCCTCCGACTCCCAAGCCTCCACCGGTTCCTGACTCTCCGCTCAGGTCTCCCTTCCTCCGTCTCCCCAGCCGCCACCCATTCCTGACTCTCCGCGAGGTCTCCCTTCCTCCGACTCCCCAGCCTCCACCCATTCCTGACTCTCCACCCTAGGTCTCCCTTCCTCCGACTCCCCAGCCTCCACCGGTTCCTGACTCTCCGCTCAGGTCTCCCTTCCTCCGTCTCCCCAGCCGCCACCCATTCCTGACTCTCCGCGAGGTCTCCCTTCCTCCGACTCCCCAGCCATTACCCATTCCTGATTCTCCACTGAGGTCTCCCTTCCTCCGTCTCCCCAGCCTCCACCCATTCCTGACTCTCCACTGAGGTCTCAATTCCTCCGACTCCCCAGCTGTGAGAAAGTAGCCTCTTTCTAACCTTGTTACCCCCACTTTTGGCTTGTTTGTGAGTGTATGTCAGGGTGTTTTCACTGTCTCACTGGGATCCTGCTAGCCAGGGCCCAGTGCTCATAGTGAAAACCCTATGTTTTCAGTATGTTTGTTATGTGTCACTGGGACCCTGCTAGCCAGGACCCCAGTGCTCATAAGTTTGTGACCTATATGTATGTGTTCCCTGTGTGATGCCTAACTGTCTCACTGAGGCTCTGCTAACCAGAACCTCAGTGGTTATGCTCTCTCCTTACAAATTGTCAGTAACAGGCTAGTGACCAATTTCACCAATTCACATTGGCATACTGGAACACCCTTATAATTCCCTAGTATATGGTACTGAGGTACCCAGGGTATTGGGGTTCCAGGAGATCCCTATGGGCTGCAGCATTTCTTTTGCCACCCATAGGGAGCTCTGACAATTCTTACACAGGCCTGCCACTGCAACCTGAGTGAAATAACGTCCACGTTATTTCACAGCCAATTTACCACTGCACTTAAGTAACTTATAAGTCACTTATATGTCTAACCTTTACCTGGTAAAGGTTGGGTGCTAAGTTACTTAGTGTGTGGGCACCCTGGCACTAGCCAAGGTGCCCCCACAATGTTCAGGGCAAATTCCCCGGACTTTGTAAGTGCGGGGACACCATAACACGCGTGCACTGTACATAGGTCACTACCTATGTACAGCGTCACAATGGTAACTCCGAACATGGCCATGTAACATGTCTAAGATCATGGAATTGTCACCCCAATGCCATTCTGGCATTGGGGAGACAATTCCAGGATCCCCTGAGTCTCTAGCACAGACCCGGGTACTGCCAAACTACCTTTCCCGGGGTTTCACTGCAGCTGCTGCTGCTGCCAACCCCTCAGACAGGTTTCTGCCCTCCTGGGGTCCAGCCAGGCCTGGCCCAGGAAGGCAGAACAAAGGACTTCCTCAGAGAGAGGGTGTTACACCCTCTCCCTTTGGAAAAAGGTGCCAGGGCTGGGGAGGAGTAGCCTCCCCCAGCCTCTGGAAATGCTTTGACGGGCACAGATGGTGCCCATCTCTGCATAAGCCAGTCTACACCGGTTCAGGGATCCCCCAGCCCTGCTCTGGAACGAAACTGGACAAAGGAAAGGGGAGTGAACGCTCCCCTGACCTGCACCTCCCCTGGGAGGTGCCCAGAGCTCCTCCAGTGTGCTCCAGACCTCTGCCATCTTGGAAACAGAGGTGCTGCTGGCACACTGGACTGCTCTGAGGGGCCAGTGCCAGCAGGTGACGTCAGAGACTCCTTCTGATAGGCTCTTACCTGTGTTGCTAGCCTATCCTCCTTCCTAAGTAGCCAAACCTCCTTTTCTGGCTATTTAGGGTCTCTGCTTTGGGTAATTCTTTAGATAGCGAATGCAAGAGCTCATCAGAGTTCCTCTGCATCTCTCTCTTCACCTTCTGCCTAGGAATCGACCGCTGACTGCTCTGGACACCTGCAAAACCGCAACAAAGTAGCAAAGACGACTACTGCAACCTTGTATCGCTGATCCGGCCACCTTCTCGACTGTTTTCCCTGGTGGTGCATGCTGTGGGGGTAGTCTGCCTCCTCTCTGCACTAGAAGCTCCGAAGAAATCTCCCGTGGGTCGATGGAATCTTCCCCCTGCAACCGCAGGCACCAAAAGACTGCATCACCGGTCCTCTGGGTCCCCTCTCAGCACGACGAGCATGGTCCCTGGAACTCAGCAACTCTGTCCAAGTTTGGTGGAGGTAAGTCCTTGCCTCACCACGCTAGACTGCATTGCTGGGTACCGCATGATTTGCAGCTGCTCCGGCTCCTGTGCACTCTTCCAGGATTTCCTTTGGGCACAGCCAAGCCTGCGTCCCGACACTCTAACCTGCAGTGCACAACCCCCTGAGTTGTCCTCCAGCGTCGTGGGACCTTCCTTTGTGACTTCGGGTGAACTCTGGTTCACTCTTCTTCGTAGTGCCTGTTCCGGCACTTCTGCAGGTGCTGTTTGCTTCTGAGAGGGCTCCTTGTCTTGCTGGGCTCCCCCTCTGTCTCCTCACGCAATTGGCGACATCCTGGTCCCTCCTGGGCCACAGCAGCATCCAAAAACCCTAACCGCGACCCTTGCAGCTAGCAAGGCTTGTTTGCGGTCTTTCTGCGTGGGAACACCTCTGCAAGCTTCTTCACGACGTGGGACATCCATCCTCCAAAGGGGAAGTTCCTAGTCCTCTTCGTTCTTGCAGAATCCACAGCTTCTAACATCCGGTGGCAGCTTCTTTGCACCCTCAGCTGGCATTTCCTGGGCATCTGCCCAATCTCGACTTTGTCGCGACTCTTGGACTTGGTACCCTTGTTCCACAGGTACTCTCGTCCGGAAATCCATCGTTGTTGCATTGCTGGTGTTGGTCTTCCTTGCAGAATTCCCCTATCACGACTTCTGTGCTCCTTGGGGAACTTAGGTGCACTTTACACCTACTTTTCAGGGTCTTGGGGTGGGCTATTTTTCTAACCCTCACTGTTTTCTTACAGTCCCAGCGACCCTCTACAAGCTCACATAGGTTTGGGGTCCATTCGTGGTTCGCATTCCACTTCTAGAGTATATGGTTTGTGTTGCCCCTATACCTATGTGCTTTCATTGCAATCTATTGTGACTGTACATTGCTTGCATTGCTTTCTATTGCTATTACTGCATATTCGTGGTATTGTGTACATATATCTTGTGTATATTTGCTATCCTCATACTGAGGGTACTCACTGAGATACTTTTGGCATATTGTTAAAAAAATAAAGTACCTTTATTTTTAGTATATCTGTGTATTGTGTTTTCTTATGATATTGTGCATATGACACTAGTGGTATAGTGGGAGCTTTGCATGTCTCCTAGTTCAGCCTAAGCTGCTCTGCTAAGCTACCCTTTTCTATTAGTCAAAGCTGCTAGACACCTCTTCTACACTAATAAGGGATACCTGGACCTGGTGCAGAGTGTAAGTACCCCTTGGTACTCACTACAAACCAGGCCAGCCTCCTACATTGGTTGTGCAGCGGTGGGATAAGTACTTGCAACTACTTACCACTTTGTCATTTTGTACTT
This sequence comes from Pleurodeles waltl, assembly GCF_031143425.1. Taxonomy (NCBI): domain Eukaryota; kingdom Metazoa; phylum Chordata; class Amphibia; order Caudata; family Salamandridae; genus Pleurodeles; species Pleurodeles waltl. The sequence continues at coordinate 651,640,956 of NC_090451.1, forward strand.
TTCATAAGAGAAAAATATACAAAACAAGTTCAGTGTATGTACACCTAACCAAAACGTTTTGCTTTTCTTCTCTTACTCTATTGCAAAGTGCTGAAAAGTACCTCTAAAACTTTCAAAAAGTTTCTAAAAAGTTGAAAAAGTTTTTTTTCTGTTTCCTTAAAAAGTTCTGAAACTTTTTCTTTCTTTTTCTGTCCCTTAAACCTTTTTCTATCATGTCTGGTACAGGTCCTACTCTTGATCTGGCCAGCACTGCTTATGACCACCTTAGCTGGAAAGGTGCAAGGAGTCTCTGCATTGATAGAGGTTTAGGGGTAGGGAAGAATCCCTCTAGAGAATTGTTGGTTAATATGCTCATTGAAAATGATAAGGCCTTAGGTGGCACATCAGGTGAGAAATTAGCAGATGGTTCACACTCTGATTCTGGGGCAGCCCCAATAAGAATGTTAGATGGTATTCTTTCAAACCTGCCCCTTAGTAGGCCACCTAGCATGGCTGGTACTAATGTGAGCTCTCATCACAGTAGGGATGTCATTCCTATAGGCCAGGTTGTTAGGGTGCCAACTATTAGGGACAGGTCTCCCTCTGTTCATTCACACCATTCTTCTGTGTCAAAGCATGCCCAACCCACCAACCCTGATGACAGAATGTTAGAAAGGGAACTCAGTAGATTGAGAGTGGAAGAGTCCAGGCTGAAGCTTAAACAGCAACAGCTGGCTCTAGACAGGGAAACTTTAGACTTAGAAAAAGAAAGGCAGAGGTTGGGGTTAGGCCCCCATGGTGGCAGCAGCAGTATTACAGATAGTAATCCTGTGAAAGAGCATCATTCTAGGAATCTGCATAAGATAGTTCCCCCTTACAAGGAGGGGGATGACATTAAGAAGTGGTTTGCTGCACTTGAGAGGGCCTGTGTTGTACAGGGGGTCCCTCAAAGGCAGTGGGCTGCTATCCTATGGCTATCTTTCAGTGGAAAGGGTAGGGATAGACTCCTTACTGTGAAGGAAAGTGATGCCAATAATTTTACAGTTTTAAAGAATGCACTCCTGGATGGTTATGGCTTAACCACTGAACAATACAGGATTAAGTTCAGAGAAACCAAAAAGGAGTCTTCACAAGACTGGGTAGACTTTGTTGACCATTCAGTGAAGGCCTTGGAAGGGTGGTTACATGGCAGTAAAGTTTCTGACTATGAAAGCCTCTATAACTTGATCCTGAGAGAGCATCTTCTTAATAACTGTGTGTCTAATTTGTTGCACCAATATCTAGTGGACTCAGATCTGACCTCTCCCCAAGAATTGGGAAAGAAGGCAGACAAATGGGTCAGAACAAGAGTGAACAGAACAGTTCATACAGGTGGTGACAAGGATGGCAAGAAAGATGGTGAGAAATCTCAGGATAAGCATGGGGATAAGGGTAAAACCAAAGATCCTTCTTCAAATCCTAAACACTCTTCAGGGGGTGGGGATAAAACAAATTCTTCCTCTTCTTCACAACCTACACAATTTAAAAAGCCTTGGCGCTTTGTGTGTAAAAATAGAGGCCATGGGCCCTGGGATAAGCCCTGTCCAGGTAAACCCCCTGAGCCTACCACCACTAATACATCAAGCTCTAGTGCCCCTAGCAGTAGTGGTACTAGTGGTGGGACTGCTGGCAACAGTCAAACTAAGGGTGTAGTTGGGTTCACTTATGGGTCCATCATAGACACTGGGGTAGTCAGTCCCAAGACAGTTTCTGTCACACCTAGTGGCATTGGCCTTGCCACACTGGCTGCTTGTCCCCTTACAATGGATAAGTACAGGCAGACAGTTTCAATAAATGGTGTTGAGACCCAGGCCTACAGGGACACAGGTGCCAGTATCACTTTGGTGACTGAAAACCTTGTGGCTCCTGAACAACACATCATTGGACAACAGTATAAGATTATTGATGTCCATAACTCCACTAAGTTCCTTCCCTTAGCTATAGTTCAGCTTAGTCGGGGTGGAGTTACTGGCCCTAAGCAGGTGGTAGTATCACCTAGCTTACCTGTAGACTGTCTCTTAGGTAATGACCTAGAGGCCTCAGGTTGGGCTGATGTAGATTTTTATTCCCATGCAGCCATGCTGGGTATCCCTAAAGAATTGTTCCCTCTCATTTCTACTGAAATGAAAAAGCAGAGACAAGGCCTGAAAACTCAGGATCCCTCTCCAACAACAGGTAAAAAGGGTATCACAGTATCCCCTAACCACCCTGCCATTCAGGATACCATTCCTGTGGTGGGAGAAACCTCTCTTGGGGTGGCACCTGTTCCAAAGGAATCATCAGCTGGCATAGCTGTACTCCCTGAGGTGGAAGTACCTCTCTGTGGGATAACTAACATTGATGAGAAAAAGAGCACCATTTTAGTTAACATGGAGCATCCCTCCAACCCTCCCAGAGAAACTTTAGTGCAGAAACCCTGCACTGCCTCACAACACTTAGGACAGCATCCCTGCCCTAGTGTGGAGCTCATAGGACAGCATCCCTGCCCTGCTCCAACTCAAGAGAAACAGCATCCCTGTTCTCTCTTCCAGCCATATGGACAAAGTTTTTGCCCAGCTATGGCTTTTTTGAGACAGCATCTCTGTCTGGCATTCTCATCACTAGAAATAGGTTCAGTGGATAATTCCTACTGCTCTAAACTAAAACTTACTGATAGAAACTCTGAAAATATATCTTCACATTGTTGCTTAGCTAAAAAACTTCAAACAGGGTGGTTTACATCCCCACAGGGAAGTAACCATATAGTGGATGATAAAGGGAGTAAACAGTCTATTGCAGAGCTACTCTCTACTTATCACCACTTAGACAATAAAGTCTCAACTGGCCAAGGTTAGCCTTATTGTCCTTCGTTTGGGGGGCGGGGTTGTGTGAGAAACTACCCTCTTTCTAACCTTGTTACCCCCACTTTTGGCCTGTTTGTGAGTGTATGTCAGGGTGTTTTCACTGTCTCACTGGGATCCTGCTAGCCAGGGCCCAGTGCTCATAGTGAAAACCCTATGTTTTCGGTATGTTTGTTATGTGTCACTGGGACCCTGCTAGCCAGGACCCCGTGCTCATAAGTTTGTGACCTATATGTATGTGTTCCCTGTGTGATGCCTAACTGTCTCACTGAGGCTCTGCTAACCAGAACCTCAGTGGTTATGCTCTCTCTTTACAAATTGTCACTAACAGGCTAATGACCAATTTCACCAATTCACATTGGAATACTGTAACACCCTTATAATTCATTAGTATATGGTACTGAGGTACCAAGGGTATTGGGGTTCCAGGAGATCCCTATGGGCTGCAGCATTTCTTTTGCCACCCATAGGGAGCTCTGACAATTCTTACACAGGCCTACCACTGCAGCCTGAGTGAAATAACGTCCACGTTATTTCACAGCCATTCACCACTGCACTTAAATAACTTATAAGTCACCTATATGTCTAACCTTTACCTGGTAAAGGTTGGGTGCTAAGTTACTTTGTGTGTGGGCACCCTGGCACTAGCCAAGGTGCCCCCACATTGTTCAGGGCAAATTCCCCGGACTTTGTGAGTGCGGGGACACCATTACACACGTGCACTGTACATAGGTCACTACCTATGTACAGCGTCACAATGGTAACTCCGAACATGGCCATGTAACATGTCTAAGATCATGGAATTGTCACCCCAATGACATTCTGGCATTGGGGAGACAATTCCATGATCCCCCGAGTCTCTAGCACAGACCCGGGTACTGCCAAACTACCTTTCCCGGGGTTTCACTGCAGCTGCTGCTGCTGCCAACCCCTCAGACAGGTTTCTGCCCTCCTGGGGTCCAGCCAGGCCTGGCCCAGGAAGGCAGAACAAAGGACTTCCTTAGAGAGAGGGTGTTACACCCTCTCCCTTTGGAAAAAGGTGTCAGGGCTGGGGAGGAGTAGCCTCCCCCAGCCTCTGGAAATGCTTTGATGGGCATAGATGGTGCCCATCTCTGCATAAGCCAGTCTACACCTGTTCAGGGATCCCCCAGCCCTGCTCTTTCGCGAAATTGGACAAAGGAAAGAGGAGTGACCACTCCTCTGACCTGCACCTCCCCTGGGAGGTGCCCAGAGCTCCTCCAGTGTGCTCCAGACCTCTGCCATCTTGGAAACAGAGGTGCTGCTGGCACACTGGACTGCTCTGAGAGGCCAGTGCCAGCAGGTGACATCAGAGACTCCTTCTGATAGGCTCTTACCTGTGTTGCTAGCCTATCCTCCTTCCTAAGTAGCCAAACCTCCTTTTCTGGCTATTTAGGGTCTCTGCTTTGGAGAATTCTTTAGATAACGAATGCAAGAGCTCCACAGAGTTCCTCTGCATCTCTCTCTTCACCTTCTGCCAAGGAATCGACCGCTGACTGCTCTGGACACCTGCAAAACCGCACCAAAGTAGCAAAGACGACTACTGCAACCTTGTATCGCTGATCCGGCCGCCTTCTCGACTGTTTTCCCTGGTGGTGCATGCTGTGGGGGTAGTCTGCCTCCTCTCTGCACTAGAAGCTCCGAAGTAATCTCCCGTGGGTTGACGGAATCTTCCCCCTGCAACCACAGGCACCAAAGAACGAGTTACTTACCTTCGGTAACGACTTTTCTGGTGGATACATTAGCTACCTGTGGATTCCTCACCTCATGAATACTCCCATGGCGCCAGCATTCGACGGAAATCTTCTTACTAGTCTCTGCACGTCGACGAGGACGTCACTGTCTCGCACGCGACGCCGTCTGACGTCATACAGGCAATAAGAGGTCCTCGACGACGTGCAGACGTCAGTACCAATCATTTTTTACGTGCATGAGAACAACCAGGCAATGCAATGAAAGAGCAAGGCAACATCCATTATATTGTAAAATACACCACATTGTATGAATAACTGTAAATCTTTTTATGTACATATATATATATATATATATATAAAACTCTCTCTTTTAAAATATATACACACACCAAGTATATACATAAAGATATATACACATATACACATATATATATACAAATATATTATATATATACATCTATTGCACCCTCAAGGACCAAGAGGAGCGCACTCAAGGATTACTTGGCAAGACCATAAAGGCAACGGGGAGGCGGGTGGGACCGTGAGGAATCCACAGGTAGCTAATGTATCCACCAGAAAAGTCGTTACCGAAGGTAAGTAACTCGTTCTTCTGATGGATACAACTACCTGTGGATTCCTCACCTCATGAATAGAGTCCCAAAGCAGTACCACGCCCGGCGGTGGGTGCCTAAATGGTCAAACCAAGAAATCCTGCAGCACTGACCGTGCAAAATGGCCGTCCCTTCTAACCTCAGAATCTAAACAGTAATGTTTTGCAAAAGTGTGAAGGGACGACCAAGTTGCGGCCTTGCAGATGTCGACCACAGGAACACCTCTGGCTAAGGCCGAAGTGGCCGACTTAGCTCTGGTGGAATGAGCTCTAATGCCCTCAGGAGGATCCTTCTTTGCCAAAGAGTAACATATTTTAATGCAAAGAACAACCCACCTGGATAGTGTTCTCTTGTGGACTGCCTTTCCTCTCCTCTTGCCCACGTATCCAATAAACAGCTGATCCTCCAGCCTGAAATCCCTTGTTCTATCGATAAAGAAGCTCAACGCTCTCTTTGGGTCCAGACGGTGCAGTCTTTCTTCCTCTTTGGAAGGATGAGGCGGAGGATAGAACGTGGACAAAGTAATTGCCTGAGCCAAATGGAAGGGTGAAACAACCTTCGGGAGGAAAGCAGCCTTGGTCCTCAACACCACCTTATCCCCATAAAAAGTTGTATAAGGGGGTTTTACTGATAAGGCCTGCAACTCACTCACTCTCCTTGCTGATGTTATAGCTATCAGGAAGACTGTTTTTAAAACCAAATACCTCAAGGGGCAAGAATGCATAGGTTCAAAAGGGGACCCCATAAGGAAAGTCAGGACTAAGGACAAATCCCATTGCGGCATAACGAATGGCTTTGGAGGATATTGATTTAGAAGACCTTTCAAGAATCTGATAACAATAGGGGATTTAAATAAAGATGGTTGGTCTGGAAGACATATGAAGGCTGACAAGGCCGATAAATAACCTTTAATGGTAGCCACTGCACAACCTTTTTGCGCCAGAGATAGAGCAAAAGACAAAATGTCCGATAGATGAGCATGTAAGGGATCAATCTGCCTCTCTCCACACCACGCAACAAATTTAGACCACCTATTAGCGTAGATAGATTTAGTGGAGTGTCGCCTGGCCGCTAATATAACATCCACTACCTCAGGCGGGAGAGAGAAGGAACTCAGGTTTCCCCGTTCAATCTCCAGGCATGTAGGTGCAGACTCTGGAGGTTGGGGTGTAGAACCTGCCCCTGCGACTGTGAGAGGAGGTCTGCCCTGAAAGGGAGACGGAGCGGCGGGCACGTTGAGAGTTGGAGAAGGTCGGAGTACCACACCCTCCTTGGCCAATCCGGAGCTATTAAGATTACTAGAGCCCGGTCTTGGCGAATCTTCCTCAATACTCGAGGAATCAAGGGTATGGGAGGAAACGCATAAAGCAACTGGCCGCACCAGGTCATTTGAAACGCGTCCCCCAACGCTTCCTGCATCGGATACTGAAGGCTGCAGAACAACGGACAATGCGCGTTCTCTCGAGTGGCGAACAGATCTACCCGAGGAAACCCCCACTTCTGGAAGATTAAACGGACTTGATCTGGATGGAGACGCCACTCGTGGTCTGCCGAGAAGTGGCGACTGAGACTGTCCGCACGCACGTTCAAAACTCCGGCCAGATGGTTTGCTATCAAGCAAATCCGATGGTCCTTTGCCCAGGACCATAGTCGAAGAGCTTCTCTGCAGAGAAGGTACGACCCCACTCCTCCCTGCTTGTTTATGTACCACATCGTGGTAGTATTGTCCGTTAGGACCTGTACCGACTGACCACGAAGGGAAGGGAGGAAGGCCTTGAGAGCCAGACGTACAGCCCGTAACTCTAACAGATTGATGTGAAAAATCTGTTCCTCTGGAGACCAAAGACCTTTGATCTCCAGATCCCCCAGATGAGCTCCCCACCCTAGAGTGGAAGCATCCGTTATGACTGTTGTCACTGGTGGCGACTGCTGGAACGGCTTTCCTTGTGAAAGATTGTTGCTTGCAATCCACCACTTCAAATCCACAGCAGCATCTCTGGAGATCTTGACAGTACCCTCTAGATCCCCTCTGTGTTGAGACCACTGCCTTCGGAGGCACCACTGAAGAGCCCTCATGTGCCAGCGAGCATGCGTGACCAACAGAATGCAGGAGGCAAAAAGACCGAGCAGACGAAGGACCTTGAGGACTGGAACTACCGCTCCATTTCGAAACATTGGAACCAAATCCTGAATATCTTGAATCCGCTGAGGCGGAGGAAAGGCCCGACCCAATGTTGTATCCAGTACTGCCCCTATGAACAGGAGGCGCTGAGAGGGCTCTAGGTGAGATTTGGGCTCGTTCACCGAAAAGCCCAGGTCGAACAACAACTGGGTTGTTGACTGCAGATGACGCAACACAAGCTCCGGGGACTTGGCTTTGATTAACCAATCGTCCAAGTAAGGGAATACTGCTATCCCCTTCCTTCTGAGCTCTGCCGCAACCACCGACATCACCTTCGTGAAGACTCGAGGTGCTGAAGTAAGACCAAACGGAAGGACCGCAAACTGGTAGTGTTGCGATCCCACCACAAACCGGAGATACTTCCTGTGTGACTTGAGTATCGGGATATGAAAGTAAGCATCCTGCAAGTCGACAGACACCATCCAGTCTTCCATGTTCAACGCCAAAAGCACCTGTGCTAGGGTCAGCATCTTGAACTTTTCCTGCTTGAGGAACCAATTCAAGATCCTCAGGTCCAGAATTGGTCTCAAACGACCATCCTTCTTGGGAATCAGGAAATACCTTGAGTAAACTCCTTGACCCCTTTCCTGCTCCGGGACCAACTCCACCGCCCCCTTTAAAAGGAGGACTTCTACCTCCTGTTCTAGCAACAGGAGGTGTTCTTGTGAACAATACGAAGGGCGGGGCGGGATGAGGGGCGGAAACTCCCGAAAGGGAAGGGTGTAGCCTTTTCCCACAACACTGAGAACCCAAGTGTCCGACGTAACAGTCTCCCATTTGGTGAGAAAATGCTGTAATCTTCCCCCTACAGGAGAGGAGTGAGTGGGAAATGGTGGAAGCCTAAGGCTGCTTCCCCTGCTGCACCCCGCCAGAGGATGAGGAAGAGGCAGAGTGCTGCTGAGAAGCTCCCCTGGTGCCGACCCTACCCCTCCCCCTAAAAGATCTATAGGGATGGGAAGAGGCAGGTTGCTGATATCTTCCCCGAAAGGAAGAGGAGGAAGAGCCACGCCCAAATCCACGAAACCTCCTGAAGAATCTGGAAGAGGCCGTGGAAGAAGGAGCTTGGAGTCCCAGCGACTTAGCCGTGGCCCTGCTCTCCTTAAACCGTTCCAAGGCCGAATCAGCCTTAGCCCCAAACAGTTTGTCCCCATCAAACGGGAGATCCAACAATGTGGACTGTACATCTGCCGAAAAGCCCGAGTTACGGAGCCAGGCCTGTCTCCTTTCCACCACAGTTGTGCCCATTGCTCTGGCTACCGAGTCGGTGGTATCCAGTCCCGTCTGGATAATTTGGGTCGCAGCAGCCTGAGCATCAGAGACAAGATCCAAAAGACCCTGGGGAAGCTCTGTAAACGAAGAGGAGATGTCATCCATCAGAGCATGAATATACCTCCCCAGGATACAGGTTGCATTGGTGGCTTTTATAGCCAGACTGCAGGACGAAAAAATCTTCTTCGACTGCGCCTCCAGCTTTTTTGAATCTCTGTCCCCCGGCACCGTCGGAAAAGAACCAGGCGCTGACTTGGACGAACAGGAGGCCTGCACAACCAAGCTCTCCGGCGTAGGGTGCCTAGATAGGAAACCAGGATCAGTTGGAGCCGTCCGATACCTCCTGGCCACGGCTCTGTGAACTGCTGGGGAAGATGCCGGCTTCTTCCACACCTCTAAAACCGGATCCAGCAGAGCGTCATTAAAAGGTAATAGAGGCTCCGCCGCGGCTGAGGCCGGATGCAACACCTCTGTCAAAAGGTTTTGTTTCGCCTCCACCACCGGCAAAGGCAGGTCCAAAAAACTAGCTGCCTTCCGTACCACTGTATGAAAGGAAGCAGCTTCCTCGGTATATTCCCCTGGGGACGAAAGGTCCCACTCAGGGGAAGTGTCCAGCCCACTGGCCGACTCCAGTCCACGCAGCCCATCACCCGAGTCCTCTAGCTCTCCTTCCTCTAGGGCTCGTTGGTACTCCTGCTCCTCTAGTACCCGGAGAGCACGCCTCCTTGAATGCAGTCGTTGCTCAATCCGCGGAGTCGACAATACCTCCGCCGAAGTCGGAGATCGGCGCCGATCTTCCGAAGCCACCGACGCCGCATCCGGCGCCACAGGTAACTTCGGCGCCGACTGAAGAGCAGATGAAACGGATGGACCCACCGGAGTCACAGGCCGAAATCTCGACGTCGACGGGATGGAAATCCCTGGGGCCAATCCCTCCGAAGCCATCGGAGCGGCCACCGGCGCCGACACTGGCGCCGAGCCCACGTTCCCAAACGGGAGAAAGGGCATAAAGGGTGCCGGCCGAAGAGGCGCAGGATCACCCAAAGAAAAGGCCAAAGGCCCAGCCGGAGCACCCCCTGGAGCCATCTGTTGGAAGATGGCATACATCGCATTCAAGAATGCGGAACTATCGGCTCCAGGGGTGGGAAAAGCCGGATACTGGGGTGCCTGACTCGGAGGCGACCCCGACGCCGGCATCGGCGTCTGCGCCGGAGAAAACACTTGAGGCTCCAATACCTCAATCACCGACGCCTGTCCAGGCGAAGTTGGAGACGCCGGAGAGAGCAACGGCGTCGAAGGATGCGGCGTCACCGTGGGGCTGACCTCCCATGTCCTCCGGCGCCGATCCGGAGACCTGGAACGAGCCTCCCTTGAATGACGCTGAGATTCTCTACGGCGCCGGGAGTCTCGATGACGCCGATGTCTTGGAGAAGACTTTTTCTTGTGATGCTTCTCCTTTGACTTGGCCATAAACAGCTTTGCCTCGCGTTCTTTAAGGGCCTTCGGATTCATGTGCTGACACGAATCACAAGTCGAGACGTCGTGGTCGGAGCTCAAACACCAAAGGCAATCGGAATGAGGATCCGTCACCGACATCTTGCCTCCACACTCACGACAAGGCTTAAATCCAGACTTTCTCTGCGACATTATTTCCACAGAGAAAGAGTACGCAGCAAGATATACACTGTAACCGCAAGAGTAACAGTTGCTCCCTCGAAGATAACCGTTTCGAATGCACGGAAAAAAGGGAACTGACGTCTGCACGTCGTCGAGGACCTCTTATTGCCTGTATGACGTCAGACGGCGTCGCGTGCGAGACAGTGACGTCCTCGTCGACGTGCAGAGACTAGTAAGAAGATTTCCGTCGAATGCTGGCGCCATGGGAGTATTCATGAGGTGAGGAATCCACAGGTAGTTGTATCCATCAGAAAGACTGCATCACCGGTCCTCTGGGTCCCCTCTCAGCACGACGAGTGTGGTCCCTGGAACTCAGCAACTCTGTCCAAGTGACACCCACAGTCCAGTGACTCTTCACTCCAAGTTTGGTAGAGGTAAGTCCTTGCCTCACCACGCTAGACTGCATTGCTGGGTACCGCGTGATTTGCAGCTGCTCCGGCTCCTGTGCACTCTTCCAGGATTTCCTTTGGGCACAGCCAAGCCTGGGTCCCTGACACTCTAACCTGCAGTGCACGACCTCCTGAGTTGTCCTCCGGCGTCGTGGGACCTTCTTTTGTGACTTCAGGTGAGCTCTGGTTCACTCTTCTTCGTAGTGCTTGTTCCGGCACTTCTGCGGGTGCTGCTTGCTTCTGAGAGGGCTCCTTGTCTTGCTGGTCGCCCCCTCTGTCTCCTCACGCAATTGGCGACATCCTGGTCCCTCCTGGGCCACAGCAGCATCCAAAAACCCTAACTGCGACCCTTGCAGCTATCAAGGCTTGTTTGCGGTCTTTCTGCATGGGAACACCTCTGCAAGCTTCTTCACAACGTGGGACTTCCATCCTCCAAAAGGGAAGTTCCTAGTCCTCTTTGTTCTTGCAGAATCCACAGCTTCTACCATCCGGTGGCAGCTTCTTTGCACCCTCAGCTGGCATTTCCTGGGCATCTGCCCAATCTCGACTTTGTCGCGACTCTTGGACTTGGTCCCCTTGTTCCACAGGTACTCTTGTACGTAAATCTATCGTTGTTGCATTGCTGGTGTTGGTCTTCCTTGCAGGATTCCCCTATCACGACTTCTGTGCTCTTTGGGGAACTTAGGTGCACTTTACACCTACTTTTCAGGGTCTTGGGGTGGGCTATTTTTCTAACCCTCACTGTTTTCTTACAGTCCCAGCGACCCTCTACAAGCTCACATAGGTTTGGGGTCCATTCGTGGTTCGCATTCCACTTCTAGAGTATATGGTTTGTGTTGCCCCTATACCTATGTGTTCTCATTGCAATCTATTGTGACTGTACATTGCTTGCATTGCTTTCTATTGCTATTACTGCATATTTGTGGTATTGTGTACATATATCTTGTGTATATTTGCTATCCTCATACTGAGGGTACTCACTGAGATACTTTTGGCATATTGTTAAAAAAATAAAGTACCTTTATTTTTAGTATATCTGTGTATTGTGTTTTCTTATGATATTGTGCATATGACACTAGTGGTATAGTGGGAGCTTTGCATGTCTCCTAGTTCAGCCTAAGCTGCTCTGCTAAGCTACCCTTTTCTATTAGTCAAAGCTGCTAGACACCTCTTCTACACTAATAAGGGATACCTGGACCTGGTGCAGAGTGTAAGTACCCCTTGGTACTCACTACAAACCAGGCCAGCCTCCTACATTGGTTGTGCAGCGGTGGGATAAGTACTTGCAACTACTTACCACTTTGTCATTTTGTACTTTTCATAAGAGAAAAATATACAAAACAAGTTCAGTGTATGTACACCTAACCAAAACGTTTTGCTTTTCTTCTCTTACTCTATTGCGAAGTGCTGAAAAGTACCTCTAAAACTTTCAAAAAGTTTCTAAAAAGTTGAAAAAGTTTTTTTTCTGTTTCCTTAAAAAGTTCTGAAACTTTTTCTTTCTTTTTCTGTCCCTTAAACCTTTTTCTATCATGTCTGGTACAGGTCCTACTCTTGATCTGGCCAGCACTGCTTATGACCACCTTAGCTGGAAAGGTGCAAGGAGTCTCTGCATTGATAGAGGTTTAGGGGTAGGGAAGAATCCCTCTAGAGAATTGTTGGTTAATATGCTCATTGAAAATGATAAGGCCTTAGGTGGCACATCAGGTGAGAAATTAGCAGATGGTTCACACTCTGATTCTGGGGCAGCCCCAATAAGAATGTTAGATGGTATTCTTTCAAACCTGCCCCTTAGTAGGCCACCTAGCATGGCTGGTACTAATGTGAGCTCTCATCACAGTAGGGATGTCATTCCTATAGGCCAGGTTGTTAGGGTGCCAACTATTAGGGACAGGTCTCCCTCTGTTCATTCACACCATTCTTCTGTGTCAAAGCATGCCCAACCCACCAACCCTGATGACAGAATGTTAGAAAGGGAACTCAGTAGATTGAGAGTGGAAGAGTCCAGGCTGAAGCTTAAACAGCAACAGCTGGCTCTAGACAGGGAAACTTTAGACTTAGAAAAAGAAAGGCAGAGGTTGGGGTTAGGCCCCCATGGTGGCAGCAGCAGTATTAATTACAGATAGTAATCCTGTGAAAGAGCATCATTCTAGGAATCTGCATAAGATAGTTCCCCCTTACAAGGAGGGGGATGACATTAAGAAGTGGTTTGCTGCACTTGAGAGGGCCTGTGTTGTACAGGGGGTCCCTCAAAGGCAGTGGGCTGCTATCCTATGGCTATCTTTCAGTGGAAAGGGTAGGGATAGACTCCTTACTGTGAAGGAAAGTGATGCCAATAATTTTACAGTTTTAAAGAATGCACTCCTGGATGGTTATGGCTTAACCACTGAACAATACAGGATTAAGTTCAGAGAAACCAAAAAGGAGTCTTCACAAGACTGGGTAGACTTTGTTGACCATTCAGTGAAGGCCTTGGAAGGGTGGTTACATGGCAGTAAAGTTTCTGACTATGAAAGCCTCTATAACTTGATCCTGAGAGAGCATCTTCTTAATAACTGTGTGTCTAATTTGTTGCACCAATATCTAGTGGACTCAGATCTGACCTCTCCCCAAGAATTGGGAAAGAAGGCAGACAAATGGGTCAGAACAAGAGTGAACAGAACAGTTCATACAGGTGGTGACAAGGATGGCAAGAAAGATGGTGAGAAATCTCAGGATAAGCATGGGGATAAGGGTAAAACCAAAGATCCTTCTTCAAATCCTAAACACTCTTCAGGGGGTGGGGATAAAACAAATTCTTCCTCTTCTTCACAACCTACACAATTTAAAAAGCCTTGGCGCTTTGTGTGTAAAAATAGAGGCCATGGGCCCTGGGATAAGCCCTGTCCAGGTAAACCCTCTGAGCCTACCACCACTAATACATCAAGCTCTAGTGCCCCTAGCAGTAGTGGTACTAGTGGTGGGACTACTGGCAACAGTCAAACTAAGGGTGTAGTTGGGTTCACTTATGGGTCCATCATAGACACTGGGGTAGTCAGTCCCAAGACAGTTTCTGTCACACCTAGTGGCATTGGCCTTGCCACACTGGCTGCTTGTCCCCTTACAATGGATAAGTACAGGCAGACAGTTTCAATAAATGGTGTTGAGACCCAGGCCTACAGGGACACAGGTGCCAGTATCACTTTGGTGACTGAAAACCTTGTGGCTCCTGAACAACACATCATTGGACAACAGTATAAGATTATTGATGTCCATAACTCCACTAAGTTCCTTCCCTTAGCTATAGTTCAGCTTAGTCGGGGTGGAGTTACTGGCCCTAAGCAGGTGGTAGTATCACCTAGTTTACCTGTAGACTGTCTCTTAGGTAATGACCTAGAGGCCTCAGGTTGGGCTGATGTAGAGTTTTATACCCATGCAGCCATGCTGGGTATCCCTAAAGAATTGTTCCCTCTCATTTCTACTGAAATGAAAAAGCAGAGACAAGGCCTGAAAACTCAGGATCCCTCTCCAACAACAGGTAAAAAGGGTATCACAGTATCCCCTAACCACCCTGCCATTCAGGATACCATTCCTGTGGTGGGAGAAACCTCTCTTGGGGTGGCACCTGTTCCAAAGGAATCATCAGCTGGCATAGCTGTACTCCCTGAGGTGGAAGTACCTCTCTGTGGGATAACTAACATTGATGAGAAAAAGAGCACCATTTTAGTTAACATGGAGCATCCCTCCAACCCTCCCAGAGAAACTTTAGTGCAGAAACCCTGCACTGCCTCACAACACTTAGGACAGCATCCCTGCCCTAGTGTGGAGCTCATAGGACAGCATCCCTGCCCTGCTCCAACTCAAGAGAAACAGCATCCCTGTTCTCTCTTCCAGCCATATGGACAAAGTTTTTGCCCAGCTATGGCTTTTTTGAGACAGCATCCCTGTCTGGCATTCTCATCACTAGAAATAGGTTCAGTGGATAATTCCTACTGCTCTAAACTAAAACTTACTGATAGAAACTCTGAAAATATATCTTCACATTGTTGCTTAGCTAAAAAACTTCAAACAGGGTGGTTTACATCCCCACAGGGAAGTAACCATATAGTGGATAATAAAGGGAGTAAACAGTCTATTGCAGAGCTACTCTCTACTTATCACCACTTAGACAATAAAGTCTCAACTGGCCAAGGTTAGCCTTATTGTCCTTCGTTTGGGGGGCGGGGTTGTGTGAGAAACTAGCCTCTTTCTAACCTTGTTACCCCCACTTTTGGCCTGTTTGTGAGTGTATGTCAGGGTGTTTTCACTGTCTCACTGGGATCCTGCTAGCCAGGGCCCAGTGCTCATAGTGAAAACCCTATGTTTTCGGTATGTTTGTTATGTGTCACTGGGACCCTGCTAGCCAGGACCCCGTGCTCATAAGTTTGTGACCTATATGTATGTGTTCCCTGTGTGATGCCTAACTGTCTCACTGAGGCTCTGCTAACCAGAACCTCAGTGGTTATGCTCTCTCTTTACAAATTGTCACTAACAGGCTAATGACCAATTTCACCAATTCACATTGGCATACTGGAACACCCTTATAATTCATTAGTATATGGTACTGAGGTACCAAGGGTATTGGGGTTCCAGGAGATCCCTATGGGCTGCAGCATTTCTTTTGCCACCCATAGGGAGCTCTGACAATTCTTACACAGGCCTACCACTGCAGCCTGAGTGAAATAACGTCCACGTTATTTCACAGCCATTCACCACTGCACTTAAATAACTTATAAGTCACCTATATGTCTAACCTTTACCTGGTAAAGGTTGGGTGCTAAGTTACTTTGTGTGTGGGCACCCTGGCACTAGCCAAGGTGCCCCCACATTGTTCAGGGCAAATTCCCCGGACTTTGTGAGTGCGGGGACACCATTACACACGTGCACTGTACATAGGTCACTACCTATGTACAGCGTCACAATGGTAACTCCGAACATGGCCATGTAACATGTCTAAGATCATGGAATTGTCACCCCAATGACATTCTGGCATTGGGGAGACAATTCCATGATCCCCCGAGTCTCTAGCACAGACCCGGGTACTGCCAAACTACCTTTCCCGGGGTTTCACTGCAGCTGCTGCTGCTGCCAACCCCTCAGACAGGTTTCTGCCCTCCTGGGGTCCAGCCAGGCCTGGCCCAGGAAGGCAGAACAAAGGACTTCCTCAGAGAGAGGGTGTTACACCCTCTCCCTTTGGAAAAAGGTGTCAGGGCTGGGGAGGAGTAGCCTCCCCCAGCCTCTGGAAATGCTTTGATGGGCATAGATGGTGCCCATCTCTGCATAAGCCAGTCTACACCTGTTCAGGGATCCCCCAGCCCTGCTCTTTCGCGAAATTGGACAAAGGAAAGAGGAGTGACCACTCCTCTGACCTGCACCTCCCCTGGGAGGTGCCCAGAGCTCCTCCAGTGTGCTCCAGACCTCTGCCATCTTGGAAACAGAGGTGCTGCTGGCACACTGGACTGCTCTGAGAGGCCAGTGCCAGCAGGTGACATCAGAGACTCCTTCTGATAGGCTCTTACCTGTGTTGCTAGCCTATCCTCCTTCCTAAGTAGCCAAACCTCCTTTTCTGGCTATTTAGGGTCTCTGCTTTGGAGAATTCTTTAGATAACGAATGCAAGAGCTCCACAGAGTTCCTCTGCATCTCTCTCTTCACCTTCTGCCAAGGAATCGACCGCTGACTGCTCTGGACACCTGCAAAACCGCACCAAAGTAGCAAAGACGACTACTGCAACCTTGTATCGCTGATCCGGCCGCCTTCTCGACTGTTTTCCCTGGTGGTGCATGCTGTGGGGGTAGTCTGCCTCCTCTCTGCACTAGAAGCTCCGAAGTAATCTCCCGTGGGTTGACGGAATCTTCCCCCTGCAACCACAGGCACCAAAGAACGAGTTACTTACCTTCGGTAACGACTTTTCTGGTGGATACATTAGCTACCTGTGGATTCCTCACCTCATGAATACTCCCATGGCGCCAGCATTCGACGGAAATCTTCTTACTAGTCTCTGCACGTCGACGAGGACGTCACTGTCTCGCACGCGACGCCGTCTGACGTCATACAGGCAATAAGAGGTCCTCGACGACGTGCAGACGTCAGTACCAATCATTTTTTACGTGCATGAGAACAACCAGGCAATGCAATGAAAGAGCAAGGCAACATCCATTATATTGTAAAATACACCACATTGTATGAATAACTGTAAATCTTTTTATGTACATATATATATATATATATATAAAACTCTCTCTTTTAAAATATATACACACACCAAGTATATACATAAAGATATATACACATATATATATACAAATATATTATATATATACATCTATTGCACCCTCAAGGACCAAGAGGAGCGCACTCAAGGATTACTTGGCAAGACCATAAAGGCAACGGGGAGGCGGGTGGGACCGTGAGGAATCCACAGGTAGCTAATGTATCCACCAGAAAAGTCGTTACCGAAGGTAAGTAACTCGTTCTTCTGATGGATACAACTACCTGTGGATTCCTCACCTCATGAATAGAGTCCCAAAGCAGTACCACGCCCGGCGGTGGGTGCCTAAATGGTCAAACCAAGAAATCCTGCAGCACTGACCGTGCAAAATGGCCGTCCCTTCTAACCTCAGAATCTAAACAGTAATGTTTTGCAAAAGTGTGAAGGGACGACCAAGTTGCGGCCTTGCAGATGTCGACCACAGGAACACCTCTGGCTAAGGCCGAAGTGGCCGACTTAGCTCTGGTGGAATGAGCTCTAATGCCCTCAGGAGGATCCTTCTTTGCCAAAGAGTAACATATTTTAATGCAAAGAACAACCCACCTGGATAGTGTTCTCTTGTGGACTGCCTTTCCTCTCCTCTTGCCCACGTATCCAATAAACAGCTGATCCTCCAGCCTGAAATCCCTTGTTCTATCGATAAAGAAGCTCAACGCTCTCTTTGGGTCCAGACGGTGCAGTCTTTCTTCCTCTTTGGAAGGATGAGGCGGAGGATAGAACGTGGACAAAGTAATTGCCTGAGCCAAATGGAAGGGTGAAACAACCTTCGGGAGGAAAGCAGCCTTGGTCCTCAACACCACCTTATCCCCATAAAAAGTTGTATAAGGGGGTTTTACTGATAAGGCCTGCAACTCACTCACTCTCCTTGCTGATGTTATAGCTATCAGGAAGACTGTTTTTAAAACCAAATACCTCAAGGGGCAAGAATGCATAGGTTCAAAAGGGGACCCCATAAGGAAAGTCAGGACTAAGGACAAATCCCATTGCGGCATAACGAATGGCTTTGGAGGATATTGATTTAGAAGACCTTTCAAGAATCTGATAACAATAGGGGATTTAAATAAAGATGGTTGGTCTGGAAGACATATGAAGGCTGACAAGGCCGATAAATAACCTTTAATGGTAGCCACTGCACAACCTTTTTGCGCCAGAGATAGAGCAAAAGACAAAATGTCCGATAGATGAGCATGTAAGGGATCAATCTGCCTCTCTCCACACCACGCAACAAATTTAGACCACCTATTAGCGTAGATAGATTTAGTGGAGTGTCGCCTGGCCGCTAATATAACATCCACTACCTCAGGCGGGAGAGAGAAGGAACTCAGGTTGCCCCGTTCAATCTCCAGGCATGTAGGTGCAGACTCTGGAGGTTGGGGTGTAGAACCTGCCCCTGCGACTGTGAGAGGAGGTCTGCCCTGAAAGGGAGACGGAGCGGCGGGCACGTTGAGAGTTGGAGAAGGTCGGAGTACCACACCCTCCTTGGCCAATCCGGAGCTATTAAGATTACTAGAGCCCGGTCTTGGCGAATCTTCCTCAATACTCGAGGAATCAAGGGTATGGGAGGAAACGCGTAAAGCAACTGGCCGCACCAGGTCATTTGAAACGCGTCCCCCAACGCTTCCTGCATCGGATACTGAAGGCTGCAGAACAACGGACAATGCGCGTTCTCTCGAGTGGCGAACAGATCTACCCGAGGAAACCCCCACTTCTGGAAGATTAAACGGACTTGATCTGGATGGAGACGCCACTCGTGGTCTGCCGAGAAGTGGCGACTGAGACTGTCCGCACGCACGTTCAAAACTCCGGCCAGATGGTTTGCTATCAAGCAAATCCGATGGTCCTTTGCCCAGGACCATAGTCGAAGAGCTTCTCTGCAGAGAAGGTACGACCCCACTCCTCCCTGCTTGTTTATGTACCACATCGTGGTAGTATTGTCCGTTAGGACCTGTACCGACTGACCACGAAGGGAAGGGAGGAAGGCCTTGAGAGCCAGACGTACAGCCCGTAACTCTAACAGATTGATGTGAAAAATCTGTTCCTCTGGAGACCAAAGACCTTTGATCTCCAGATCCCCCAGATGAGCTCCCCACCCTAGAGTGGAAGCATCCGTTATGACTGTTGTCACTGGTGGCGACTGCTGGAACGGCTTTCCTTGTGAAAGATTGTTGCTTGCAATCCACCACTTCAAATCCACAGCAGCATCTCTGGAGATCTTGACAGTACCCTCTAGATCCCCTCTGTGTTGAGACCACTGCCTTCGGAGGCACCACTGAAGAGCCCTCATGTGCCAGCGAGCATGCGTGACCAACAGAATGCAGGAGGCAAAAAGACCGAGCAGACGAAGGACCTTGAGGACTGGAACTACCGCTCCATTTCGAAACATTGGAACCAAATCCTGAATATCTTGAATCCGCTGAGGCGGAGGAAAGGCCCGACCCAATGTTGTATCCAGTACTGCCCCTATGAACAGGAGGCGCTGAGAGGGCTCTAGGTGAGATTTGGGCTCGTTCACCGAAAAGCCCAGGTCGAACAACAACTGGGTTGTTGACTGCAGATGACGCAACACAAGCTCCGGGGACTTGGCTTTGATTAACCAATCGTCCAAGTAAGGGAATACTGCTATCCCCTTCCTTCTGAGCTCTGCCGCAACCACCGACATCACCTTCGTGAAGACTCGAGGTGCTGAAGTAAGACCAAACGGAAGGACCGCAAACTGGTAGTGTTGCGATCCCACCACAAACCGGAGATACTTCCTGTGTGACTTGAGTATCGGGATATGAAAGTAAGCATCCTGCAAGTCGACAGACACCATCCAGTCTTCCATGTTCAACGCCAAAAGCACCTGTGCTAGGGTCAGCATCTTGAACTTTTCCTGCTTGAGGAACCAATTCAAGATCCTCAGGTCCAGAATTGGTCTCAAACGACCATCCTTCTTGGGAATCAGGAAATACCTTGAGTAAACTCCTTGACCCCTTTCCTGCTCCGGGACCAACTCCACCGCGCCCTTTAAAAGGAGGACTTCTAGCTCCTGTTCTAGCAACAGGAGGTGTTCTTGTGAACAATACGAAGGGCGGGGCGGGATGAGGGGCGGAAACTCCCGAAAGGGAAGGGTGTAGCCTTTTCCCACAACACTGAGAACCCAAGTGTCCGACGTAACAGTCTCCCATTTGGTGAGAAAATGCTGTAATCTTCCCCCTACAGGAGAGGAGTGAGTGGGAAATGGTGGAAGCCTAAGGCTGCTTCCCCTGCTGCACCCCGCCAGAGGATGAGGAAGAGGCAGAGTGCTGCTGAGAAGCTCCCCTGGTGCCGACCCTACCCCTCCCCCTAAAAGATCTATAGGGATGGGAAGAGGCAGGTTGCTGATATCTTCCCCGAAAGGAAGAGGAGGAAGAGCCACGCCCAAATCCACGAAACCTCCTGAAGAATCTGGAAGAGGCCGTGGAAGAAGGAGCTTGGAGTCCCAGCGACTTAGCCGTGGCCCTGCTCTCCTTAAACCGTTCCAAGGCCGAATCAGCCTTAGCCCCAAACAGTTTGTCCCCATCAAACGGGAGATCCAACAATGTGGACTGTACATCTGCCGAAAAGCCAGAGTTACGGAGCCAGGCCTGTCTCCTTTCCACCACAGTTGTGCCCATTGCTCTGGCTACCGAGTCGGTGGTATCCAGTCCCGTCTGGATAATTTGGGTCGCAGCAGCCTGAGCATCAGAGACAAGATCCAAAAGACCCTGGGGAAGCTCTGTAAACGAAGAGGAGATGTCATCCATCAGAGCATGAATATACCTCTCCAGGATACAGGTTGCATTGGTGGCTTTTAAAGCCAGACTGCAGGACGAAAAAATCTTCTTCGACTGCGCCTCCAGCTTTTTTGAATCTCTGTCCCCCGGCACCGTCGGAAAAGAACCAGGCGCTGACTTGGACGAACAGGAGGCCTGCACAACCAAGCTCTCCGGCGTAGGGTGCCTAGATAGGAAACCAGGATCAGTTGGAGCCGTCCGATACCTCCTGGCCACGGCTCTGTGAACTGCTGGGGAAGATGCCGGCTTCTTCCACACCTCTAAAACCGGATCCAGCAGAGCGTCATTAAAAGGTAATAGAGGCTCCGCCGCGGCTGAGGCCGGATGCAACACCTCTGTCAAAAGGTTTTGTTTCGCCTCCACCACCGGCAAAGGCAGGTCCAAAAAACTAGCTGCCTTCCGTACCACTGTATGAAAGGAAGCAGCTTCCTCGGTATATTCCCCCGGGGACGAAAGGTCCCACTCAGGGGAAGTGTCCAGCCCACTGGCCGACTCCAGTCCACGCAGCCCATCACCCGAGTCCTCTAGCTCTCCTTCCTCTAGGGCTCGTTGGTACTCCTGCTCCTCTAGTACCCGGAGAGCACGCCTCCTTGAATGCAGTCGTTGCTCAATCCGCGGAGTCGACAATACCTCCGCCGAAGTCGGAGATCGGCGCCGATCTTCCGAAGCCACCGACGCCGCATCCGGCGCCACAGGTAACTTCGGCGCCGACTGAAGAGCAGATGAAACGGATGGACCCACCGGAGTCACAGGCCGAAATCTCGACGTCGACGGGATGGAAATCCCTGGGGCCAATCCCTCCGAAGCCATCGGAGCGGCCACCGGCGCCGACACTGGCGCCGAGCCCACGTTCCCAAACGGGAGAAAGGGCATAAAGGGTGCCGGCCGAAGAGGCGCAGGATCACCCAAAGAAAAGGCCAAAGGCCCAGCCGGAGCACCCCCTGGAGCCATCTGTTGGAAGATGGCATACATCGCATTCAAGAATGCGGAACTATCGGCTCCAGGGGTGGGAAAAGCCGGATACTGGGGTGCCTGACTCGGAGGCGACCCCGACGCCGGCCTCGGCGTCTGCGCCGGAGAAAACACTTGAGGCTCCAATACCTCAATCACCGACGCCTGTCCAGGCGAAGTTGGAGACGCCGGAGAGAGCAACGGCGTCGAAGGATGCGGCGTCACCGTGGGGCTGACCTCCCATGTCCTCCGGCGCCGATCCGGAGACCTGGAACGAGCCTCCCTTGAATGACGCTGAGATTCTCTACGGCGCCGGGAGTCTCGATGACGCCGATGTCTTGGAGAAGACTTTTTCTTGTGATGCTTCTCCTTTGACTTGGCCATAAACAGCTTCGCCTCGCGTTCTTTAAGGGCCTTCGGATTCATGTGCTGACACGAATCACAAGTCGAGACGTCGTGGTCGGAGCTCAAACACCAAAGGCAATCGGAATGAGGATCCGTCACCGACATCTTGCCTCCACACTCACGACAAGGCTTAAATCCAGACTTTCTCTGCGACATTATTTCCACAGAGAAAGAGTACGCAGCAAGATATACACTGTAACCGCAAGAGTAACAGTTGCTCCCTCGAAGATAACCGTTTCGAATGCACGGAAAAAAGGGAACTGACGTCTGCACGTCGTCGAGGACCTCTTATTGCCTGTATGACGTCAGACGGCGTCGCGTGCGAGACAGTGACGTCCTCGTCGACGTGCAGAGACTAGTAAGAAGATTTCCGTCGAATGCTGGCGCCATGGGAGTATTCATGAGGTGAGGAATCCACAGGTAGTTGTATCCATCAGAAAGACTGCATCACCGGTCCTCTGGGTCCCCTCTCAGCACGACGAGTGTGGTCCCTGGAACTCAGCAACTCTGTCCAAGTGACACCCACAGTCCAGTGACTCTTCACTCCAAGTTTGGTAGAGGTAAGTCCTTGCCTCACCACGCTAGACTGCATTGCTGGGTACCGCGTGATTTGCAGCTGCTCCGGCTCCTGTGCACTCTTCCAGGATTTCCTTTGGGCACAGCCAAGCCTGGGTCCCTGACACTCTAACCTGCAGTGCACGACCTCCTGAGTTGTCCTCCGGCGTCGTGGGACCTTCTTTTGTGACTTCAGGTGAGCTCTGGTTCACTCTTCTTCGTAGTGCTTGTTCCGGCACTTCTGCGGGTGCTGCTTGCTTCTGAGAGGGCTCCTTGTCTTGCTGGTCGCCCCCTCTGTCTCCTCACGCAATTGGCGACATCCTGGTCCCTCCTGGGCCACAGCAGCATCCAAAAACCCTAACTGCGACCCTTGCAGCTAGCAAGGCTTGTTTGCGGTCTTTCTGCATGGGAACACCTCTGCAAGCTTCTTCACAACGTGGGACTTCCATCCTCCAAAAGGGAAGTTCCTAGTCCTCTTTGTTCTTGCAGAATCCACAGCTTCTACCATCCGGTGGCAGCTTCTTTGCACCCTCAGCTGGCATTTCCTGGGCATCTGCCCAATCTCGACTTTGTCGCGACTCTTGGACTTGGTCCCCTTGTTCCACAGGTACTCTTGTACGTAAATCTATCGTTGTTGCATTGCTGGTGTTGGTCTTCCTTGCAGGATTCCCCTATCACGACTTCTGTGCTCTTTGGGGAACTTAGGTGCACTTTACACCTACTTTTCAGGGTCTTGGGGTGGGCTATTTTTCTAACCCTCACTGTTTTCTTACAGTCCCAGCGACCCTCTACAAGCTCACATAGGTTTGGGGTCCATTCGTGGTTCGCATTCCACTTCTAGAGTATATGGTTTGTGTTGCCCCTATACCTATGTGTTCTCATTGCAATCTATTGTGACTGTACATTGCTTGCATTGCTTTCTATTGCTATTACTGCATATTTGTGGTATTGTGTACATATATCTTGTGTATATTTGCTATCCTCATACTGAGGGTACTCACTGAGATACTTTTGGCATATTGTTAAAAAAATAAAGTACCTTTATTTTTAGTATATCTGTGTATTGTGTTTTCTTATGATATTGTGCATATGACACTAGTGGTATAGTGGGAGCTTTGCATGTCTCCTAGTTCAGCCTAAGCTGCTCTGCTAAGCTACCCTTTTCTATTAGTCAAAGCTGCTAGACACCTCTTCTACACTAATAAGGGATACCTGGACCTGGTGCAGAGTGTAAGTACCCCTTGGTACTCACTACAAACCAGGCCAGCCTCCTACATTGGTTGTGCAGCGGTGGGATAAGTACTTGCAACTACTTACCACTTTGTCATTTTGTACTTTTCATAAGAGAAAAATATACAAAACAAGTTCAGTGTATGTACACCTAACCAAAACGTTTTGCTTTTCTTCTCTTACTCTATTGCGAAGTGCTGAAAAGTACCTCTAAAACTTTCAAAAAGTTTCTAAAAAGTTGAAAAAGTTTTTTTTCTGTTTCCTTAAAAAGTTCTGAAACTTTTTCTTTCTTTTTCTGTCCCTTAAACCTTTTTCTATCATGTCTGGTACAGGTCCTACTCTTGATCTGGCCAGCACTGCTTATGACCACCTTAGCTGGAAAGGTGCAAGGAGTCTCTGCATTGATAGAGGTTTAGGGGTAGGGAAGAATCCCTCTAGAGAATTGTTGGTTAATATGCTCATTGAAAATGATAAGGCCTTAGGTGGCACATCAGGTGAGAAATTAGCAGATGGTTCACACTCTGATTCTGGGGCAGCCCCAATAAGAATGTTAGATGGTATTCTTTCAAACCTGCCCCTTAGTAGGCCACCTAGCATGGCGGGTACTAATGTGAGCTCTCATCACAGTAGGGATGTCATTCCTATAGGCCAGGTTGTTAGGGTGCCAACTATTAGGGACAGGTCTCCCTCTGTTCATTCACACCATTCTTCTGTGTCAAAGCATGCCCAACCCACCAACCCTGATGACAGAATGTTAGAAAGGGAACTCAGTAGATTGAGAGTGGAAGAGTCCAGGCTGAAGCTTAAACAGCAACAGCTGGCTCTAGACAGGGAAACTTTAGACTTAGAAAAAGAAAGGCAGAGGTTGGGGTTAGGCCCCCATGGTGGCAGCAGCAGTATTAATTACAGATAGTAATCCTGTGAAAGAGCATCATTCTAGGAATCTGCATAAGATAGTTCCCCCTTACAAGGAGGGGGATGACATTAAGAAGTGGTTTGCTGCACTTGAGAGGGCCTGTGTTGTACAGGGGGTCCCTCAAAGGCAGTGGGCTGCTATCCTATGGCTATCTTTCAGTGGAAAGGGTAGGGATAGACTCCTTACTGTGAAGGAAAGTGATGCCAATAATTTTACAGTTTTAAAGAATGCACTCCTGGATGGTTATGGCTTAACCACTGAACAATACAGGATTAAGTTCAGAGAAACCAAAAAGGAGTCTTCACAAGACTGGGTAGACTTTGTTGACCATTCAGTGAAGGCCTTGGAAGGGTGGTTACATGGCAGTAAAGTTTCTGACTATGAAAGCCTCTATAACTTGATCCTGAGAGAGCATCTTCTTAATAACTGTGTGTCTAATTTGTTGCACCAATATCTAGTGGACTCAGATCTGACCTCTCCCCAAGAATTGGGAAAGAAGGCAGACAAATGGGTCAGAACAAGAGTGAACAGAACAGTTCATACAGGTGGTGACAAGGATGGCAAGAAAGATGGTGAGAAATCTCAGGATAAGCATGGGGATAAGGGTAAAACCAAAGATCCTTCTTCAAATCCTAAACACTCTTCAGGGGGTGGGGATAAAACAAATTCTTCCTCTTCTTCACAACCTACACAATTTAAAAAGCCTTGGCGCTTTGTGTGTAAAAATAGAGGCCATGGGCCCTGGGATAAGCCCTGTCCAGGTAAACCCCCTGAGCCTACCACCACTAATACATCAAGCTCTAGTGCCCCTAGCAGTAGTGGTACTAGTGGTGGGACTGCTGGCAACAGTCAAACTAAGGGTGTAGTTGGGTTCACTTATGGGTCCATCATAGACACTGGGGTAGTCAGTCCCAAGACAGTTTCTGTCACACCTAGTGGCATTGGCCTTGCCACACTGGCTGCTTGTCCCCTTACAATGGATAAGTACAGGCAGACAGTTTCAATAAATGGTGTTGAGACCCAGGCCTACAGGGACACAGGTGCCAGTATCACTTTGGTGACTGAAAACCTTGTGGCTCCTGAACAACACATCATTGGACAACAGTATAAGATTATTGATGTCCATAACTCCACTAAGTTCCTTCCCTTAGCTATAGTTCAGCTTAGTCGGGGTGGAGTTACTGGCCCTAAGCAGGTGGTAGTATCACCTAGTTTACCTGTAGACTGTCTCTTAGGTAATGACCTAGAGGCCTCAGGTTGGGCTGATGTAGAGTTTTATACCCATGCAGCCATGCTGGGTATCCCTAAAGAATTGTTCCCTCTCATTTCTACTGAAATGAAAAAGCAGAGACAAGGCCTGAAAACTCAGGATCCCTCTCCAACAACAGGTAAAAAGGGTATCACAGTATCCCCTAACCACCCTGCCATTCAGGATACCATTCCTGTGGTGGGAGAAACCTCTCTTGGGGTGGCACCTGTTCCAAAGGAATCATCAGCTGGCATAGCTGTACTCCCTGAGGTGGAAGTACCTCTCTGTGGGATAACTAACATTGATGAGAAAAAGAGCACCATTTTAGTTAACATGGAGCATCCCTCCAACCCTCCCAGAGAAACTTTAGTGCAGAAACCCTGCACTGCCTCACAACACTTAGGACAGCATCCCTGCCCTAGTGTGGAGCTCATAGGACAGCATCCCTGCCCTGCTCCAACTCAAGAGAAACAGCATCCCTGTTCTCTCTTCCAGCCATATGGACAAAGTTTTTGCCCAGCTATGGCTTTTTTGAGACAGCATCCCTGTCTGGCATTCTCATCACTAGAAATAGGTTCAGTGGATAATTCCTACTGCTCTAAACTAAAACTTACTGATAGAAACTCTGAAAATATATCTTCACATTGTTGCTTAGCTAAAAAACTTCAAACAGGGTGGTTTACATCCCCACAGGGAAGTAACCATATAGTGGATGATAAAGGGAGTAAACAGTCTATTGCAGAGCTACTCTCTACTTATCACCACTTAGACAATAAAGTCTCAACTGGCCAAGGTTAGCCTTATTGTCCTTCGTTTGGGGGGCGGGGTTGTGTGAGAAACTAGCCTCTTTCTAACCTTGTTACCCCCACTTTTGGCCTGTTTGTGAGTGTATGTCAGGGTGTTTTCACTGTCTCACTGGGATCCTGCTAGCCAGGGCCCAGTGCTCATAGTGAAAACCCTATGTTTTCGGTATGTTTGTTATGTGTCACTGGGACCCTGCTAGCCAGGACCCCGTGCTCATAAGTTTGTGACCTATATGTATGTGTTCCCTGTGTGATGCCTAACTGTCTCACTGAGGCTCTGCTAACCAGAACCTCAGTGGTTATGCTCTCTCTTTACAAATTGTCACTAACAGGCTAATGACCAATTTCACCAATTCACATTGGCATACTGGAACACCCTTATAATTCATTAGTATATGGTACTGAGGTACCAAGGGTATTGGGGTTCCAGGAGATCCCTATGGGCTGCAGCATTTCTTTTGCCACCCATAGGGAGCTCTGACAATTCTTACACAGGCCTACCACTGCAGCCTGAGTGAAATAACGTCCACGTTATTTCACAGCCATTCACCACTGCACTTAAATAACTTATAAGTCACCTATATGTCTAACCTTTACCTGGTAAAGGTTGGGTGCTAAGTTACTTTGTGTGTGGGCACCCTGGCACTAGCCAAGGTGCCCCCACATTGTTCAGGGCAAATTCCCCGGACTTTGTGAGTGCGGGGACACCATTACACACGTGCACTGTACATAGGTCACTACCTATGTACAGCGTCACAATGGTAACTCCGAACATGGCCATGTAACATGTCTAAGATCATGGAATTGTCACCCCAATGACATTCTGGCATTGGGGAGACAATTCCATGATCCCCCGAGTCTCTAGCACAGACCCGGGTACTGCCAAACTACCTTTCCCGGGGTTTCACTGCAGCTGCTGCTGCTGCCAACCCCTCAGACAGGTTTCTGCCCTCCTGGGGTCCAGCCAGGCCTGGCCCAGGAAGGCAGAACAAAGGACTTCCTCAGAGAGAGGGTGTTACACCCTCTCCCTTTGGAAAAAGGTGTCAGGGCTGGGGAGGAGTAGCCTCCCCCAGCCTCTGGAAATGCTTTGATGGGCATAGATGGTGCCCATCTCTGCATAAGCCAGTCTACACCTGTTCAGGGATCCCCCAGCCCTGCTCTTTCGCGAAATTGGACAAAGGAAAGAGGAGTGACCACTCCTCTGACCTGCACCTCCCCTGGGAGGTGCCCAGAGCTCCTCCAGTGTGCTCCAGACCTCTGCCATCTTGGAAACAGAGGTGCTGCTGGCACACTGGACTGCTCTGAGAGGCCAGTGCCAGCAGGTGACATCAGAGACTCCTTCTGATAGGCTCTTACCTGTGTTGCTAGCCTATCCTCCTTCCTAAGTAGCCAAACCTCCTTTTCTGGCTATTTAGGGTCTCTGCTTTGGAGAATTCTTTAGATAACGAATGCAAGAGCTCCACAGAGTTCCTCTGCATCTCTCTCTTCACCTTCTGCCAAGGAATCGACCGCTGACTGCTCTGGACACCTGCAAAACCGCACCAAAGTAGCAAAGACGACTACTGCAACCTTGTATCGCTGATCCGGCCGCCTTCTCGACTGTTTTCCCTGGTGGTGCATGCTGTGGGGGTAGTCTGCCTCCTCTCTGCACTAGAAGCTCCGAAGTAATCTCCCGTGGGTTGACGGAATCTTCCCCCTGCAACCACAGGCACCAAAAGACTGCATCACCGGTCCTCTGGGTCCCCTCTCAGCACGACGAGTGTGGTCCCTGGAACTCAGCAACTCTGTCCAAGTGACACCCACAGTCCAGTGACTCTTCACTCCAAGTTTGGTAGAGGTAAGTCCTTGCCTCACCACGCTAGACTGCATTGCTGGGTACCGCGTGATTTGCAGCTGCTCCGGCTCCTGTGCACTCTTCCAGGATTTCCTTTGGGCACAGCCAAGCCTGGGTCCCTGACACTCTAACCTGCAGTGCACGACCTCCTGAGTTGTCCTCCGGCGTCGTGGGACCTTCTTTTGTGACTTCAGGTGAGCTCTGGTTCACTCTTCTTCGTAGTGCTTGTTCCGGCACTTCTGCGGGTGCTGCTTGCTTCTGAGAGGGCTCCTTGTCTTGCTGGTCGCCCCCTCTGTCTCCTCACGCAATTGGCGACATCCTGGTCCCTCCTGGGCCACAGCAGCATCCAAAAACCCTAACTGCGAACCTTGCAGCTAGCAAGGCTTGTTTGCGGTCTTTCTGCATGGGAACACCTCTGCAAGCTTCTTCACAACGTGGGACTTCCATCCTCCAAAAGGGAAGTTCCTAGTCCTCTTTGTTCTTGCAGAATCCACAGCTTCTACCATCCGGTGGCAGCTTCTTTGCACCCTCAGCTGGCATTTCCTGGGCATCTGCCCAATCTCGACTTTGTCGCGACTCTTGGACTTGGTCCCCTTGTTCCACAGGTACTCTTGTACGTAAATCTATCGTTGTTGCATTGCTGGTGTTGGTCTTCCTTGCAGGATTCCCCTATCACGACTTCTGTGCTCTTTGGGGAACTTAGGTGCACTTTACACCTACTTTTCAGGGTCTTGGGGTGGGCTATTTTTCTAACCCTCACTGTTTTCTTACAGTCCCAGCGACCCTCTACAAGCTCACATAGGTTTGGGGTCCATTCGTGGTTCGCATTCCACTTCTAGAGTATATGGTTTGTGTTGCCCCTATACCTATGTGTTCTCATTGCAATCTATTGTGACTGTACATTGCTTGCATTGCTTTCTATTGCTATTACTGCATATTTTTGGTATTGTGTACATATATCTTGTGTATATTTGCTATCCTCATACTGAGGGTACTCACTGAGATACTTTTGGCATATTGTCATAAAAATAAAGTACGTTTATTTTTAGTATATCTGTGTATTGTGTTTTCTTATGATATTGTGCATATGACACTAGTGGTATAGTGGGAGCTTTGCATGTCTCCTAGTTCAGCCTAAACTGCTCTGCTAAGCTACCCTTTTCTATCAGCCAAAGCTGCTAGACACCTCTTCTACACTAATAAGGGATACCTGGACCTGGTGCAGAGTGTAAGTACCCCTTGGTACTCACTACAAACCAGGCCAGCCTCCTACACCAGCCTCCACCCATTCCTGACTCTCCAGCCTCCGCCCATTCGGACTCCCCAGCCTCCACCCATTCCTGACTCTCCTGACTCTCCGCTGAGGACTCCTTTCCTCCGACTCCCCAGCCTCCACCCATTCCTGACTCTCCGCTGAGGTCTCCCTTCCTCCGACTCCCCAGCCTCCACCCATTCCTGACTCTCCGCTGAGGTCTCCCTTCCTCCGACTCCCCAGCCTTTACCCATTCCTGACTCTACGCTGAGGTCTCCATTCCTCCGACTCCCCCGCCTCCACCCATTCCTGACTCTCCGCTGAGGTCACCCTTCCTCCGACTCTCCAGCCTCTACCCATTCATGACTCTCCGCTGAGGTCTCCCATCCTCCGACTCCCCAGCCTCCATCAATTCCTGACTCTCCGCGAGGTCTCCCTTCCTCTGTATCCCCAGCCTCCACTCATT
The DNA here is from genome assembly GCF_031143425.1 of Pleurodeles waltl. Taxonomy (NCBI): domain Eukaryota; kingdom Metazoa; phylum Chordata; class Amphibia; order Caudata; family Salamandridae; genus Pleurodeles; species Pleurodeles waltl. The sequence continues at coordinate 651,671,393 of NC_090451.1, forward strand.
CCCGACTCTTCGTCCTGGTCTCACTCTACCCCTTTGCTGATCTTCATAGATAATCTCCATTTTATCAGATTCTCAATTTTTGCTCTTTTTCTTCCAGTCTAAATGTCGACTCATCTATTCTCCGTCTTCTGTCTCCACCCCCTCCCCTCTGTGCACATCTCCCACGATTTTTTTCTCTATCTGGTTGTCTCAATCTCACCCAATCTCAATCTTTATGTTCATTTGGTGCCTTTCCCTCTCTGTCCGCTTGTATATTCCCTTCTCATCTCTTTACCTGCCCTTCTCTCCACCTATATATTTGTCTCTATCTCGAGTTCTCCAGATTCTATTATCTGTGAGGCGTTCTGCACATCTCATGTTCTGTGACCTTTAGTCCACATCCCCCTCAGTACCCTTTTGACTGCATCCCTCCCCCTTGCCACTCCCCATCAATAATCCTGTATCACTGAATTCCCTGTACATCCCTCTCTTTGCACTCGTCCTGTTTTTATGATTCCCCTATCTCTGTGCTTCTTTCACTGTAACTACCACTTCCCATTCTCAAACGATCCCTCCATTAGTGCCCAGCTCTCTCTTCTAGTTTGTCTTTCTTTTTTTTTCAACTGTTTCTCTTTTGCTTACTTTGCTCACCCAGCACCATATTTTTCTGTCACCTCCTTGTTTCCACGTTTCCCCTTCTTTCTCCCCAGTCACTCAGCTGATTACGGGGCCCATCCATTAACATTTCCCTATCTACGACCATCTCGGGCAGTCCTCTCCTCATCTAAGTACAAAACAGCACAGTAGCCTGGGGAAGAGACACTGCGGACGAGGTAGGCCTCAGGCATGTAGCCCTGCCAGGCGAGTCCAGCCCATGGGAGCTGAGATTTGAAGGCCTATTAACCCAGTGGTCGTTGCGCGCCTAGAGCACGGCAATGCGCCTAATGTTCAACATATTTATTTTAAACAAAGTGTGAGAAAACTCCACATTTTAAATTCATATAAAATACCCCCGCCCTCCCAGCAACACCATAAGCAGAATCCTGTGAATGGAACCCTATGACATGCCAGGACCTCCAGTGTGACGTCAGTAGGTCCAGGCTATGGGGGGTTGGGGTTTCCGCCGCAGCAGGGAGACAGGAAGAATAAGAGCCCACTAAGGGGGAGAATGCCGGGGAGAGTGGGATCTCTTTTTGGTTCATAGCAGGATCATTTTCGTGACTAAATGATTGTTTATTTTCAGGAAACTGAATTAAGCCCGTGCAGTGCCTGCTCCCCCGTTAAACTGAAGCGCGTGGCATCACCCATAAACCTGTGACGTGTGATGACAGGTTGAAAAGTCTCCATTGTGACGTGTCCTTGGTATAAGAGGCCGGTATCCAGGCAGCTGCAGCACTGCGCGCGAGGACACCGGAGGAGGCGGACACTGCTGGCTCCGGAGCTGAGGCCAGTGAGAGCCCGAAGCCGCAGGGGCCTATCAGGCTCCAAAACGGACAGGCAGGGGTGGGTCCAAGGGCAGGAGGTGAGTATATAAACCAAACGAAAAGCGAATTGAAACTGAACTTGAAACCAAACTGAAAACTAACTTGAAACTGGCTTGATACTGGCTTGAAACTGGCTTGCAACTGGCTTGATACTGGCTTGAAACTGGCTTGATAATGGCTTGAAACTGACTTGCAACTGACTTGATACTGGCTTGAAACCCCAATTCCCTTCCCTTACTTTCAGATAAACTTGCCTACCTCCCCTTCCCTCTCCTTCCTTTCCCACCTTCCCATTCCCTTCCCTTTTCCTTATTCCTCTTAGCTCTGCTTTCTTTCAATCTCCCTTTCCTTCCATTACTTTCTTCCCTACCTCTTCTATGCTCTCCCCTTGTCACCCCCTTTTCCTTATCCATTCATTTTCTTTCCCCTTCCCTTCTCTTTCCTTCCATTCCATTCCCTTCCTCACTCCTGTACCCTACCAAGCCCTCCCCTTCCACCTCTCCTCTTCCCCTTCCTTCCACTCGGTTCCCTTTTCTTGCATCCCTTTCCCTTCCCTTCCCCTTCTTCCCTTCCATTCCCCCTTCCTGTTCTCCATCCCCTGCCCCTGCCCCTTCCCCTTCCCTTTCCCTCACCCTTTACCCGCTCCCATCCCCTCATTCCCTTCTCCATCCCCTATCCTTAACCATCCCCTTACACTTTCCTTCCCTGCCCTATCACCCTTGCCTTCCTCATCCCATTTCCTTCCCATCCCCTTATCCTCCACTCCCCCTTCCTACCCTTCCCTTCATTTACCTTCCCCTTTCCTCCTTCCCCCTTCAATTCCCACCCCTTTCTTCCCACTCACCCATCTTCTTTCACTCCCTTCCCTCCCCCCTCTACCCTCTGCACCCCTACCACCCCTACCTTCCTTTCATTTCCCTTCCCCATCTTTCTCTCACCCTTGCCTTCCTTTAATTCTCTACACTTCCCTTTCCCATCCTCTTCTCTTCCTCATCATACTCAAGCCCCCTTCCTTTCCCCTCCCCTTCTCCCCTTCCCTTCCTTTACCCTTCCCTTCTCTCTCTCCTACTCTCCTTTTCCTTTCCCTCCTGTTCTCTTCTCCCCCTCCCTCCCCTTTCCCTTCTACCTCCTCACTCTACCCCTTCCTTTTTTTTCACTTGCCTCCTCTTTCCCCCCCTTTTTCCCTCCCCCTCTTTCCTTCCTCTTGCCCACCCCCTTCCCCATCCTCTTACCTTTCCCTTACCACTATCCCCTCACCCTCCACAACCCCTCATACACCCCTTCCTCTCCCCCCTTCCTCCCCTTTCCTTTCCCTTCCTTTTCCTTTCTACCGCCTCACTCTACCCCTTCCCTTCCCCTTTTCCTTCACTTACCTCCTTCCCTTCCCCTCACCTCCTTTCCCTTCCCCTCCTTTCTCTTGCCCATCCACTTCCCTTTTCCATCCCCTTCCCTTTCCCCACCCCTTCCTTCTCTCCTTCTGCATCCCATAGCCTTTCCCTTTCCCTTTCCCTTCTCCTACCCCTCACCCTACCCCTTCCCCATTCCCTCACCCTTTCCTTCCCTTCCCCCTACCTCCTCACCCTACCCCTTCCCTTTTCCTTCACTTACCTCCTGTTCCCTTCCCTTTTCTGCCCCCTCTCCCTTCCCTTCCTGCCCCCTCCATTTCCTTCCCTTTCACTTCCCAACCTCTCCCTTTCTTTCCCATCCAATCTGTCTCCTACCCTTCCCTCTTTCCCATCCCTACCTTCCTTTCATTTCCCTTCCCCATCTTTCTCTCACCCTTGCCTTCCTTTAATTCTCTACACTTCCCTTTCCCATCCTCTTCTCTTCCTCATCATACTCAAGCCCCCTTCCTTCCCCTCCCCTTCTCCCCTTCCCTTCCTTTACCCTTCCCTTCTCTGTCTCCTTCTCTCCTTTTCCCTTCCCTCCTGTTCTCTTCTCCCCCTCCCTCCCCTTTCCCTTCTACCTCCTCACTCTACCCCTTCCTTTTTTTTCCACTTGCCTCCTCTTTCCTCTCCCTTCCTCTTTCCCTCCCCCTCTTTCCTTCCTCTTGCCCACCCCTTCCCCATCCTCTTACCTTTCGCTTACCACTATCCCCTCACCCTCCCCATCCCCTCATACACCCCTTCCTCTTCCCACTTCCTCCCCTTTCCTTTCCCTTCCTTTTCCTTTCTACCGCCTCACTCTACCCCTTCCCTTCCCCTTTTCCTTCACTTACCTCCTTTCCCTTCCCCTCACCTCCATTCCCTTCCTCTTCTTCCCTTCCTTTCTCTTGCCCATCCACTTCCCTTTCCCATCCCCTTCCCTTTCCCCACCCCTTCCTTCTCCCTTTTCCTTCTGCATCCCATAGCCTCTCCCTTTCCCTTCTCCTACCCCTCACCCTACCCCTTCCCCATTCCCTCACCCTTTCCTTCCCCCTACCTCCTCACCCTCACCCTACCCCTTCCTTTCTCCTTCACTTACCTCATGTTCCCTTCCCTTTTCTGCCCCCTCTCTCTTCCCTTCCTGCCCCCTCCATTTCCTTCCCTTTCACTTCCCAACCTCTCCCTTTCTTTCCCATCCAATCTGTCTCCTACCCTTACCTCTTACCCTTCCCTCCTTTTCTTCTCCTTTTCTTCCCTTCCCCATCCACTTCCTCTTCCCCTCCCTCTCCTGTCTCCTTCCTGTCTTCCCTCTCCCTCTTCTTCCCCACCCTCCTTTCCTTTCCCTTCGCTTCTCTTCCTTTCTTTTCCTACCCTTCCCATCTCCTCACTCTTTCCTTCTCTTCCCCATCCCCTCACCCTCCACTTCCCCTCTACCTCCCAATCCCCTTCTCTTCCATACCCCACCCCTTCCCCTTCTCCCTTCCATTCCTCATCCCCTCAACCTAACCTCCCATTCTCTGCCCCTTCCCTTGCCCCTCCCCGTCTCCTTCCCCTGCTCTTCCCTTCCCCCACCCATCCCGGTTCCCTTTCCATTCCTTTTCACCTCCTTTCTCCCGCCCCCACCCTCTTTCCTACCTCTCTCTCTCCCCATGCCCCTCCCCCTTCCCCTTTCCCACCCCTTCCCCTACCCTTTCCTTGCATTTCCTCATCCTCCCTTCCCTTTTCTTCTGCGTCTCATACCCTTCCCCATTCCCTCACCCTTTCCTTCTTCCCTTCTCCCTTTTTTTGCCCTCTCTATCCCTCCACACTCCTTTCCTGCCCCCTTCCCTCCCTTTGCTTTTTCGACCTTCCCCAAGTCCCTTCCTTTTCTCCTCACCTTCTCCTCTTCCTCTTCCTCCCTTCACATTCCCTCCCCTTCCTCCCTTTCCTTGCCCTTTCCTTCTCTGTCTGCAACACCTGCACATCTCATCACCCTTCCCTTCTCCATATTCCCGGGCCTTCCACTCTACCTCCCAACCCCCTTCTCTTCACCACCCCTTCCATTCCCCATCCCCTCAACCTAACCTCCCCTTCTCTGCCACGCGGCGGAGACAGCGACCCTTGACCCTTGGGTAGGTCACTTCCCCACCGCTGCAGCTCCGCCTGCTCTGTCCGCGGTGACCGCAGTGACCTGCTTTCTTCCTGATCAGCGCTGAACGCCTGCGCGATTGCCGCCTTGGTTCCCCACTGACTGCCTGTGCCCCTTGCTTTCTGTGCCCCCGTGTGCCTGCCTGCCCCCATTCTCTCATGTACCCCGTGTGAGTGGTTTTCTTATTCTTTTTTTGCCTTCCATTTTCCGATCGTCGCGATCGCCAACGGGCTCCTCAGCCCCGTTTTTTCCCGCCGCTGCCTCCTGTGCGGCCCGCCCCCCTGCTCCCATTCGCTGTCCTACCCTCCCGCCTCCCAACTGACCCCTCCTCCCCTCTTATGGCAGCCGCTGCGCGGCAGAGACAGCGACCCTTGACCCTTGGGTAGGTCGCTTCCCTACCGCTGCAGCTCCTCCTGCTCTGTCCGCTGTGACCTGCTTTCTTCCTGATCGGCGCTGAACTCCTGCGCGATCGCCGCCTTAGTTCCCCACTGACAGCCTGTGCCCCTTGCTTTCTGTGCCCCCGTGTGCCTGCCTGCCCCCCTTCTCTCATGTACCCGGTGTGAGTGTGAGTGGTTTTCTTATTCTATTTTTGCCTTCCATTTTCCGATCGTCGCAATCGCCAACGGGCTCCTCAGCCCCGTTTTTTCCCGCCGCTGCCTCCCGTGCGGCCCCGCCCCCCTGCTCCCATTCGCTGTCCTACCCTCCCACCTCCCGCCTCTCAGCTGACCCCTCCTCCCCTCATATGGCGGCCGCTGCACGGCGGGAGACAGCGACACTTGACCCTTGGGTAGGTCACTTCCCCACCGCTGCAGCTCTCCCTGCTCTGTCCGCGGTGACCGCAGTGACCTGCTTTCTTCCTGATCGGCGCTGAACGCCTGCGCGATCGCCGCCTTGGTTCCCCACTGACTGCCTGTGCCCCTTGCTTTCTGTGCCCCCGTGTGCCTGTCTGCCCCCATTCTCTCATGTACCCCGTGTGAGTGGTTTTCTTATTCTTTTTTTGCCTTCCATTTTCCGCTTGTCGCGATCGCCAACGGGCTCCTCAGCCCCGTTTTTTCCCGCCGCTGCCTCCTGTGCGGCCCCGCCCCCCTGCTCCCATTCGCTGTCCTACCCTCCCGCCTCCCAACTGACCCCTCCTCCCCTCTTATGGCAGCCGCTGCACGGTAGAGACAGCAACCCTTGACCCTTGGGTAGGTCGCTTCCCCACCGCTGCAGCTCCTCCTGCTCTGTCCGCTGTGACCTGCTTTCTTCCTGATCGGCGCTGAACTCATGCGCGATGGCCGCCTCGGTTCCCCACTGACAGCCTGTGCCCCTTGCTTTCTGTGCCTGCCTGCCCCCCTTCTCTCATGTACCCGGTGTGAGTGTGAGTGGTTTTCTTATTCTATTTTTGCATTCCATTTTCCGATCGTCGCAATCGCCAACGGGCTCCTCAGCCCCGTTTTTTCCCGCCGCTGCCTCCCGTGCGGCCCCGCCCCCCTGCTCCCATTCGCTGTCCTACCCTCCCGCCTCTCAGCTGACCCCTCCTCCCCTCATATGGCGGCCGCTGCGTGGCGGAGACAGCGACCCTTGACCCTTGGGTAGGTCACTTCCCCACCGCTGCAGCTCCGCCTGCTCTGTCCGCGGTGACCGCAGTGACCTGCTTTCTTCCTGATCGGCGCTGAACGCCTGCGCGATCGCCGCCTTGGTTCCCCACTGACTGCCTGTGCCCCTTGCTTTCTGTGCCCCCGTGTGCCTGTCTGCCCCCATTCTCTCATGTACCCCGTGTGAGTGGTTTTCTTATTCTTTTTTTGCCTTCCATTTTCCGCTTGTTGCGATCGCCAACGGGCTCCTCAGCCCCGTTTTTTCCCGCCGCTGCCTCCTGTGAGGCCCCGCCCCCCTGCTCCCATTCGCTGTCCTACCCTCCCGCCTCCCAACTGACCCCTCCTCCCCTCTTATGGCAGCCGCTGCGCAACAGAGACAGCAACCCTTGACCCTTGGGTAGGTCGCTTCCCCACCGCTGCAGCTCCGCCTGCTCTGTCCGCTGTGACCTGCTTTCTTCCTGATCGGAGCTGAAGTCCTGCGCGATCGACGCCTTGGTTACCCACTGACAGCCTGTGCCCCTTGCTTTCTGTACCCCCGTGTGCCTGCCTGCCCCCCTTCTCTCATGTACCCGGTGTGAGTGTGAGTGGTTTTCTTATTCTATTTTTGCCTTCCATTTTCCGATCGTCGCAATCGCCAACGGGCTCCTCAGCCCCGTTTTTTCCCGCCGCTGCCTCCCCTGCGGCCCGCCCCCCTGCTCCCATTCGCTGTCCTACCCTCCCACCTCCCGCCTCCCAGTTGACCCCTCCTCCCCTCTTATGGCGGCCGCTGCGCGGCGGAGACAGCGACCCTTGACCCTTGGGTAGGTCACTTCCCCACCGCTGCAGCTCCGCCTGCTCTGTCCGCGGTGACCGCAGTGACCTGCTTTCTTCCTGATCGGTGCTGAACACCTGCGCGATCGCCGCCTTGGTTCCCCACTGACTGCCTGTGCCCTTGCTTTCTGTGCCCCCGTGTGCCTGCCTGCCCCCATTCTCTCATGTACCCCGTGTGAGTGTGAGTGGTTTTCTGATTCTATTTTTGCCTTCCATTTTCCGATCGTCGCGATCGCCAACGGGCTCCTCAGCCCCATTTTTTCCCGCCGCTGCCTCCCGTGCGGCCCCGCCCCCCTGCTCCCATTCGCCTTCCTACCCTCCCGCCTCCCAGCTGACCCCTCCTCCCCTCCTACCCTCTTATGGCGGCCGCTGCTTGGCCGCGCCGCTGGCGCACCAAAGGCAATCCCATCTGCGCCCGTCCGCGCCTGGACCGCGCCCAGAGCCAGAACCCCTGGCCCCCACCACACACAAAGCACCTGACTGAGATATGACTCTGCCTCCCTCAACACCCTCAACACCGGACGAACAGCCACCTGCTACCAAGCCACCCCAAAGCGAACCCATGGACCCTTCACCTGTCAAGCCTGCAAATACACATGCCTCCGAACCTGCAGACCACCCACCGGCCCTCACAACAACAACAACCACCCCAAGTGCATCCTCCTCAACACACGCTCCGTCCAGAAGCACGCCGTCCTACTATGGGACCTCCTGGACACAACAACACCAGACGTCACCTTCATCACGGAAACCTGGATGCACGCTTCATCGGCCCCAGACATCGCCATAGCCATCCCCGGCGGCTACAAGATAGCCCGGAAGGACCGTGTCAACCAAACCGGAGGAGGAATCTCCATCATTGACAGGAACACCATCAACATCACGACCACCACCGAAGACATACCCCTCACCGCCGAACACGTACACTTCCAAGTTCACACCGACCCCAAGACAACCCTCAGAGGAACACTCATCTACAGACCCCCGGGCCCATGCGCGCAATTCAGCGAAACCACTGCAGACTTCATCAGCCCGCACGCCCTAGCCTCACCCGAATACATCCTCCTCGGGGACCTGAACTTCCACCTGGAGAAAAACAACACCACCACCCTGCTCGCCAACCTCGGACTCAAGCAACTGGTGAGCACCCCCACCCACATCGCTGGCCACACACTCGACCCCATCTTCTCCGCCAGCAACCACGTCTCCTTCAGCCACTCCTCCGGACTACACTGGACCGACCACAGATGCGTCCACTTCACCTTCAAACGGGAGACTCACCACCATCGCACACAACAAATCTCCCGCAGATGCTGGAGCAAAATCACCACAGACCAGCTCCTCTCAACACTGAGCCAGAACCCACCAGCCAACATCACTGACGTCAACAACGCAGCCCACAATCTCACACAGTAGATCATCAACTGTGCCGACAACCTCGCACCACTTAAGAACCCCCCAGGCGGGACCAGCAACAGGAAAACCCAATGCTTCACGGATGCCCTCAAAGAATCTAAGAAATCCTGCCGAACCCTCGAAAAAATCCTGGCGCAACGAACGAACCACAGAAAACATGACAACCCTCAAGATCGCCACCCATGAACACCAGCTGATGTGCTCCACCAAAAGGACATCATTCAAAGAGCGACTAGACAACAACTCCCACAACAGCATGGAACTCTTCAACATCGTCAAAGAGCTCTCCAACCCCAGCGCCAGCTCCAACGACATTGCATCGTCACAAGAACTCCAACTCCCTCGCCACGTTCTTCCACCGAAAGATCACAGATCTACATGACAGCTTCGGACCCCAGACCCCGCCTCCTACCACCGAGCCAGCAGCACCCACCACTACCCTCAGCTCCTGGACCCCTATCAGCTCAGAAGAGACCATAAGCATCATGAACACCATCCACTCCGGCTCCCCCTCGGACCCTTGCCCCCATCACATCTTCAACAAAGCCGACACCATCATCGCACCCCATCTCCGGAACATCATCAACAGCTCGTTCGCATCAGCCATCTTCCCCGAGAGCTGGAAACATGCAGAAATCAACGCCCTCCTGAAAAAACCCACAGCAGACCCTAATGACCTGAAGAACTTCCGCCCCATCTCTCTTCTTCCCTTCCCGGCCAAGGTCATCGAGAAGACCGTCAATAAGCAGCTGACCACTTTCCTCGAGGATAACAACTCGCTCGACCCATCCCAGTCTGGATTTCGAGCCAACCACAGCACAGAAACCGCCCTCATCGCAGTCACCGACGATATCAGGACCCTGATGGACAATGGAGAAACAACCGCCCTCATCCTCCTGGACCTCTCGGCAGCCTTCGATACCGTGTGCCATTGCACCCTAATAACCCGCCTCTGCACCACTGGAATCCTAGGAAAGGCCCTGGACTGGGTTATCTCGTTCCTCTCCAAAAGAACCCAGAGAGTCCGCCTCCCTCCCTTCCACTCCGAACCCACTGAGATCATCTGCGGCGTACCCCAAGGATCCTCGCTCAGCCCAACCCTCTTCAATATCTACATAAGCCCCCTCTCCGCCATCGCACGCAAACACATCAACATCATCTCCTACGCCGACGACACCCAGCTGATACTCTCCCTCACCAAAGACCCTGCCACCGCCAAAACCAACCTACAGGAAGGAATGAAAGACGTTGCGGAATGGTTGAAGCTCAGCCGCCTAAAACTGGACTCAGACGAGACGGAGGTCCTCATCCTCGGACAATCCCCATCCGCCTGGGACGACTCCTGGTGGCCTACGGCGCTGGGCACCGCACCAACCCCCTCGGATCACGCACGCAACCCGGGTTCATCCTGGACTCCCTCCTCACAATGACCAAGCAAGTCACCGCCGTCTCGTCATCATGCTTCAACACCCTACGCATGCTCCGGAAGATCTTCCGGTGGATCCCCACCGAAACCAGAAAGACAGTTACCCATGCCCTTGTCACAAGCCAACTCGACTACGGAAACACACTATACGCAGGAACAACCGCCAAGCTTCAGAAACAACTACAACGCATACAGAACGCCTCCGCACGCCTCATCCTCAACATTCCTCGCCACAGCCACATATCCGCCCACCTGAAACACCTGCACTGGCTCCCCATCAACAAGAGGATCACCTTCAGGCTCTTCACCCACGCACACAAAGCACTCCACGACATGGGCCAGAATACCTCAACAGCCGCCTCTCGTTCTACACGCCCACCCGTCAGCTCCGCTCAGCCAGCCTCGCCCTTGCCACCGTCCCACGGATCCGCGGAACCACAGCCGGAGGAAGATCATTCTACCTGGCAGCCAAAGCATGGAACTCCCTCCCCGCACACCTAAGAACTACCCAGGACCATCTTGCCTTCAGGAAACACCTCAAGACATGGCTCTTCGAGCAGCAGTAACAAACCCCCCCACCTCCAGCACCTTGAGACCCTCACGGGTGAGTTGTGCGCTCTATCAATGGATTGATTGATTGAGGGGAAGGGTTAGGAGATGTGGAGGCGTAAAGAAATGGGCAAGGAAAGGAAGGGGTGAGGGGAAGGAGGAAGAGAGAGGAAGGGGAGGGAAAGGGGAGGGAGGTGGGGAAAGAGAAAGAGGTGAGGGAAAGTGAAGGGGATGGGGAAGAGAAGGGGATGGAAAAGAAAGGGAAAGGTTGGAAAGTGAGGAGAAAGGAAAGGGAGGGGGCAGGAAAGGAGTGTGGAGGGAGAGGGGGGCAAAAAAGGGAGGGGAATAGAAGGGCAGGTAAGTGAAGGAAACGGAAAGGGTGAGGGAATGGGGAAGGGGTATGGGATGTAGAAGAAAAGGGAGGGGAGGAGGAAATGCAAGGGGTAGGGAAGGGGTGGGGAAAGGGGTTGGGCATGGGGAGGGATAGGTGGGAAAGAGGGTGGGGGTGGGAGAACGGATGTGAAAAGTAATGAGAAGGGGAATGGAAGGAGAAACGGGGTGGGTGGGGGAAGGGATGAGCAGGGGAGGAAAACAGGGAGGGTAAGGGAAGGGGCAGAGAAGAGGTTAGGTTGAGGGGATGGGGAGTGGAAGGGGTGGGGAACAGAAGGGGGTTGGGAGGTAGAGGGGAAGAGGGAGGTGAGGGGTGGGGAAGGCCCGGGAATAGGGAGAAGGGAAGGGTAATGAGATGTGCAGGTGTTGGAGATAGAGAAGGAAAGGAAGGGAGTGAGTGAGAGGGAGAAAGAAAGGAGAGGGAAAGTGAAGGGAGGTGGGAAAGGAGAAGGTTAGGAGAAAAGGAAGGGACTTGGGGAAGCGAAGGACAGCAGAAAGGGAGGGATGGAGAGAAGTGAAGGGGAACAGAAGGTGAAGAGGATTTGGAAGGTAAGGGGGTAGGGAAGAGAAGGGGAGGCAAGACAGGAGGGAGAGGGAAGGGTTGAGGGAAAGTGAAGGGGATGGGGAAGAAGAGGGAATGGGGAAGAGAAGGGACGAAAGGGAGTGGAGTGGCAGGGTGAGGGGAAGGGTTAAGAGAGGTGAAGGCATAAAGAAAAGGGCAAGAAAGGAAAGGGTGAGGGGAAGGAGGAAGAGAGAGGAAGGGGAGGGAAAGGAGAAGGTAAGGAGAAAAGGGGGAGGGAAAGTGAAGGGGATGGGGAAGAGAAGGGGATGGAAAAGAATGGGAAAGGTTGGGAAGTGAAGTAAAAGGAAAGAAAAGGGAGGGGGCAGGAAAGGGGAGGGGAATGGAGAGGCAGGTAAGGGAAAGGGAAGGGGTAGGGTCCGGAGGTAGGAGAAGGGAAGAAGGGAAAGGGTGAGGGAATGGGGAAGGGTATGGGATGCAGAAGAAAAGGGAGGGGAGGAGGAAATGCAAGGAAAGGGTAGGGAAGGTATGGGGAAAGGGGAGGGACATGGGGAGGGATAGGTGGGAAAGAGGGTGGGGGCGGGAGAAAGGATGTGAAAAGGAATGGGAAGGGGAATGGAAAGAGAAACGGGATGGATGGGGAAGGGAAGAGCAGGGGAAGGAGACAGGGAGGGGCAAGGGAAGTGGCAGAGAAGGGGAGGTTAGGTTGAGGGGATGGGGAATGGAAGGGGTGGTGAAGAGAAGGGGGTTGGGAGGTAGAGTGGAAGGCCCGGGAATATGGAGAAGGGAAGGGTGGTGAGATGTGCAGGTGTTGCAGACAGAGAAGGAGAGGGAAAGGAAAGGGAAGAAGAGGAAGACGAGGGAAAGTGAAGGGAGGAAGAGGAAGAGGACAAGGTGAGGAGAAAAGGAAGGGACTTGGGGAAGGTGGAAAAAAAGGGAAGGGTGAAGGATGGGGAAGCGAAGAGCAGCGGAAGGGGAGGGGATGGGGAGAAGGGAAGCGGAACGGGAGGTGAAGAGAAGGGGTGGGTAAAAGAAGGGGATTGTGAGGTAGAGGGGAAGTGAAGGGTGAGGCGTTTTGGAAGGTAAGGGGGTAGGGGAAGAGAGAAGGGGGAGGGGAGGGAAGAGAGGAGGGAGAGGGGAAGGGGTGAGGGAAAGTGAAGTGGATGGGGAAGAGAAAGGAATGGGGAACAAAGGGAATGGGGAACAGAAGGGATGAACGAGAGGGGAATGGGAGGGGGGCACGAGGGAGAGGGAAAGAGGGAAGAGGTAATGGTCAGATTAGATGGGATGGGATGGAAATGAAAGAGAAAGGTTGGGAAGTGAAAGGGAAGGAAAGGAAAGGGAGGGGCAGGAAAGGAGAGCGGAGGCAAAAAATGTGAGGGAAATGGAGGAGGTAAGGAAAGGGTAAGGAAAGGGGGTAGGGTGGGGAGGTAGAAGGGGGAGAGAAGGGGTAAAGGAAGGAAAGGGAGGGAATGAGGAAGGGTATAAGACGCAGAAGAAAAGGGAAGGTAGGATGAGGAAATGCAAGGGAACCGTAGGGAAGAGGTGGGGGAAAAGGGAGGGACATGGGAGGGAGACGGGGAAAGAGGATTGGGCAGGAGGAAAGATGTGAAGAGGAATGGGAAGGGGAATGGAAAGGGAAACGGGATGGGTGGGAGAAGGGAAGAGCAGGGGAAGGAGATGGGGAGGGGTAAGGGAAGGGGCAGAGAATGGGAGGTTAGGTTGAGGGGATGGGGAAGAGAAGGAAAGAGTGAGGAGATGGGGAAGGGTAGGAAAAGAAAGGAAGAGAAGCGAAGGGAAAGGAAAGGAGGGTGGGGAAGGAGAGAGAGAGGGAAGACAGGAAGGAGACAGGAGAGGGAGGGGAAGAGGAAGTGGATGGGGAAGGGGTAGGGAAGAAAAGGAGAAGAAAAGGATGGAAGGGAAAGAGGGAAGGGTAGGAGACAGATTGGATGGGAAAGAAAGGGAGAGGTTGGGAAGTGAAAGGGAAGGAAATGGAGGGGGCAGGAAGGGAAGGGAGAGGGGGCAGAAAAGGGAAGGGAACAGGAGATAAGTGAAGGAAAAGGGAGGGGGCAGGAAAGGAGTGTGGAGGGAGAGAGGGGGCAAAAAAGGGGAGGGGAATGGATAGGGTCCGGAGGTAGGAGAAGGGAAGAAGGGAAAGGAAAGGGTGAGGGAATGGGGAAGGGTATGGGATGCAGAAGAAAAGGGAGGGGAGGAGGAAATGCAAGGAAAGGGAAGGGGTGGGGAAAGGGGAGGTACATGTGGAGGAATAGGTGGGAAAGAGGATGGAGACGGGAGAACGGATGTGAAAAGGGAGTGGGAAGAGAAATGGGATGGGTGGGGGAAGACAAGGGAAGGAGACGGGGAGGGGTAAGGGAAGGGGCAGAGAAGGGGAGGTTAGGTTGAGGGGATGGGGAATGGAAGGGGTGGGGAAGAGAAGGGAGAATGGGTGGGGTAAGGAAGAGAAGGGGATTGGGAGGTAGAAGGGAAGTGGAGGGTGAGGGGATGGGGAAGAGAAGGAAAGGAAAGGGTGAGGAGATGGGGAAGGGTAGGGGATGGAGAAGGAAAGGAAAGGAAGAGAAGCGAAGGGAAAGGAAAGGAAAGGAGGGTGGGGAAGGAAAGGTGGAGGGAACATGGGAAGGGTAGGAGAGGGAGGGGAAGAGGAAGTGGATGGGGAAGGGCAGAACGTGAAGGGAAGTAGGGAAAGGAAAGAGGGAAGGGTAGAAGACAGATTGGTTGGGAAGTGAAAGGGAAGGAGAAGGGGGAAGGGAAGGGGAAAAGGGAAGGGGTAGAGTGAGGGGTAGGAGAAGGGAAAGGGAAAGGCTATGGGATGAAGAAGGAAAAGGCAGAAGGAAGGGGATGGGACTGGGGAAGGGAAAGGAGGTAAGTGACGGAAAAGGGGAAGGGAAGGGGTAGAGTGAGGAGGTGGAATGGAAAGGGAAGGAAGAGGGAAGAGGAAGGGGTGTAGGAGTGGATGTGGAGGGTGAGGGGATAGTGGTAAAGGAAAGATAAGAGGATGGGGAAGGGGATGGGCAAGAGGAAGGAAAGAGGGGGAGGAAAGAGGCAAGTGAAGGAAAAAAGGAAGGGGTAGAGTGAGGAGGTAGAAGGGAAAGGGAATAAGGGAGGGAGAGGGGAGGGAAGGGGAGAAGAGAAAGGATGAATGGGGGAGAGAACAGGAGAAGGAAAAGGGGAAAGGAGAGAAGGAGAGAGAAGGGAAGGGTAAAAGAAGGGAAGGGGAGAAGGGGGAGGGGAAAGGAAGGGGCTTGAGTGTGGTGAGGAAGAGAAGAGGATGGGTAAGGGAAGTGTAGAGAATTAAAGGAAGGCAAGGGTGAAAGAAAGATGGGGAAGGAAAGGGGGAGGGAATGGGGAAGGGTATGAGACGCAGAAGAAAAGGGAAGGGAGGATGAGGAAATGCAAGGTAAGGGTAGGGGAAGGGGTGGGAAAGGGGAGGGACATGGGGAGAGAGGTAGGAAAGACGGTGGGGGCGGGAGAAAGGATGTGAAAAGGAATGGAAAGGGGAATGGAAAGAGAAACAGGATGGGTGGGGGAAGGGAAGAGCAGTGGAAGGAGACGGGAAGGGGTAAGGGAAGGAGCAAAGAAGGGGAGGTTAGGTTGCGGGGAAGGGAGAAGGGGAAGGGGTGGGGTATGGAAGAGAAGGGGATTGAGAGGTAGAGGGGAAGTGGAGGGTGAGGGGATGGGGAAGAGAAGGAAAGGGTGAGGAGATGGGGAAGGGTAGGAAAGGAAAGGAAGAAAAGCGAAGGGAAAGGAAAGGAGGGTGGGGAAGGAGAGGTAGAGGGAAGACATGAAGGGGACAGGAGAGGGAGGGGAAGAGGAAGTCGATGGGGAAGGGAAGAAAAGAAAAGGAGGGAAAGGAAAGAAGAAAGGGTAGGAGACAGATTGGACGGGAAAGAAAGGGAGGGGTTGGGAAGTGAAGGGGAAGGAAATGGAGGGGGCAGGAAGGGAGGGGGGGCAGAAAAGGGAAGGGAACAGGAGGTAAGTGAAGGAAAAGGGAAGGGGTAGGTGAGGAGGTAGGCGAAAGGGAAGGGGTAGGGTGAGGGGTAGAAGGGTAGAAGGGAAAGGCTATGGGATGCAGAAGGAAAAGGGTGAAGGAAGGGCTAGGGAAGGGGATGGGAAAGGGAAGTGGATGGGCAAGAAGAAGAGGAGGGGAAGGGAAAGGAGGTGAGGGGAAGGGAAAGGAGGTAAGTGAAGAAAATGGGGAAGGGAAGGGGTAGAATGGAAAAGGAAGGAAAAGGAAATGGGAGGAAGGGGTGTATGAGGGGATGTGGAGGGTGAGGGGATAGTGGTAAGCGAAAGGTAAGTGGATGGGGAAGGGGGTGGGCAAGAGGAAGGAAAGAGGGGGAGGGAAAGAGGAGGCAAGTGAAGGAAAAAAGGGGTAGAGTGAGGAGGTAGAAAGGAAAGGGAAGAAGGGAGGGAAAGGGAAGGGAGGGGGGGAAGAGAAAGGATGAATAGGGAGAGAGAACAGGAGGGAAGGGAGGGAAAAGTAGAGAAGGCGAGAGAAGGGAAGGGTAAAGGAAGGGGGAGGGGAAAGGAAGGGGCTTGAGTATGGTGAGGAAGAGAAGAGGATGGGAAAGGGAAGTGTAGAGAATTAAAGGAAGGCAAGGGTGAAAGAAAGATGGGGAAGGGAAATGAAAGGAAGGTAGGAATGTTAGGGGTGCAGACGGTAGAGGAGGGAAGGGAATGGAGTGAAAGAAGGAGAAGGGTGAGTGGGAGGGAAGGGGTGGGAATTGAAGGGGAAAGGAGGAAAGGGGAAGGTAAATGAAGGGAAGGGTAGGAAGAGGGGAGTGGAGGGTAAGGGGATGGGAAGGAAATGGGATGAGGAAGGCAAGGGTCATGGGGCAGGGAAGGAAAGTTTAAGGGGATGGTTAAGGATAGGGAATGGAGAAGGGACAAGAGAAGGGAATGAAGAGACGGGTGAGGGAAAGACAAAGGGAAGGGGCAGGAGATGGAGAATGGGGAGTCGAAGGGAAGAAGGGGAAGGGAAGGGAAAGGGATGCAAGAAAAGGGAACAGAGTGGAAGGAAGGGGAAGAGGAGAGGTGGAAGGGGAGGGCTTGGTGGGGTACAGGAGTGAGGAAGGGAATGGAAGGAAAGAGAAGGGAAGGGAAAAGAAAAGGAATGGATAAGGCAAAGGGGGTGACAAGGGAGAGGATAGAAGAGGTAGGGAAGAAAGTAATGGAAGGAAAGGGAAAATGAAAGAAAGGAGAGCTAAGAGGAAAAAGGAAAAGGTAAGGGAGTGGGAAGGCGGGAAAGGAAGGAGAGGGAAGGGGAGGTAGGCAAGTTTATCTGAAAGGAAGGGAAGGGAATTGGGGTTTCAAGCCAGTATCAAGTCAGTTGCAAGTCAGTTGCAAGCCAGTATCAAGCCAGTTTCAAGCCAGTATCAAGCCAGTTTCAAGCCAGTATCAAGCCAGTTGCAAGCCATTTTCAAGCCAGTATCAAGCCAGTTTCAAGTTAGTTTTCAGTTTGGTTTCAAGTTCAGTTTCAATTCGCTTTTCGTTTGGTTTATATACTCACCTCGTGCCCTTGGACCCACCCCTGCCTGTCCGTTTTGGAGCCTGATAGGCCCCTGCGGCTTCGGGCTCTCACTGGCCTCAGCTCCGGAGCCAGCAGTGTCCGCCTCCTCCGGTGTCCTCGCGCGCAGTGCTGCAGCTGCCTGGATACCGGCCTCTTATACCAAGGACACGTCACAATGGAGACTTTTCAACCTGTCATCACACGTCACAGGTTTATGGGTGATGCCACGTGCTTCAGTTTAACGGGGGGCAGGCACTGCACGGGTTTAATTCAGTTTCCTGAAAATAAACAATCCTTTAGTCACGAAAATGATCCTGCGATGAACCAAAAAGAGACCCCACTCTCCCCGGCATTCTCCCCCCTCAGTTGCCTCTCTTGCTGCGGAGGAGCCCCCACCCCTGCACATAGCCTGCACCTAGTGACGTCACACTGGAGGTCCTGGCATGTCATACGTGTTCCATTCGCAGGATTCCGCTTCTGGAAAGGCGCGGACCTTTTACATTCATTTAAAATGTGGAGTTTTTTTCAGACCTTGCTTAAATAAATGATATTTTCAACGTTAGGTGCATTGTTACAATTTGCTTGCACAACAGGCACAGATACACACACAGAGACACATTCAAACACGAGCGCACACTCGCATAGAGGTGTCATGCTCCAGTCTTTATCTTAAGAAGAGAGCCCAAAGAGGGCCGCTTTTCAGTGACAATGAGATCATTTCAAACCAATCACATACAGGAGCAATGGCTGCTTCTCTGCTGACAGTGGATCTCGTCTCCATGGGGATGTATCACTGGCTCGGGTATCTAGGGTTCATTACCAGACACAATAGATCTTGTCCTCTAGCGCACTGTAGTGCGTTTCCAGAACAAATCTTTCTGTGGGTCGTCCCTGGTGCTTTTCACTTTCCAGTGTGAGTCTTAGGCATAGCTGGCAATTTTCCGAGGTCCTTGCGTGGTGTGCTGCTCCAGTTGAGGTTTTTCCTTTTGAATTCACAAAGGAATAAACACGACTACAAGTCCCAGAATGTGAAGAAACAAATCTGGACTGCAGCAGCACATCATGGATGGATTGGCAAAACTTGGCAGTGCTTCTTAAGTTGTCTTTCACCGACCTACCCTAGTGAGACTGAAGGGTTCCCTTCACTACTCCAGAGTGTAGACGGAAAGTAATGAGGCAAAGGCGTGGGTGAGCTGGTTTGAGGGATGAACCTCCTCGGTCCTTCAGGCGCTCACTGAAAAATGTCTTGAGACTCTGCTCTCAATGTGTGGGCTATTGCCTGGTGTTTAGAAGTATGCAAGGTGGGAAGCGCTCTCAACCCTCCAAAGAAAGTAGCAGAGTCCCACCTGCCCTCATTCCCGACCTCTGGAAAGCCCCCTCCCAGATTAAGACAATAAGGGAAATCACACCTTCTCACCAGCCCTGTCCCCTTCACCATGTCTACCTTGTGGATTGGCTCTTATGGAACTGACAGATTCAACATTCTCTCCAAACATATTGTCACCACACTCCAAGTTCACAACCAATCAGACACCTGCTGGTGCTATCACTCATGCTGCACTCAGCCTAGGCACACCCTGGACACACCATCTGTCCCTCCTATTGAAACACTTTAGTGCACCCAAGAAATTGTGCCAGATTCCTGCATGCCCAGAGTGATGTACGAACACGAGACCTTGAGTCCAAATATTTACTTCATGCGTACCTGCAGGAAGGGGCATCCAACGAATGAATAAATCAGTGTTTTGGCATTGTACAAGGACATGAGGCTACTTTGAATTCTAGAATTGTTTATTTCATATATTTGAACTCACGTTTGTACTCTTAATTCCACATTAGTAGTTTGAGTCCATCATCAGTCACATTTTTTTTTTCTTCAAAATTAGACTTCATAACTTGTCACTTCCTCAAGGCACAAAAACATATGAATAAAATTAGTGTTTCGAACTAGTGGTTTTGCAGTAGGCTCAGAGATGGGAGTAAGTGAACAATGTTCATATTTGAAACCATCCTTATAGCTCTGTGTTAAAGAGTTAGGGATGATTTAATCTAGTTTGAAGTTATGAAGTGCACGTTGAGGGGCAAGACCTTAGTTCTTTAGTACATGCCATGTTGGGGAGTGGTTAGGTCAACAGTAACTAGTGCCTGCAAGTCAGCACTGAGTCAGCACTGAGTCATCACTGCAGTGCTATCTGGTGAGGTAGTGTGAGTTGCCTACGTTCTTCAAGGCGCTGTGGGTAGACAGTGAATGTGAGTCTTTGTGTTCTTGGTGCACATGTGTGCTTGGGTGTGTCTGTGTGTGTGTCGTTCGTGTCTATGCATGTGCTTGTTTGTATGTCTGTGTTTGGGTATGTCCGTTTTTGTGTGTTTGTTCTTTTGCATGTGTGTATTTGTTTGACTGCATGGCTGGGTGTATCTCTGCCCCTTTGTGCTCCTTCTTTGAAGGTGTGTGTGTGGAGGGGCGCACCCACGTGCAGGCCGGGCCCGGTGTAAGCAATGTTGGGCTCTAGACTGCATCCTGGTTTCCTGCACTATGAACCTCGGTATGAAACTACCTACATTGATT
This sequence comes from Pleurodeles waltl, assembly GCF_031143425.1. Lineage (NCBI taxonomy): Eukaryota > Metazoa > Chordata > Amphibia > Caudata > Salamandridae > Pleurodeles > Pleurodeles waltl. The sequence goes on from NC_090451.1 coordinate 651,691,129, forward strand.
ATTTGTGTGGTACTTTTTTTTAGAAACTAATTTTGTGTGATTATAATTCTCCATTAATGAACAATGGAGGAAAGAACACAATCCGCCATCTTTGCTGCCTGCAAGGATAAAGCTTGATTTTGGATCAGAATGAAATGTCCACATGCCCCACGGCCATCCCTAAGACAAGCACATGGCTGGTCCCTTGCTGCAATCTCCAACTTAGTTCGAGCCTGCTTCCCTCCCCCTACCCCTGCCAACAGACTGCTTCCCTGCAAACAAGAGACTGCTTCCCTCCAAGCATGAGACACCTCACCTTTAAACAGGAGACTGCATGACTTCAAACACGAGACTGCATGTCTTGAAACAAGAGATCACTTCCCTTTATGCTTGAAACTGCCCCCACCACTTCAAAGATGGGATTGTATCCTAACAGCCACAACATTGTATCCCACCAAACACAAGAGTGCACGTCTTTAATCATGAGACTGCACCCAAAGCAAAGGCGTGCATCCTTCTGAGCAAGAGACTGTATCCCTTTGAGCACAAGAATACATCTATTCATCTACAGCATTGCACCGTCTTCATGCTGGAGACTGCATCCCTTCAAGCATGAGTCTGCATCAATGGAGCATGAGACTGCATCCGAGCATGAAACTCCATCCTTCTGAGCATGAACCTTCATCCATCCGAGCATGAGACTGCATCCATCCAAGCATGAGACTGCACAACAAGCAAAAGAGTGCACCACTCCAAACATGACAGTATGATACTGGATATCTTCAGACATGAGACTGCATCGTTTCAAGCATGAAGCTGCTTCCATCCAAGCATGAGGTTGCATCTATCCAAGCATGAGACTGCATAAATCCAAGCATGAGACTGCATAAATCCAAGCAAGGGACTGCATAAATCCAAGCATAAGACTACATAAGTACAAGCATGAGACTGCATATATCCAAGCATAGGACTGCATTGTTTAAGCAAGATACAACACCACTCCAAACATGAGACTGCATCCCTCCTAACATGAGACAGCATGCCTCAGAACATGGTACGCCATGCCTCCAAACATGAGAAAGCATGCCTTCAAATAACAAGAATGCATCCCTCCACATATAAGACAGCACCCTTCAGAACATGGGCAAGCATTCCTCCAAACATATGACGGCATGGTTTCAAACTTGAGACTGCAACCCTCCAAAGACGAGACTGCAACTATGCAAGCATTAGACTGCATCCCGCTAAGCATGAGATTGCAGTCCTCCAAACATAAGGTTGCTCTGATGCAAGTGAGAGACGGCATCTCTTCAAGAAATAGCTGGCTCTGCTGCAAACATATGAGATGGCATCCCTCCATACATTAGAAAGAATCTCTCAGAAAATGAGACAGCGTTCCTCCACACGAGGAAGCTTGCTCTTAAACATGAGACTGCATCCATTCAACCAATTATAGTGCTCAATGCATGAAAGTGCATCCACCTAATCACAAGAAATCATGCCACCAAGCACGAGACTGCAACCCTTGAAACACGGTGCGACTCTATACCTCCAAACATTAAACCGTATCTATACATGAAGGAGACTGCCAGCACTTCTAAATATGAGACTGCAACCATCCAAAATAAGACTGAATCCATTCCGCAAAGAGACTGTAGAGCCATAGGCATGAAACTGCAGCTTTCAAATCACGAGACATCATCTCACCACACACGAAATATCTTCCCACCAAAAATGAGACATCACCCCACCAAATATGAGACATCATCCTACCAAACATGAGACATCATCCCACTAAACACGAGACAACATTCCTTCAAACAAGAGACTGCATCCCTCCAAGCATTACTGTATTATTGATACTCTATTTAGGTAGGCTTAAACAGAAAAGTAAGTCTTGAACATTTCAAGACAAGGTTTATCCAGGGTGATGTCAAAACACATTTTCTACATACTTGTAACATGTCTTGTAAATTCATACTTTACTGTGACAGCACAAGAGATTCACTCAATATATGAATAGCGATATGCAAAATATTTAACTATCACTCCACATCTGAAGGTTAGGCATGCATGTCCAGTCATCCCTTCAAGGACAACACTCCATCCACTGGTTAGGTTTGGAGGCTATGCAAGCATGTTGGAGTCATCCCTCCCAACATGAGACTGCATCCACTGGTTAGATTTGGATCTTGAATGGGGATGTGGCCAAGATGGTGGCCGAAGCAGTCACCTGAGTGAGGGCTTCGACTTGGCTCTTGGTGCATCCTGTACCATCCTGCCCGGGAATGCCTCCGAAGCCCCCGATGTGAACTCGCTAATACATCCCAAGGACTTCGCTCAGCTGGTGCACTGGGAGACTTTTATCATTGTAATGGAGCGTGGCTAGAGCCAGAGTCCCTGTTTCCCCATAACAAAATGGCGGCACCAGCAGTCGCCGAGTGACATCCGCAGCCCTGTGGAGAATTGCTGGAGTGGCCCCATTGAGCATTTGCACTAGTGGGTGACTGGGCGAGGCCTCCTTTCCTTGTCGGTGGCACAGAGTGCTCTGATTACCCCCTGAAGGTGCCAGGGCGGGTTGCGCTACACAGCGGCCTCCGGCGGCTGTGGTGCCTATTGGTTCTCCCTGCGAAATGGCAGGCCCACTCAGCTGAGGCCGCACCATCAGACATCAGCTGGGGGCAGTCGATGCAAGATATTGCTCAGCTGCTGGAGGCGGATGAATAGTGTTCCTCCAGCCAAAGTTGCCTCCCCTGCATAATACTACACATAAATGTCAGAAGTCTGGGACCACTAATATATGCAGCATGACACCTGTGATTATGTTATATTATTGTTACTCGGGCATCAACAGGGAGGGTAGGAAAGTGTAGGAGAGGGTCTGTTTACACAGGTTTCTTAGTGTTACAAGCTGCACACATACACTGTCCAGAATATATTTGACATCGCAGCACATACACCTTCCCGAAGCGAGTTCACCCACTACTAATGTCTGACATGGTTCTACACCCACATAGGTTGCTTCAGCAAGATAACGTATTAACGTGAATGTCTGGTGTCTGGCTACCCCAGCAAAGAGGCATCAGGTTCACACCTACCTCAAGTGTCATATAGGGTGGACCCATAGGGCCAATATGTGGTGGTGAAGGGTCAAATAGACGGAACATCCCTCTCAATGCTGGTTGTCAACACACTGACTGCCGGACACCTGGGGAATTTAGATGGCCTCACTCCAGCTCTTCTTCTAGGTCCCCACATCCATATAGTCTGGGGAGGGGACTTTATTGGTGTCCCAGACATTATATGGGCCCGTTTCACCCCGCCATTGCTGGGCGCTGGCTGTTGCATGGAATCCCAGTGCTTTCAGGAACGGCTAGCCACTGTTTAGTGCCTCCACCACACTGTTAGCAACAAGTTCTCCTTCTACTCCCCAGTACACAGCCTGCATGCTTGGATTGATCTTTTCCTCTGTACTACAAAGCTTTGCCCACAGGCACTCTGCTCTGAATATCTGGGGGAGGGCTTGTTCCTGCATTCCTTCATTTCGGCTACAAACGGATGCGCTTCATGACATCCCTTTTCGGGATGAGCTGGCAACACACACTGCACAATATTGTGCATTAAATGTGGAGACAGCCTTGCATTGGGCGACGAAATGGACTGCACACAAGGTGGTCGTCCAGGGCTACTGCATGGCAACAGTATGGGGACTGCACCAGATGCCTCACAGGGAGCTTAAGGAACAGTAAGATGAACTGCAGTAACATAAGGTGCACCCATAGCAAAATCGTGCAGAGGCCAATAGACTTCACCAGTTATGGACAGATTGCTGAGATACTGAGGCATGCCTTTGGACCTTAGACTATAAACACCCTCTGGCCTGGCTACACGTCGAGGGCAATCTGCCAGGACAACTCTTGGCGTGGCTCCTCAAAGACGACATGCTTACACTCTCTAATAGGAGGACTCTGACTGGACGATGGTCATATCATCAGCTCACAGATGGAAACTGATGAAGCCTTTTTTGTTTACTGCAGAGCTGTGGATGCCTTAGAGACCTTTTTTTGGCAGCTTCACTTACCTGTAGTAGATTCGCTTCAACAAGCGGACCTTGATGCTCCCCTGCAGAGAGAGGAGATTTGTTTAGCCATCACACAAATCACCCATGCGGCCACAGGCACAGATAGGCTCCCCATAGAGTACTATGCAACCTTCTCTGCTACTTTGGGCCCTCGACTCCTAGAGATCTATGACGAAGCATGGGACAGAGGTACACTGCTGGACACTCTGAGAGAAGCCCTTACAGTGGTACTCCCCAAACCAGGCCGGGACCCCCTGGACGTAATGTCATATCATCCACTCTCACTTTTGAATCTTGACTATAAAATACTGGGCAAGATCCTAGCTAATAGCTGTTGCCCGTTATCGCACTCATCATCCATGCAGACCAAAATATATTTATCCAAGGCTGAACACTAACCTTAATATTCACTCCCCCCTCAGTCTGATGGAGGAAAGTGAAACTGGTCCCAGTGGCGGTCTCGCTTGACATCAAAAAGGCCTTCGACACTCCAGGGTTGGGACACTTGTTCTCGACCCTGGAGGTTATGCACTTTGGCCAGTGGTATTTGAGGTGTCTCGGAGCGTTGTATGACCACCTAGTAGCACGGGTTACAACAGGACAGCTGATATCCACTAGATTCGACATACAGAGAGGTATCGAGCAAGGCCTGCTCCCTTCTTTGCTGACCTACACAAGCTCCTTTTGGAACTGATATGGGGCTCTGGTAAGCGCCGTATATAATTTCCGATCCATGCAGAAAGGGAGTCTGGAGGCCTCTAACTAGGAGCTCTATTATGCTGTGGTGCAGCTACAGTTGCCATTTCGATGGCTGGATATGACCCCCTGCACAGAACAGGCAGTGCTGGACCTCACTGGGACAGTATCCCCCACTGCTAGACACTCCTGATGCGGGCTGCACGCTGCTGTTGGCTGTGATATGCTGATGGCAAACCGCAACATCAACATATTCTCCATTAATCTCTTTGTGGTAGATGGCAGCACTCCAGAATGTTATCTGACCCCACACGACCCAAGGATGGCAAGAAGCAGGACTGACACGGATGGGGCACCTCTATGCAGATGGCCAGATTCCTCCATTTCAAGATGTTAGGGACTCTTATGATATCCTTGCTGGTCCCTTCTTGATATATCATGCAGTAGCTTTACACTCAGGGCAGAGTCGGGCAGAACCATCCACTGCCCTTCCAGTCCGCATAGCCCTCACACATGGAAATGCATGCAGGCTTATCACAGTCCTTTACACCTCTTTATTATCTTACAACTCTCCACCGGATATTGGGCCACATGAATGTTGCTCTCGCAATCAACACATGCCACTTCTGGATAAACATTGGGAGCAATCCCAGAATCAGTTCTGCTACATGTCAAGCCAACCACATCTACACTTCACACAATTTAAATATGTGCACCAGATATACCTCATGCCTGACAGATAGCATGCATGTTCCCGACTGCCTCCCCAACCTGCCTGAGATGTTGAACACTGGATGCGGGTTGTTTTCTGTATGGCGTAGGAATGCCTAGTGCGCACTTGGGCAGACATAATAGGTGTAACGTCCACACCTGTTGATACAGAACTCCCGCTTACAACTGAGTCCTGCTTACCGGGGAACCACACGAGGGCTAAAGGGGACAAAAATCTACATACATTTGTTGATCTGGCATTTATACTGTTTAATCGTTTAATTACCATATCCTGGAAATCACGACCTCTTTCGAGAAGCTGTGCTGGCTCCATGCACTGCTCAAATGGGCACATGCAGAAGCAGATGCCCTAGTGCAAGCCCGCAGACAGGGAAGCAAGGGGATCTAGTACTTATATGTACAGAACTTGGATGCAAGGAACGATCACCGCCCTCCATGAGTATCTTATCTGTAATCTCCATCACTTCTGGGATATGGACCGACCTTTGAAGCTGTTCAATGGCGATACCCTCTTTACTCCAGTGTGCCTAGTGGGTGGGTACAACATGTTGATACAAATATTTATGTCTCATCGGTAGTTACTCTAACGCCTGCCATGTACGGGCTTCCTCATTCATTGTGCATCTGTAGCTCATCTTGAATTTGTGTATTCTATTTTTTGTTTTTGTTTGCTATGTTGACTGCATTTCTATAGTAAAATTATGTAAAAAAATAAAAATAAAAAAAGGTTTGGAGCTTGGAGACGCATTTTGCAATCCTATATTTTCCGAGGTTTGATCTACTACCTATCAATAATAATGACTATACATTACTTGGCCATCTTTAAAATTAGGGCTAGGGATCTCGGGAGAAGCACAGGATTTTCTGGATAGATATGACATCAAGAAACTCCCATCTGGCAGCATGGACGTGGGCAAGGCTTGCCTACGTAGACCTCCCCCTACGATTCCAAAAGGGCAGACTGATGCAACCTAATGTGATGACCTCACTGGTGTCAGTGAGGTCATCGCAGTAGGTTGAGTCATTCTGCCATTTTGAGATCATAGGTCGAGAGCCGTTTGTGCAAGGCTTTGCGATTCTATGCTTGGACAGGAGCAACAGCATAGTAATTAGTTTTCTTCTGTGAAGGGGAATAAAACATTTTCTAGCTATCACATCAACAGTTTTCACCTCTATTGAGGACATGGAGGCAAGGATTATGCTTCTAATTTTTTTTTACTGTAAAATGGCAGACACCAATCAAAAACAGGTAAACATATAAACTACACTTCCCACAAAACCACTAACCAAGCAGAACCTTTCTAGCCCTTTATCAATCACAGACACCAAGATCCCTCCTCTTTCTTTACAATATCACACAAACGTGAGGAAGAAACAACAGCCAACATGACCAAAATATCAACCAACAAGACCACAGTGCTTCTCTTGTTCACCGGCCTACAAAGTGCATTGATCCATAGGCTCCTTCAGCTGAAAGTTTCACAATGTGGCGCACCGACAAAACATGATATTTCCTCAGAGCACAGAAATCGTTTAGAGGTGGTCCTTGATCCTGGAAACATGATGAACAACATCAACTGCAAAGAATTACTCCTGCTTCTGATAATTTCCTGAAAGGCAAAAGATAAGCATTGACAACTATTCCACCAAAAAGACCCATCAACAGGATGGGAAACAACAGTAAGCATACACTAATTGTGCAATAAATTAGAAATGCATTTGATTTCAGAATACAAATAACCCCTAACAATAAATCTAAGGCAATACATGTCAATTTGGATGGGATAATCCTCTCCACTTTGTCCCTAATAGAACTGAAATTTTTTGATGCAATAGCTAGAAAATATTTTATTCTATGTCAGGGCCAGAGGAGAGATCATGCTTGTTTAAAGCTGATTCACCACCACAGATGCTACTTTAGGAATACGTTTATAGTAAAATGTTTTTAAACGTGATGGGGAATCAGATTGTTTAAAGCTAATTCACCACCTTAAATGTTACATTAGGAATAAGCTTATTATTTTTAAACATTAAATCTGAGGACTAGTCTGCTGCCCTCATAATGTCCTCTAGACAAGAACCTAACCCAAAGTTCTTGATGCCATGGTACCCCTTACCAAGTGTGTACCAAATCTAGCCGCAGTGAAGCCGCCTCTGCCATAAACCATTTCACCCATCGCATCAAGATAACTGACATAACCGGACGAAATGGTTCTAGCAAGACAATCAAAAGTTGACCTAAGGGAGAATCACTAAGCTCCCTTGTGCAGTCATTTTAAGTTTTCAAACACTGAACTCCACGCAATTTGGGATTATCCATAATTTCTCTCCTTGAGAAAGAGTTTGTACAAATACAAATTTGGTAAGAAACTCCATCAGCAGGAACAATCAAGTCAAGTGTACGCACACCAGACACTCTCCAGCAGGAAATCAAACTCAAAAGCATAGTAGGCTTTGCAGGCCAGCCTTGCAAAAAACATCAACACTAAATCGACATTCCAAAGACAGAAATATCAAGGTTGATAGGGAATAGATAGCAAAATATCCTTCAGGACTTAGCACACAAATGGGTGCTCTCCCACAGGTCTGTCTTCCACATGGGAATGTCCTGCATAAATGGCATAACGAAAAGTGTGGATCTATCTGTAGGCCAGCCCTACCAAAGCTAAACACAACAGGAAGTTCATCATGTAGGGCAAATCCACCTCGCACAGGATCCACGTGGAGTATGACATGTCAATGTACCCATCGCAGTCAGGCTGAAGAATAGCGTTTATGGGTACCGAAGGCCAAGAACTGCCAGATAAAGAAACTCCAAAAAGAACAGATAATAGACAGAATGCTGAACAAATCAAACATTCACCCAGAGTCACAGATCTGGGTTAAATCCATCATTTTGCTTTGCTTGCCATGCCATTCCAATTTGGACCCAGCCATGTGTAAATCAGTCTCGATCCTGATGGGAAGAGTCCAGCCCAAACTGCCAAGCTAGGGCCTCTGTGGACCAGAATCAAGCATCCTGGGACTAGTGCTCTCAGAGGGCCTCATAGACGGAGTAGAAGATTTGGGTTTTTTAGTAACTGGCAAAAGAAACTCCAGCAAATCATTAGTGCGGCCAGAGTGGAACATCCAATTCCTTATCTGACCTGTCTCCAGGAGCTTCTAGGGCAGTGGTCTTCAAAACTTTTTAATGGCGCCCCCCCAGTTGAAAAATAAAAATCATTGGCCCCCCCTCAGAATTCTTCACAATTATTTTAGAAAGATGGCAATGTTTAAATATGTCTAAACCTATTTAAACATTGTAGTTAAGTTCTGTTACCTTTTTTAAACTGCAATAATGTGCTTCTGCTTAAAACAAAGGCATGTTATCTGTATAATATTTCTTTTGGTCAGAGTTTGGCGCCCCCCCCCCTGGGATCACTTGAGGCCCCCCTAGGGGGGGCCCCCCCCCCAGTTTGAAGACCTCTGTTCTAGGGGGAGATTCTCAGGGTGGTGAACACTATAGCCATCATCTGTCATAAATGACTTTGATAGCTTGTCAAAAACCTCTGAGTGAGGCTTTGTATCAGAATTTGCTCGAGTTTTACGTCAGACCTATGTAGGCTCGCCAGGACTGGGATGAATTGACGCACTCTAGAAAAGTGGTAGGTGTTCGACATATCTTTTCAGGGTTGAAGTGCAACAGCGAAGGTGGTGTTTACAGATTGCTGCACCAAATTATCAATGGCCTCCACCAGCTGGTCCCACACATAGGGCCTGATTCTAACTTTGGAGGACGGTGTTAAACCGTCCCAAAAGTGGCGGATATACCACCTACCGTATTACGAGTCCATTATATCCTATGGAACTCGTAATACGGTAGGTGGTATATCCGCCACTTTTGGGACGGTTTAACACCGTCCTCCAAAGTTAGAATCAGGCCCATAGTATTCTTCCTCAATGTAGGGTGGATGCTCCTCCGAGCAAGAGCCTTCAGACTGGCTCCATTATGGCAACTGGTCCACAAGGATAACAAAAACTCCCACCCCAAATTATACACAGACCAAATTGATCTTAGTACGTTCATTACAATAGGGGAGCCACCCTAAGTCTCAGTGTGTAAGGATGGTGAACCACGCTCTTCAGGCAAGCCTGTAATTGAATTATATAGCCCGACATACTAGCCAGACAGACATGACTGATAGTAAAAGAAGGCTGCAGCGTGAGCTCAGGGCTGTGGAAAATCGATTTTGTTATGCAGGCGTGAGCTCAACATGGTTCCAACTCCCTCAGAGATGATTTCAAGTAACCGCAAACATACCAATCACAATCATGAAAATAGAAAGAGCAATCCACGGTCTCCGAGCTCAGGGCGCATTTCTCCCGACGTGCTAGCGTAATGAGTGAAGGAACTTGAAAAAGTAAGCGCCACCAGTAAATTCTGCCGGAAAACAAATTATCAAGCACAAATCCTGTGAAAGTATGAGCATTACATGAAAGACACGAGCACATATCAAAGAACAAACTGGTGACTGCAGAAGCAAAGCAAGAGTAGGGATTTTGGTCACTCTAATAGATGAAGGGCTAGGTTGGTCCTGATTGACTGGAGGTTGTATAGGAAGTATAGTTTCTATGGTTACCTGTTTTTCATTGCCTGCTGTCACTTTACAGTAAAGAAATGAGAAGCATGATCTGAGCCTCCGGTCCTGGCATAGAATCTTACCCACATACCTACCAGTGCTGTAAGAGGGGGACCTATCTATTTCCTAATCTGTGATATTACTAATGGTTTCAAAAATAGATTCCCAAAATTCACATATGACAGAAAGTGACAGTTCAAGTGAATAAAATCAGCCGGTCGACAATTAGTACGCACACACCTTACTCTAGGTGTGTGTGATCTACAGTAAATGCACCTGTGCTCAGAAAAGCAATTATTCACTCTGACGCAGATTAGAATTTCATTGTGGATTCTCAGATTTACACCAGGCGTTCTATACCCATATCCACTGAAATTATGCAGCGGATAATGGATTATGGGCAAAATGTGACAAATCTATAATTACGATGCAGCCGCGCAATCACATAATTCCAGAGGTCGGAATTATTATTTATTGTGTCTTCAAGTGCTCACTATTTTTATACCATATTTTAGTATTGAAAAATGTTCTTCATTTTGTTGTTAATTTTTTTAAGGTTTTCTTTCAGTTTCATAAATATAGAACATGTTTTTTATGTTTCAGTTATCATAACATTTATGCATGTTTATACTCAGTATTATTATTTAATATAAATTAATACTATTACATTTCCTATTTAATATTTATATATTATTCATATAATTTTTTTAATATATAATTTAATATTGGATTTGCTACACTATTTGAACAAATATTTCAAGTCACATATAATTATGCCATGGTATATTTTTAAATTGCCATTGCAGTATTTTTTTTTAGGCCCACAATTTATGTGATTTAGATAATTTCTGTTGGTGCTCTGTTGCATATCATTTTTATTTTTATTGTATTTTACTGTATACATTTGACAGTGCATTATCTTCTTCTTGTATTGATTTAATAGCCATGCAACCATAGTGCCCAAAAACATTTTTATACTGAGGTTTCTTGTTTTTCACTGTTTATCCAATCATATATATATATATATCTCTATATATATATCTATATATATCTATCTCTATATATATATATATATCTGTATATATATATATATATACACTGTACCTTCATGTCTCTGTGTGAGCCCAGTCAATGTGACGGCCATAATGCGTCATGTTGGAGTAAACCACCTTTCTACACCATGCACTCCACAGCGAGCATCTTTTTTTCTTGTTTCAGTCTGCCTATTCCCACTGGCGTTCTTGGCTGGCTTGACGCTCCATCCCTCACATCGAGCATTTGGCTTCCAGAAAAAAAAATACATATATATATATATATATATATATATATATATATATATATATATATATATATATATTATTTTGGCTGCCAATATTTTGACAATAATCATTTTGAACCACAAGAGTTTTCTGGCATAACAGCCAGCGCTGATGAATTTGGAGCTGGGGAACCAGGTTCGAGCCTCGGCACTGACTCAACATTCTGTTATTCTGGGCAAATCACTTACTATCCCCCTGTCTACCAAAAATGAATGTGTCCTTGTGTAACGTAACTGGGGCTCATGTAAAGCGATCCAATACCTTTGGGTTGTGATCGCGATATGAAAATAAGCTACTTACCTGTAACTATAGTTCTCCAGTATTGGAATCTTTCATAGATTCACATGCTAGAATCATTCGCCGTCGTCAAGATGGGAGTCCCCGGTACCTTAGAAAAGACAATGTCCCCAAAGACATAACAGCAATAACATTAAAACTCTACATTTTAGTAATCTATCCAAGTCCTTATGTAAAAAGGAGCAAACTTGAGCCTCAGCCAATCAGAGTGCCCTACCCTCTAGAACTCTCCTGAGAGAAGCTCCAGTACCTCAGGTTTTGTAAGCACTAGTGCATAAGTTAAAGGTTGAACAAGAGATATTTGAAGGTGAGCTTCCCTCGGGAGGTGGGTGGGTCGCATGTAAATCTATGAAAGCTTCCAATACTGGAGAACTACAGTTACAGGTAAGTAACTTATTTCTTACTCCAGTATTGGAACTTTCATAGATTCACATCCTTGAATAAGACTAGCAAGAGGTAACCAACACATTTTCTGTATTGACAAACACTGTTCATCTCATCATAAGATATCATTCGCATTAAGACAGGTAAATGCAAAGTAACAAAAGTTAACCTTTTGAAACATAAATGAATATGCATAAGAGGTACGTGAATACTGAACAGAAAATGTGATATTATATCAGAAGCGGATGGTGGGAAAACAAACAGCTCAGCTTATCAGAACAAATGTCTAAGGACTGCTTGACCCACCGCTGCATCTCGGAGCGCCTCAGCATCCAGACAGTAATGCTTCATGAAGGCGTGTGTTGTTCTTCACTTCGCTGCTCGCAACACAGAGAAGAGTGCATAGAATGTAGAGACTGCCCTGGTAGAATGCGCACGTACTCTGGCCTCCAGGGGTCGACCAGCCTTTTGGTGGCAAGAGCCTATTGCGCTTGAGGTCCATCTAGAAATAGTCTGCTTAGTAACAAGATGCCCTCTTCTGGGCGCACTAAATGCCACAAATAGTTGATTTGATTTCCGGATCGAGGATGTTCGCTGCAGATAAAATTTAAGGCATCGTTTGACGTCAAGGGAATGCAGCAATCTTTCTACTCCAGTCTGAGGCTGTGTAAAGAAAGTCTTTAGCACTACTGGCTCATTAATATGGAAGACTGACGGCACTTTGAGTATAAACGTAGGGTTTGTCCGTAGGATGACTTTATCGTCACCAAATCTCATGAAGGGTTCCTGGACAGTAAATCCTTGGATCTCACTTAGTTGACGAGCAGATGTTAAAGCCAAGGGGAGAGCTACCTTCCAGGTGAAATACTTAATGTCTGACTTATGAATGGGCTAGAATGGTTCCTTCATTAATTGGCCCAGGACTGTATTTAGCTGCCAAGCAGGAGGAGGTGCTCTGACTGGAGGAAAAGATCGGAACAGGCGTTTCATGAATTGCTTGATAAGCCTATGAGACCAGAGGGATGGTCCTTTAGAAAGCCGTCTATATCTGGAGATAGCACCCAGGTGAACTTTAATAGATGCATGCGCGAGACCAGAGCACCCCAGATTGAGAAGATACAGTAAAATCTGCTCTGGAGCAGATGTAAGCAGATGAATACCATTAGGAACACAACATAAATAAAACCATTTCCATTTTAATTTGTACATTTTACTAGTGCTATCAGCACGTGCTTTAGCTAAATATTTTTGCAGTCATTAGGAATATTCAAATGGCCAAACTCATTGAACTCAGGAGCCATGCACATAATCTGAGAGACTTGGGATCCAGATGCCTCACTTGGCCCTGTCTGATGGTTAGTAGCTCCGGTATAGGTGCTAACCTGATGGGAGGACAGGAGGACAGCAACAGGAGTTCTGTGTACTACGGTTGACGTGGCCAAGCTGGAGCAATTAGGATTATCTGTCAGGGTTCCGATTTGATCTTACTGATAACCTGTGGAAGAAGAGGTATCGTAGGAAAAGCGTAAGCATAAATCCCTAACCATGCTATCGAAAGGGTGTTTCCCCACGACCTTGGGTGGTGATGCCAGCTTGCATAAATCCGGCATATCGCGTTCCAGGACATCGCAAACAGGTCCAGATTTGTTTTTCCCCACCTGAGAAATATTGCATCCTCTGATTCAGCTTCCCCTCGTGGGAAGATGTGCGAGCCTGCTTAGTCAGTCTGCTGTGGTGTTGCTCACTCCCGGAAGATGTTCTGCTCGTATATGCACTAAATGTTGAATGCACCCGGTCCAAAGGGTTTGAGCTTCTCTGGACAGCAGATGAGACCGAGTTCCTCCTTGTTTGTTGTTGTAATGCATGGTGGTCGTATTGTCCGTTCGGACAAGCACCGATGAGCTTCGGATTCTTGGCAGAATAGCCTGCAATGCCAGGTACACAGCTCTGAGCTCCAGGAGGTTGATGTGAAGAGTAGCATGAGAGGGGGGCCACCTGCCACTCACTTGAAGATCTTGAAGGCATGCGCCCCATCCCTCCATCGAAGCATCCGTTGTTATCGTAAATGGAGGGACCAGAGCTATGAATCCTAAACCCTTGGAGATGACTATCGGTGTTGACCACCAATCGAGGGAGTCAACGATCCTTGCTGTTATCTGTATGATGTCCCCGAAGGAACGTTGCGTCTGTTTCCACTGTTTGTCGAGCTCTTCTTGTAGAGGCTGCATCCGAAGGCGACAGTGGGGAACTAGATTGATACAGGAGTACATCATACCCAGTAACAACTTGAACTTTCGAACTGAAAGAAACTTTCTTTTCCGAATTGTATCTGCTAGGGTAACAAGCTTGAGTTGCCGTTCCTCTGCTGGGGACGCCTTTACTTGAGTCGTGTCCAGTATAGCTCCCAGGAAAACTATTCGGCTGGTAGGCTGAAGATGGGACTTTTTTCAGTTGAGAGTGAGACCTAGTTGATGGAATACGCGTAACGTGGTCTTGAAAGAGTGGCGTAGAGAGTGGATGCCGGGAGCTTTCAGTAACCAGTCATCCAGATATGGGAATATCTGGTGTTTGAAGCACCTTAGGTATGCTGCAACAGGGGCTAAACGTTTTGTGAAAATCGGGGGAGAGGATTTGAGTCCGAAAGGTAGCACTTTGAATTTAAAGTGCCGGACGGCTACCATGAATCCTAAGAATTTCCTGTATTTGGGGTGAATGGGTATGTGGAAGTAGGCATCCTACAGATCTAGGGAAGCCATGAAATCTCCTCTGTTGAGAAGTTTCAAAACATCCTTCAGTGTCACCATGCGGAAGGATTGCTTCTTTAGATATTTGTTGAGCTGCCTCGGATCCAGGATGGGTCTCCACAAACGAGATTTCTTCCTGATTAGGAAGAAGCGAGAATAGAAACCGCTTCCTTTTTGAGAATAAGGGACTACCTCTATTGCCCCTTTGGATAACATGACTTCTATTTCCAGAAGTAGAAAATGCAGATGCTGTTGACATTCCCGGAAAGGCGGAGTCTCAGGGGGCATGTAAGTGAACTCTAGCAGATGACCATAAATTATTATGTCAAGAACCCACTTGTCGTTTGTGATCTGACGCCAACGTTGCAGGTGATGTGTCAAAGAGGGAGAGGTAGCCGGCCCCTGGAGGCTGTCATTGCCTGCGGGAGGTGCCCTTAGATTGTCTCCCCGACTTCCCTCTAGGAGGAGGTCTGTTGTATGCCACCACCGGAGGTTGTCTCTGATAGTATTGGGGTCTGGAAGATTGGTATTGAGAGGAATAAGTTTGGTACCTGAATAATTGGTAACCACCTCGAAAGGAAGAGTGGCTTCTACCCCTGGCTCCTTGAAGGGGTGTGCGCTGATACTGCAGTGACCTGAAAGACCTGGCAGTATCTGTGTCTGCTTAGATTGCTTGAAGAGCATCATCCACATGTTTACCAAAAAGGTCCTGCCCATCATAAGGGAGGTCAAGGATCTTAGTTTGTACATCCGTCCTAAAATTTGTGGCCTTAAGCCACCCTTGGCATTTTAGGACAGCTGAACCAGCCAATAGCCGAAACCCCATAGCGGCAATGTCCAAAGCACAGTCAATAACCTCTGCAGATGTGCGTTGACCTTCAATGAGAATCTTTCTCACCTCTGACTTGTTGTAATCTAGAAGATCGTCGACAGAGTGCGAAATGTCCGATCATAGCAGCCTGTTATATCTGCCCAGGAGCGCCAGGGAATTTGTGCCATGAACCACAATGGCAGACATGGCAGAAAATATTTTCCCAATGTTATCAAGGCGCCTAACATCTTTGTCTGGAGGTGCAGATAGGTTTCTAGAGCGTTGCTGGGCAGCCTGAGAAACCACTGAATCTGGTTTTGGATGACCCACCAGGCAAGCAGGGGCGTCCTCTGTCGCTTTATATTTCTTGTCCAACTTTGGCAATACCACAGGAGCGTCGTCATGAGATCAATTGTCGACGGGAGTGTTGTCGATGAGAATAACGCTGACGAAATGTGGTGTCCCATCGACGAGGATAATAGCGTCGTCGACGAGGATCTTGCAGCTCCTGCCATCGACACTAAAAGAGTGACTACAACCGGCGTCACTGATGAAATAGTCGTCGACGAGAGTACCGTTGATGATGGCGGGCCATCAATGGTGCTGAACTTGGCTTCTTGAACTTGTGGAGAACATTAGGAGGTGGAGTAGCTGGTTCAGAAACAGTCTTTTTGATGATTTGTTTGAGGGTTTATGTGCCTGTTTTCTTCCTCTGCAAACAGCTATGACTTTTAGAAGATGTCTCAGCTGATTTTTGTGCCATTTTCTTAGGTGGCTCTTGAATATCCGAGCCCTCCTGCTTTATTTTAACAGGTGTTTTGGGAGCAGAAATAGAGGAGGAGACACTGTCCTCATCAGAGGCCAAGGGCCAGATGTACGTAGCCTTTTGCGCCTCGAAAAAGGCGAAAAACACCATTTGCAAGGCGCAAAAGGCCTCACGCGATGCAGAAACACATTTTGCGAGTCGGTACCGACTCGCAAAATGCGTTTCAGACTCACAAATAGGAAGGGGTGTTCCCTTCCTATTTGCGAGTCGCACCCCGATGTAGAGTTGATTTGTGACTGCGAAAGTGGTCCTATGGACCACTGCCTACTCTGAAAAAAAACGAAACAAAAAGGTTTCGGTATTTTTTCTATTTGCAGCTCGTTTTCCTTTAAGGAAAACGGGCTGCAAAGAGAAAAAAAAACTGCTTTATTTAAAAGCAGTCACGGACATGGTGGTCTGCTGTCTCCAGCAGGCCACCATCCCCGTGAGTGCCTAGACTCGCTATGGGGTTGCAAACTGCGACCCACCTCATGAATATTTATGAGGTGGGTCTTTGCGACCCCATAGCGAGTCGCAGAAGGTGTCAAAGACACCTTTCTGCATTCCCTTTTGCGAGTTGCAAATTGCGAGTCGCTGGGACTCGCAATTTGCAACTCGCAAAAGGCAACCTTCCTACATCTGGCCCCAAGTGGCCAGTATTCCCTCTCTGAAGCCACAACAGCAGGCGACCCTCTCTGTCTTTCAAAGTCTTTGTAGAGAATTTTCTACATATTTTGCAGTTCTTTGTTTTATGACTGTGATTTAAGCAGTAAATGCATTCCTCATGTGGATCATCCACATATAGGGCCTCATTACAACCATGGCAGTCAAAGACCGCCAGGGCTGTTTTGGAGGTTGCACCGCCAACAGACTGGCAGTGCAAACTCGGGGATTATGACCGCGGCGGAAGTGCCGCGGTCACACCGCCGGGATCGGTGGTTTTCCGCCACGTTGGTCCTGGCGGTTTTAATCCGGAATTACGAGTCCCCTTCCCGCCAGCCTTTTCATGGCGGTAGGAACTGCCATGGAAAGGCTGGCGGGAAGGGGAGTCGCGGGGCCCTTCGGGGGCCCCTGGCACAGCCCCACACAGCTTTTCACTGTCTTCACAGCAGACAGTGAAAAGCACGACGGGTGCAACTACACCGGTCGCACAGCCGCCAACACCGCCGGCTCCATTTGTATTGGCGGCTGAACGGCGGTTACAACTTAGCAGGCGGAGGTTGCCGCCCGCCAAAGTTGTAATGAGGGCCATAATCTTTGCTTCAAGCAAGAGGCACAGGATCCAAAAAGGCCTTTCCTTGGTGTCTCTGACATGGCAGCCAGTTTGAATCACCAGAGAAGAAAAGAAATGTCCCAAAACTGAAGTAGTAGATCTTCTGAGAGAAAATCTGAGGGAAGGCAGCTCCTTACAGGAGGTTCTAAGGGGTGAGGCAATCTGATTGGTTCAAATTTCAGTTTGGGTCTACTTTACAAAATTACTGTGCCAGTTATTCTATTTGAGGCCTAGACCATGTATTGTTTATGTACATTTTCAGGCCTAGGTTGTATATTCCACTGGGGACTCCCATCTCAACAACAGGGAAGTATTCAAGCATGTGAATCTGTGAAGGTTCCAATACTGGAGTAAGAATGTCTTGCAATATGACGATGCAAAAGGTTTGGCGTTTGAGGTATTTGTTTAGGTCCCTGAGATCCAGAATGGGACGCCAAGATTCCTCCTTTTTGCTCAGAAGAAACAAACAGGAGTAAGAACCTTTGCCTTTTTCTGAAGAAGGAACACTCTCTATCGCTCCCTTCCTGAGCATGGTCACGACCTTCAGTCGGAGTTGTTTTAGATGCTTCTGAAAGAAGATATGAGGAGGACGAGAAGGTGGGCGTTGAATGAACTCTAAAGTATGGCCAAATCGAACAATGTTTAAAACCCACTAATCTGATGATATCTGTTCCCACTTCTGATAGAAGTGATATATCCTTCCCCCTATCTTCTGGCTTTGTAGTAAGGTTGTAGCCGGAGCCTGGAACATGTCATTGACGTCTGACCACCTCTTTGCTCTGATGCAGTCTGCCCCTAAGAGGGGGTCTGGAATAGGACGCCTGAGGTGGTTGCCTTTGGGAGAATTGCAGTTGTAACTGCTGTGTAGCATAGGAGTGGTGACGAAAGCTCTGGTAACCCCCTTGATATGTCGAAACTCCTCGACCTCTGGAGGCACGAAAGGGCATCTTCTTAAATTGAAGGGTTCCTAAGGATCTTGCAGTGTCTGGATCTGTTTTGATGGCTTATGGGGCCTCATCAACATGCTTGCCGAAAAGAGCCTCCCCATCAAAAGGGAGGTCCAATACTTTATTCTGAACCTCTGGACGACAAGAAGTCGCCCTAAGCCAGCCCTGACACTGCAGCACTGCCCCACCAGCTAGCTGCCGAAAAGCTGTGTTTGCTATATCCATGGCGCAGTCTATCACCTCAGCCGAGGTGCGCTCTCCCTCCAAAATGATTTCTTCACCTCCACCTTAGAGTCTTCCGAAAGGTGGTCTAGATACCTCCCCGGGATTGCCAATGAATTTGCTGCTTTTACTATCAGGCCCGACATGGAAGAGAAGCGCTTCCCGATGTTGTCCAGCCTTCTCCCTTCCTTATCTGGAGGAGCTGAAATTGGCGTTGATGGACTTTTTGAACGCCTCTGCGCTGCCTTGGCTATGACCAAGTCCGGCTTCGGGTGACTGACTAGACACACTGGGGCGTCATCTGGGGCCTTATATTTCTTGTACAATCTAGGCAAGACTGCTATCACGGTAGCTGGGTTTCTCATCATCTTGAGACCTTCCTTCCAGATGTAGCCTGCTATTGGTATGGAGCGGACACTTTTCTGATAAAGTTCCTTGAAGTCATATAAAAAAACAATCTATCTGCTTAGATGGCATGGGCAATGCAAATCTCTTTTCTGCTCTCTCAAGCAGATTATGGAAACCCCCATTATCTCCTAGGGAAGATGAGGGTGTCGGCAATATATTGTTGTCCCAATCTGAGGTTGCACTTTGCAACTCTCCCTCTTTTCTCTCTTCATCCGAAGAGTCAGAAATCTGTATGAAAGACCTTTGCGGGGTACTTCTGGCTGATCTAGGAGATAACTTAGGCTGTGGCACTGGAGTGGTGGGCATCGAGGGAGAAAATGCCGTTTGAATGTCCGATTGTGGCGCTGATGGAAACCTCTTTTTGTAATCTGATAACGTAACTTGGGAATCAGATATAAGGGAACTTGGGACACAGACAATGTCTTCTGGTGCATATGGCTGCTGTCGTCTAGGAGAATAATACTCTTGATAATACTCCTCTTCATCCTCCTGACACTTAACATGGAGTTGTGAAGGGCTATGGGCTGCCCTAAATGGCCAATCATCATCAGAATCTTCCTCCAAAAGATGAGTTGGGATTAATGGTATATTCTTACTTGGGGATGTAGCTCTTGGAGTGATACCTCCTCTTCCTGAAAAAGACTGTGTTTTTCTCCTCGTCGACGGTGTCAACGACGGTGCCGTCGACAAAGTTGTGTCCAATAATTCTACTGCTTCCGTTGACGGTGTCGCCGACGACAGCGTAGATGTAGGAATCCTCATCGTCGATGGTGTTGTCAACGGAGCCATTGTCAGGATCATCGTCGTAAACAACATTTTGATCTTCAGCGTCGACAGCCTAGATTTTTTTATCGTCGACGTGGATGTCGTTGACGAGCAGGAAGCTACGACTGAAAGACTGGCTACCGTCATCGCTGTCGGTGCAGCCCCTGTGTAAGTTCTCGTTGACGACGGTGTCAACAACTTCATCGGCGGTGGAATCGTCATCGACGGTCTGTCTTCAGGAGCTGAAGAAGGCTTTCTGAACACCATCAGAACCTTTGGAGGAGGCGTAGAAGGGTCTCAGGAAGGTATAAGCACCTCCTTTGATGTTGAAGGATGATGCTTGGACTTAGAGGAGGGTCTTCTCTCCTGAGGTGCAGATGAGAGACTGCAGCCTTCGCCAGACCCCTGTGAGGTCTTTTTAACCCCTTCGCTGCCAGGCCTTTTCCCCCTCCTGTGCCAGGCCTTTTTTTGCCTATTTGGGGCAGTTCGCGCTTAGGCCCTCATAAGTTTTTGTCCACATAAGCTAACCAAGCCAAATTTGCGTCCTTTTTTTCCAACATCCTAGGGATTCTAGAGGTACCCAGACTTTGTGGGTTCCCTTGAAGGAGGCCAAGAAATTGGCCAAAATACAGTGAAAATTTCGTTTTTAAAAAAAATAAATGGAAAAAGTGGCTGCAGAAGAAGGCTTGTGGATTTCCCCCTGAAAATGGCATCAACAAAGGGTTTGTAGTGCTAAACTCAGCAGCTTCCTAGCTTTCAGGAACAGGCAGACTTGAATCAGGAAACCCAATTTTTCAACACAATTTTGGCATTTTACTGGGGCATACCCCATTTTTGCAATTTTTTGTGCTTTCAGCCTCCTTCCAGTCAGTGACAGGAATGGGCATGAAACCAATGCTGGATCCCAGAAACCTAACCATTTCTGAAAAGTAGACAAAATTCTGAATTCAGCAAGGGGTCATTTGTGTAGATCCTACAAGGGTTTCTTACAGAAAATAACAGCTGAAAAAGAAAAATATTGAAATTGAGGTGAAAAAAACATCAATTTTTCTCTACGTTTTACTCTGTAACTTTTCCCTGCAATGTCAGATTATGGAAAGCAATACACCGTTACGTCTGCTGGACTCCTCTGGTTGCGGGGATATATAGGGCTTGTAGGTTCATCAAGAACCCGAGGAACCCAGAGCCAATAAATGAGCTGCACCCTGCAGTGCGTTTTCATTCTATACCGGGTATACAGCAATTCATTTGCTGAAATATAAAGAGTAAAAAATTGCTATCAAGAAAACCTTTGCATTTCCAAAAAGGGCACAAGATAAGGTGCTGAGGAGCAGTGGTTATTTGCACATCTCTGAATTCCGGGGTGACCATACAAGCATGTGAATTATAGGGAATTTCTCAAATAGATTTCTTTTTTTACACACTCTCCTATATTTGGAAGGAAAAAATGTAGAGAAAGACAAGGGGCAATAGCACTTGTTTTGCTAATCTATGTTCCCCCAAGTCTCCCGATGAAAATTATAGCTCACTTGCGTGGGTAGGCCTAGCGCCCGCGACAGGAAACGCCCCAAAGCGCAACGTGGACACATCCTAAATTTTGGGAGAAAACAGAGGTGTTTTTTGCGAAGTGCCTACCTGTAGATTTTGGCCTCTAGCTCAGCCGGCACCTAGGGAAACCTACCAAACCTGTGCATTTCTGAAAACTAGAGACCTAGGGGAATCCAAGGAGGGGTGACTTGCAGGACTCGGACCAGGTTCTGTTACCCAGAATCCTTTGCAAACCTTAAAATTTGGCTAAAAAACACATGTCCCTCACATTTCTGTGGCAGAAAGTTCTGGAATCTGAGAGGAGCTACAAATTTCCTTCCACCCAGCGTTCCCCCAAGTCTCCCGATAAAAATGATACCTCACTTGCGTGGGTAGGCCTAGCGCCGGCGACAGGAAACACCCCAAAGCGCAACGTGGACACATCCTAAATTTTGGAAAAAAACAGAGGTGTTTTTTGCGAAGTGCCTACCTGTAGATTTTGGCCTCTAGCTCAGCCGGCACCTAGGGAAACCTACCAAACCTGTGCATTTCTGAAAACTAGAGACCTAGGGGAATCCAAGGAGGGGTGACTTGCGGGGCTCTGACCAGGTTCTGTTACCCAGATTCCTTTGCAAACCTCAAAATTTGGCTAAAAAAACACATGTCCCTCACATTTCTGTGGCAGAAAGTTCTGGAATCTGAGAGGAGCTACAAATTTCCTTCCACCCAGAGTTCCCCCAAGTCTTCCAATAAAAATGATACCTCACTTGCGTGGGTAGGCCTAGCGCCGGCGACAGGAAACACCCCAAAGCGCAACGTGGACACATCCTAAATTTTGGAAAAAAACAGAGGTGTTTTTTGCGAAGTGCCTACCTGTAGATTTTGGCCTCTAGCTCAGCCGGCACCTAGGGAAACCTACCAAACCTGTGCATTTCTGAAAACTAGAGACCTAGGGGAATCCAAGGAGGGGTGACTTGCGGGGCTCGGACCAGGTTCTGTTACCCAGAATCCTTTGCAAACCTCAAAATTTGGCTAAAAAAACACATGTCCCTCACATTTCTGTGGCAGAAAGTTCTGGAATCTGAGAGGAGCTACAAATTTCCTTCCACCCAGCTTTCCCCCAAGTCTCCCGATAAAAATGATACCTCACTTGCGTGGGTAGGCCTAGCGCCGGCGACAGGAAACACCCCAAAGCGCAACGTGGACACATCCTAAATTTTGGAAAAAAACAGAGGTGTTTTTTGCGAAGTGCCTACCTGTAGATTTTGGCCTCTAGCTCAGCCGGCACCTAGGGAAACCTACCAAACCTGTGCATTTCTGAAAACTAGAGACCTAGGGGAATCCAAGGAGGGGTGACTTGCGGGGCTCGGACCAGGTTCTGTTACCCAGAATCCTTTGCAAACCTCAAAATTTGGCTAAAAAAACACATGTCCCTCACATTTCTGTGGCAGAAAGTTCTGGAATCTGAGAGGAGCTACAAATTTCCTTCCACCCAGCGTTCCCCCAAGTCTCCCGATAAAAATGATACCTCACTTGCGTGGGTAGGCCTAGCGCCGGCGACAGGAAACACCCCAAAGCGCAACGTGGACACATCCTAAATTTTGGAAAAAAACAGAGGTGTTTTTTGCGAAGTGCCTACCTGTAGATTTTGGCCTCTAGCTCAGCCGGCACCTAGGGAAACCTACCAAACCTGTGCATTTCTGAAAACTAGAGACCTAGGGGAATCCAAGAAGGGGTGACTTGCGGGGCTCGGACCAGGTTCTGTTACCCAGAATCCTTTGCAAACCTCAAAATTTAGCTAAAAAAACACATGTCCCTCACATTTCTGTGGCAGAAAGTTCTGGAATCTGAGAGGAGCTACAAATTTCCTTCCACCCAGCGTTCCCCCAAGTCTCCCGATAAAAATGATACCTCACTTGCGTGGGTAGGCCTAGCGCCGGCGACAGGAAACACCCCAAAGCGCAACGTGGACACATCCTAAATTTTGGAAAAAAACAGAGGTGTTTTTTGCGAAGTGCCTACCTGTAGATTTTGGCCTCTAGCTCAGCCGGCACCTAGGGAAACCTACCAAACCTGTGCATTTCTGAAAACTAGAGACCTAGGGGAATCCAAGGAGGGGTGACTTGCGGGGCTCTGACCAGGTTCTGTTACCCAGATTCCTTTGCAAACCTCAAAATTTGGCTAAAAAAACACATGTCCCTCACATTTCTGTGGCAGAAAGTTCTGGAATCTGAGAGGAGCTACAAATTTCCTTCCACCCAGAGTTCCCCCAAGTCTTCCAATAAAAATGATACCTCACTTGCGTGGGTAGGCCTAGCGCCGGCGACAGGAAACACCCCAAAGCGCAACGTGGACACATCCTAAATTTTGGAAAAAAACAGAGGTGTTTTTTGCGAAGTGCCTACCTGTAGATTTTGGCCTGTAGCTCAGCCGGCACCTAGGGAAACCTACCAAACCTGTGCATTTCTGAAAACTAGAGACCTAGGGGAATCCAAGGAGGGGTGACTTGCGGGGCTCGGACCAGGTTCTGTTACCCAGAATCCTTTGCAAACCTCAAAATTTGGCTAAAAAAACACATGTCCCTCACATTTCTGTGGCAGAAAGTTCTGGAATCTGAGAGGAGCTACAAATTTCCTTCCACCCAGCGTTCCCCCAAGTCTCCCGATAAAAATGATACCTCACTTGCGTGGGTAGGCCTAGCGCCGGCGACAGGAAACACCCCAAAGCGCAACGTGGACACATCCTAAATTTTGGAAAAAAACAGAGGTGTTTTTTGCGAAGTGCCTACCTGTAGATTTTGGCCTCTAGCTCAGCCGGCACCTAGGGAAACCTACCAAACCTGTGCATTTCTGAAAACTAGAGACCTAGGGGAATCCAAGGAGGGGTGACTTGCGGGGCTCGGACCAGGTTCTGTTACCCAGAATCCTTTGCAAACCTCAAAATTTGGCTAAAAAAACACATGTCCCTCACATTTCTGTGGCAGAAAGTTCTGGAATCTGAGAGGAGCTACACATTTTCTTCCACCCAGCGTTCCCCCAAGTCTCCCGATAAAAATGATACCTCACTTGAGTGGGTAGGCCTAGCGCCGGCGACAGGAAACACCCCAAAGCGCAACGTGGACACATCCTAAATTTTGGAAAAAAACAGAGGTGTTTTTTGCGAAGTGCCTACCTGTAGATTTTGGCCTCTAGCTCAGCCGGCACCTAGGGAAACCTACCAAACCTGTGCATTTCTGAAAACTAGAGACCTAGGGGAATCCAACGAGGGGTGACTTGCGGGGCTCGGACCAGGTTCTGTTACCCAGAATCCTTTGCAAACCTCAAAATTTGGCTAAAAAAACACATGTCCCTCACATTTCTGTGGCAGAAAGTTCTGGAATCTGAGAGGAGCTACAAATTTCCTTCCACCCAGCGTTCCCCCAAGTCTCCCGATAAAAATGATACCTCACTTGCGTGGGTAGGCCTAGCGCCGGCGACAGGAAACACCCCAAAGCGCAACGTGGACACATCCTAAATTTTGGAAAAAAACAGAGGTGTTTTTTGCGAAGTGCCTACCTGTAGATTTTGGCCTCTAGCTCAGCCGGCACCTAGGGAAACCTACCAAACCTGTGCATTTCTGAAAACTAGAGACCTAGGGGAATCCAAGGAGGGGTGACTTGCAGGACTCGGACCAGGTTCTGTTACCCAGAATCCTTTGCAAACCTTAAAATTTGGCTAAAAAACACATGTCCCTCACATTTCTGTGGCAGAAAGTTCTGGAATCTGAGAGGAGCTACAAATTTCCTTCCACCCAGCGTTCCCCCAAGTCTCCCGATAAAAATGATACCTCACTTGCGTGGGTAGGCCTAGCGCCGGCGACAGGAAACACCCCAAAGCGCAACGTGGACACATCCTAAATTTTGGAAAAAAACAGAGGTGTTTTTTGCGAAGTGCCTACCTGTAGATTTTGGCCTCTAGCTCAGCCGGCACCTAGGGAAACCTACCAAACCTGTACATTTCTGAAAACTAGAGACCTAGGGGAATCCAAAGAGGGGTGACTTGCGGGGCTCGGACCAGGTTCTGTTACCCAGAATCCTTTGCAAACCTCAAAATTTGGCTAAAAATACACATGTTACTCACATTTCTGTGGCAGAAAGTTCTGGAATCTGAGAGGAGCCACAAATTTCCTTCTACCCAGCGTTCCCCTAAGTCTCCCGATAAAAATGATACCTCACTTGTGTGGGTAGGACTAACGCCCACGAAAGGAAAGGGCCCAAAACACAACGTGGACACATCACATTTTTTTATAAAAAGCAGTGCCTACCTGTGGGTTTTGGCCTGTAGCTCAGCCGACACCTGAGGAAACTTAGCAAACCAGTGCATTTTTGAAAACTAGAAACCCAGAGGAATCCAAGATGGGGTGACTTGCGGGGCTCTGACCAGGTTATGTTACCCAGAATCCTTTGCAAACATCAAAATTTGGCCCAAAAAACACTTTTTCCTCTCATTTCGGTGACAGAAAGTTGTGGAATCTGAGAGGAGCCACAAATTTCCTTCCACCCAGCGTTCCCCTAAGTCTCTCGATAAAAATGGTACCTCACTTCTGTGGGTAGGCCTAGCGCCCACAAAAGGAAATGGCCCAAAACACAACGTGGACACAACATATTTTTTCACAGAAAACAGAGGTGTTTTTTGCAAGGTGCCTACCTGTGGTGTTTGGCCTGTAGCTCAGCCGGCCCCAGGGTGGGGGGCAGAAATGCCCTAAAATAAATTTGCCACCCCAACCCCCACCCTCCCCGGGAGCGACCCTTGCCTACGGGGTCGCTCCCCCTGCGTGACATTGGCACCAAAAAACAAATCCCCGGTGCCTAGTGGTTTCTGCCCCCTTGGGGGCAGATTGACCTAAACTCTGCCAATCTGTCCCCAGGGGGGCAGAAATGGTCTAAATACAATTTGCCCTCCTGGGGAGCGACCCTTGCCTGATGGGTCACTCCCCATCTCTAAAAAAACAAAAACAAAAAACAAAAAAAAACACAAAACAAAATTTGCCCTGGTGCCTAGAGGTTTCTGCCCCCCCCGGGGGCAGATCGCCCTAATAATAGGCCGATCTGCCCCCCGGGGGGGCAGAAATGGCCTAAAATAAATTTGCCCCCCCAACACCCACCCCCCCCCGGGAGCGACCCTTGCCTACGGGGTCGCCCCCCCTGCGTGACATTGGCGCCAAAAAACAAACCCCCGGTGCCTAGTGGTTTCTGCCCCCTTGGGGGCAGATTGACCTAAAATTGGCCAATCTGCCCCCAGGGGGGCAGAAATGGTCTAAATACAATTTGCCCCCCCCCAGGGGAGCGACCCTTGCCTGATGGGTCGCTCCCCATCTCTAAAAAACGAAACAACAAAAAAAAAAAACACAAAAAAAAAATTTGCCCTGGCGCCTAGAGGGTTCTGCCCCCCCCTGGGGGCAGTTCGGCCTAATAATAGGCCGATCTGTCCCCCGGGGGGGGCAGAAATGGCCTAAAATAAATTTGCCCCCCCAACCCCCACCCCCACCCCGGGAGCGACCCTTGCCTACGGGGTCGCTCCCCCTGCGTGACATTGGCGCCAAAAAACAAATCCCCGGTGCCTAGTGGTTTCTGCCCCCTTGGGGGCAGATTGACCTCAAATTGGCCAATCTGCCCCCAGGGGGGCAGAAATGGTCTAAATACAATTTGCCCCCCCCCCAGGGGAGCGACCCTTGCCTGATGGGTCGCTCTCCATCTCTAAAAAAAGAAACAACACAAAAAAAAAATTGCCCTGGCGCCTAGAGGGTTCTTCCCCCCCCTGGGGGCAGTTCGGCCTAATAATAGGCCGATCTGTCCCCCGGGGGGAGGCAGAAATGGCCTAAAATAAATTTGCCCCCCCAACCCCCACCCCCCCCCGGGAGCGACCCTTGCCTACGGGGTCGCCCCCCCTGCGTGACATTGGCGCCAAAAAACAAATCCCCGGTGCCTAGTGGTTTCTGCCCCCTTGGGGGCAGATTGACCTCAAATTGGCCAATCTGCCCCCAGGGGGGCAGAAATGGTCTAAATACAATTTGCCCCCCCCCAGGGGAGCGACCCTTGCCTGATGGGTCGCTCTCCATCTCTAAAAAAAGAAACAACACAAAAAAAAAACACAAAAAAAAAATTGCCCTGGCGCCTAGAGGGTTCTCCCCCCCCCTGGGGGCAGTTCGGCCTAATAATAGGCCGATCTGTCCCCCGGGGGGGGGCAGAAATGGCCTAAAATAAATTTGCCCCCCCAACCCCCACCCCCCCCCGGAGCGACCCTTGCCTACGGGGTCGCTCCCCCTGCGTGACATTGGCGCCAAAAAACAAATCCCCGGTGCCTAGTGGTTTCTGCCCCCTTGGGGGCAGATTGACCTAAAATTGGCCAATCTGCCCCCGGGGGGGCAGAAATGGTCTAAATACAATTTGCCCCCCCCAGGGGAGCGACCCTTGCCTGATGGGTCGCTCCCCATCTCTAAAAAAAGAAACAAAAAAAAAAAAAAAAACACAAAAAAAAAAATTGCCCTGGCGCCTAGAGGGTTCTGCCCCCCCCTGGGGGCAGTTCGGCCTAATAATAGGCCGATCTGTCCCCCGGGGGGGGCAGAAATGGCCTAAAATAAATTTGCCCCCCCAACCCCCCCCCCCCGGGAGCGACCCTTGCCTACGGGGTCGCTCCCCCTGCGTGACATTGGCGCCAAAAAACAAATCCCCGGTGCCTAGTGGTTTCTGCCCCCTTGGGGGCAGATTGACCTAAAATTGGCCAATCTGCCCCCAGGGGGGCAGAAATGGTCTAAATACAATTTGCACCCCAGGGGAGCGACCCTTGCCTGATGGGTCGCTCCCCATCTCTAAAAAAAGCAACAACAAAAAAAAAAAACACAAAAAAAAAATTGCCCTGGCGCCTAGAGGGTTCTGCCCCCCCTGGGGGCAGTTCGGCCTAATAATAGGCCGATCTGTCCCACGGGGGGGGCAGAAATGGCCTAAAATAAATTTGCCCCCCCAACCCCCACCCCCCCCCGGGAGCGACCCTTGCCTACGGGGTCGCTCCCCCTGCGTGACATTGGCGCCAAAAAACAAATCCCCGGTGCCTAGTGGTTTCTGCCCCCTTGGGGGCAGATTGACCTAAAATTGGCCAATCTGCCCCCAGGGGGGCAGAAATGGTCTAAATACAATTTGCACCCCAGGGGAGCGACCCTTGCCTGATGGGTCGCTCCCCATCTCTAAAAAAAGCAACAACAAAAAAAAAAAAACACAAAAAAAAAATTGCCCTGGCGCCTAGAGGGTTCTGCCCCCCCTGGGGGCAGTTCGGCCTAATAATAGGCCGATCTGTCCCACGGGGGGGGCAGAAATGGCCTAAAATAAATTTGCCCCCCCAACCCCCACCCCCCCCCCCGGAGCGACCCTTGCCTACGGGGTCGCTCCCCCTGCGTGACATTGGCGCCAAAAAACAAATCCCCGGTGCCTAGTGGTTTCTGCCCCCTTGGGGGCAGATTGACCTAAAATTGGCCAATCTGCCCCCAGGGGGGCAGAAATGGTCTAAATACAATTTGCCCCCCCCAGGGGAGCGACCCTTGCCTGATGGGTCGCTCCCCATCTCTAAAAAAAGAAACAACAAAAAAAAAAAACACAAAATTTTTTTTTGCCCTGGCGCCTAGAGGGTTCTGCCTCCCCCTGGGGGCAGTTCGGCCTAATATTAGGCCGATCTGTCCCCCGGGGGGGGCAGAAATGGCCTAAAATAAATTGCCCCCCCAACCCCCACCCCCCCCCGGGAGCGACCCTTGCCTACGGGGTCGCTCCCCCTGCGTGACATTGGCGCCAAAAAACAAATCCCCGGTGCCTATTGGTTTCTGCCCCCTTGGGGGCAGATTGACCTAAAATTGGCCAATCTGCCCCCAGGGGGGCAGAAATGGTCTAAATACAATTTGCCCCCCCAGGGGAGCGACCCTTGCCTGATGGGTCGCTCTCCATCTCTAAAAAAAGAAACAAAAAAAAAAAAAAAAACACAAAAAAAAAAATTGCCCTGGCGCCTAGAGGGTTCTGCCCCCCCCTGGGGGCAGTTCGGCCTAATAATAGGCCGATCTGTCCCCCGGGGGGGCAGAAATGGCCTAAAATAAATTTGCCCCCCCAACCCCCGCCCCCCCCCCGGGAGCGACCCTTGCCTACGGGGTCGCTCCCCCTGCGTGACATTGGTGCCAAAAAACAAATCCCCGGTGCCTAGTGCTTTCTGCCCCCTTGGGGGCAGATTGACCTAAAATTGGCCAATCTGCCCCCAGGGGGGCAGAAATGGTCTAAATACAATTTGCCCCCCCAGGGGAGCGACCCTTGCCTGATGGGTCGCTCCCCATCTCTAAAAAAAGAAACAACAACAAAAAAAACACACAAAAAAAAATTGCCCTGGCGCCTAGAGGGTTCTACCCCCCCCGGGGGCAGTTCGGCCTAATAATAGGCCGATCTGTCCCCCGGGGGGGGCAGAAATGGCCTAAAATAAATTTGCCCCCCCAACCCCCACCCCCCCCGGGAGCGACCCTTGCCTACGGGGTCGCTCCCCCTGCGTGACATTGGCGCCAAAAAACAAATCCCCGGTGCCTAGTGGTTTCTGCCCCCTTGGGGGCAGATTGACCTAAAATTGGCCAATCTGCCCCCAGGGGGGCAGAAATGTTCTAAATACAATTTGCCCCCCAGGGGAGCGACCCTTGCCTGATGGGTCGCTCCCCATCTCTAAAAAAAGAAACAACAAAAAAAAAAAACACACAAAAAAAAATTGCCCTGGCGCCTAGAGGTTTCTTCCCCCCCTGGGGCCAGATCGGCCTAATAATAGGCCGATCTGCCCCCAGGGGGGGCAGAAATGGCCTAAAATAAATTGCCCTCCCCCCCAGGGAGCGACCCTTGCCTAAGGGGTCGCTCCCTTTGCGTGAAATTCACACAAAGAAAAAACTCCCTGGTGTCTAGTGGTTTCTACCCCCCTTGGGGGCAGATTGGCCTCATCAAAATGGCCAAAATATAATTTTCCCCCAAGGGGAGCGACCCTTGCCTAAGGGGTCGCTCCCCACCAAAAAAAAAAATATATAATACAAAAAAAAAAAAAAAAAAAAAAAAGGTCCCTGGTGCCTAGAGGTTTCTGCCCCCCCTGGGGGCAGATCGGCCTAATAGTAGGCCGATCTGCCCCCGGGGGAGCAGAAAAGGCCTTCCCGAAAATATGCCCCCCCTGGGAGCGACCCTTGCCCAAGGGGTCGCTCCCTTTTGTCAATAACAATAAAAAAAATAAAAATCCCTGGTGTCTAGTGGTTTCTACCCCCCTTGGGGGCAGATTGGCCTCATCAAAATAGGCCAATCTGCCCCCAAGGGGGGCAGAAATGGCCAAAATATAATTTTCACCCAAGGGGAGCGACCCTTGCCTAAGGGGTCGCTCCCCACCAAAAAAAAAAAAAATATAACACAAAAAACAAAAAAAAAGGTCCCTGGTGCCTAGAGGTTTCTGCCCCCGGGGGGGCAGAAAAGGCCTTCCCGAAAATATGCCCCCCCTGGAAGCGACCCTTGCCCAAGGGGTCGCTCCCTTTTGTCACTTTCAATAAAAATAAAAAAAATCCCTGGTGTCTAGTGGGGTTTCAAAAGCCGGATTGAAAGAAATCCGGCTTTTGAAACCCTCGGAGGGACTTCAAAGGGAAGGAAATACTTTTCCTTCCCTTTGAAGCCCCTCCGGGCCTCCCAGTGATTGAAAAAGAAATGCTTTTGCATTTCTTTTTCAATCGCGCTGGAAGCAGAGCTTCCAGCGCGACTAGGGAGGCCCCTGTGACACATCAGCGCGCGCGCGCGCGCGCTGACGTCACAGGGGTGGGTTGGGGGGGGGGAGGGGGTGTAAGGGGAAGGTCTTCCCCTTCCATCCCCGACTTGGGGGGGAGGGGGGTGCACGGGGGCGCACTAGCGCGCCCCCAAGTTCCCCTGTGCCTAGGACGAGATGATCTCGTCCAAGGCACAGGGGAACTGTAGCCTTGGACGAGATCATCTCGTCCAAGGCACAGAAGGGGTTAAAAGGCTTTGAGGGTTGTTTTGAACCCTTGTCAGAATGAGGTGATCTTTGCCTCTTTTGTGACCTCTTAGAAGACCAGGAAGACTCTTCACTGTCAGAGTCTGAGACATGTTTTTTTCTTGATCTAAGCTTCTGGACCCACATCAACAATCTACCCTCTCTATCCTTTAGAGTCTTTGAGGAAAAGGTATAACATACCTTACAGTCCGTAGCAGAATGATCAAGACAGAGGCTACAATCTCAATGAGGGTCTTCTGAATGCAGCCTTTTCTTCCCACAAGTGCTGCAGGCTCTAAAGAGACCTTTCCTTTCTCTGTCAGACATTATGCTGGTATAGCAGGCTCCAGAAAGTATGAGTGTAAATCAGAAACACTCAATAAGCAAATAGAAATTCAGATATAGTGACCAAATCTTCTTCCACAAGAACAAACTGAGCAGAGCTCAGACGAGACTCCCTAGCACGACGTGCAGTGGAAAATATGAGGTACTGGAGCTTCTCTCAGGAGGGTTCTAGAGGGTGGGGCACTCTGATTGGCTGAGGCTCAAGTTTGGCCCTTTTTACATAAGGACTTGGATAGATTACTAAAATGTAGAGTTTTAATGTTATTGCTGTCATGTCTTTGGGGACATTTCTTTTCTAAGGTACCAGGGACTTCCATCTCGACGACAGGGAATGATTCAAGCATGTGAATCTATGAAAGTTCCAATACTAGAGTAAATAAAACCGCCCAAAGAAAATACATCATGTCTGCCGCTGGACCTCAGGTACAAATGTGTTTTGTGATTGCCTGTGATTTGTAAAAACAGGTTTTGGGCAAAAAACACATTGTTAAAAAATTCATTTTTGGTGTCAGAAATTTCTTTCTGATTCATAAAAGGGCTTTTAACAAACGCAAATATGGAGCAGGCATGAAAGAAAAGGCCACCTCCTATTTGGGATTAACAATGGAATAAATTTACGGTTTGTGAACACAACTCCAGTGGCAAACTATTGATCTGTCACCAACGCTGAAACTAGGGTGGGAATTGTTAGCAAAGACGAAGCTATCCCCTTGGGAAGGATTTCCCTTTTGGGATTTTATGCTGGTGGCTTTGGGTAGAGCAGGCTGTGCTTTAACAGAACACTGATAGCTTTGCTCTCATAAAAGTGTTCCCGAATAAGAAAGTTTATTTTAAAAAGTAGTGGCTGTGCCTTTAAAAGACAGGGGCTGCCTACAAGGATAGCAGTCTTCTGTTCCTTTTAGGCTTCTATCCCTGTATTCAGAACCAATCACAGGGGTCACTTGTTGTGACTTGCATAGTTATTATTCATAAGGCAGGTCATCTTGAGACCCTTTGAAAACAGACCATGTGTGATGTTCTCTTATTTGGACATAGGTCGCATTGCAGACTGCCTTCTGTTTGCAAACCAGTTGGTGTGCAATTTACACACGCTGGTTTGAGAAAGGGAATGGCACATCAGGTCCTCAGTCTTTTGTTTCAGTCATCCAAGATAGGGATCTTGTGGCTAACAACATGGGAGAAAAATATTGAAAAAGACCGAAAGGCAAATGTCATGCTGTTCAAGAAACAGTCTATTTCTTGGAACAGATTTTACAGAGGTTGTGGCTTTTGAAGTCACAGAATTTCCACAAAACTGTTCTAGTCCATTTCTAGGCAGTTATAATGCACTGCCACTTCCAAATCTCCGTCTCAGTTCTGATGTATTTAATTCCCACAAAGACAAAGCTTTTTCTGCAAACTACTTTCCACTGTTCAGACATGTATGTGGAAAATACCCTTCAATCTTTCCTTCTTACCACGGATCCCATTACAAGCAAAATCATTTTCAGTAGTGATACCACTCCGTATGATAACAAGTAGTCCTAATTCTGATATTACTGCATCTTTCATTACCATTGACCACATAATCATTTTCTATCACACTCTGCATATATGTGTATATATATCCCTCATTGTAGATCCACTGTCTTTGCACTTCAAAAACCACAATTTTTCCTAGACCAGGGATATGCTTCAGCAACAGCCACAGAGACCAACATTAAGCCAGCTATAGAAATAACATAGAAACCCAGGGATCAAGCTTCTCTCACTATTCTATTCTTCTGTGCATGTTGAAATGAAGACGGGTGCACATGGATGTGATCACCCATGTGCAAGCATATGTGGTAGGACCACAGATACAATGCAATATATCAGTGTGGACCACTTATAGATAAAAAGATGTTCTCTGTTGTATATTACCTTTAGTTGGTCTGCTATCCATACCACATATCTGTAATCGATGGGAAGGAGGGAAGGAAGAAACAAGTTACTTACCTGTAACTGTAGTTCTCCAGAATTGGAAACTTTCAGAGATTCACATGCTTGAATCATTCCCCGTTGTCGAGATGGGAGAGTTCCCGTTGTAATACAAAAGCCATGTTCAATTGCATATAAAGCTCAGAAGCACTAGGCCTCTTAATTTAGTAACATCTTATAGTCGTTTTATAAAAAAGGACCAAACTTAAGAGACAACCAATCAGCTCTGACCAACTTCTAGAACCCTCCTGTGAGGAGCTGATTTCCCTCAGATTTTCCAAGCACAAGTGCAATAATGGATCTAGGCCTGAGGAAATATGAAGGTGAGCTCCTCAGGGGAGGAATGGTGGGTTGCATGTGAACCTATGAAAGTTTCCAATACTGGAGAACTAAAGTTACAGGTAAGTAACTTGTTTCTTACTCCAGTATTGGAACTTTCATAGATTCACATGCTTGAATCAGAATAGTAAGCAATGGATAACACATTTTCGTCCTGTAGATAGCAGCAGAGCACTCTGAAATGAAAACTGGCATGATAATATGTACATACACCTCTTGCTATGATCTACAGCACAATTATAAAGAAAATGTGATATAACAGAAAACAAGCGGATGGAGGGAAATAATGATTTAGCTCACCTTCATTGAAACAGGTTTCGAAGGACCGCTTGACCAACGGCTGCATCCCGAAGTGACTCCGTGTCCAAGAAATAATGCTGCGTGAAGGTGCGAGTTGTCCTCCATGTCGCAGCACGATAGATGTCTTTAATCGACACACCAGCAAACAGCGCACAGGGTGCAGATATAGCTCTGGTAGAATGCACCCTTACACTTGTGTGCAATGGTCTTTCTGCTTTCTGATGAATATGTTTGCGTCTTTAATCCATCGGGATATAGTCTGTTTTGTTACAGAGTGACCTTTTCTAGCGGCCCTGAACGCTACAAATAACTGGGTGGACTGTCTGAACGACTTTGTTTTGTCCAGATAGAATTTTATGCACCTTTTAAGGCTGAGCGAATG
Source organism: Pleurodeles waltl (assembly GCF_031143425.1). Taxonomy (NCBI): domain Eukaryota; kingdom Metazoa; phylum Chordata; class Amphibia; order Caudata; family Salamandridae; genus Pleurodeles; species Pleurodeles waltl. Next base: position 651,726,085 of record NC_090451.1, read on the forward strand.
GAGAATTCTTTCCGCAGTAGTTTGTGGGTTCGGGAAGAAAGTTTTGAGCACCACCGGCTCGTTGATATGGAATTCCGAAGGCACTTTAGGAACGAAATTGGGATTGGTGCGCAGGATGACTCTGTCTTGTTTGAACTGCAGAAAATGTTCTTGTATAGTGAAAGCTTGAATTTCACTAACTCTGCTTGCCGAAGTAACGGCGAGAAGAAGAGCCACTTTCCAAGTGAGGTACCTGATGTTCGCCCTGTGGATAGGCTCAAAAGGCTCCTTCATAAGCTGGCAAAGGACGATCATAAATTGCCATGCTGGCGGTGGAGGCTTAACTGAAGGAAAAGATCTGAAGAGACCTTTCAGGAATTGCTTTACTAATCTGAGAGAGCATAAGGACGGTTTGCCTGGCACTCTTCTGTATCTGGAGATGGCCACTAAATGGACTCTAATTGAGGAATGAGCCAGACCGGAACATGCCAGCTGTAAGAAATATGGCAAACACTGCCTCCGGTGCAGAGGATAGAGGGTGCTAATTTTGAGTTTCACACCATACACAAAATCGTTTCCATTTTAGGCGGTAAGATTTGTAGGTGCTAGCTGCACGTGCGTTAGCTAGCACTTCTCTGTACTCAGTCAGTAGATCTAGATGGCCAAATTTGTTGTATTCAGGAGCCAAGCGTATAAACTGAGAGCCTTGGGAACCAGGTGCCTCACTTGCTCCCAGTTGATGGTAAGTAGCTCCGGAATTGGTCTGAGTCTGATGGGTGGACAGGCTGACAGGAGAAGCAACTCCGTGCACCATGGCTGACGTGGCCACGCTGGAGCTATTAGGATCAGCTGGCAGCGATCCGTCTTCATCTTCCTGATCACCCTGGAGTGGAGAGGGATCGGAGGAAAAGCGTACGCATGGATCCCTGACCAGGCAATCGAAATGATCTCTGTTGGTGATCCAAGCTTGCATAATGTCGGCATTTGGCGTTCTGGGAGGATGCAAATAGGTCCAGATTTGGTTTTCCTCACTGGTCGAAGATTCAATCTAGTGTTCTCTGGTCTAATTCCCACTCGTGGGAGGATGTCGCCAACCTGCTTAGCGAATCTGCGATGGTGTTCTGTAGGCCTGGGACATGCTCCGCAATTATGTGGATTGAGTGGTGAATGCACCATTTCTAGATGGTTTGCGCTTCTCAAGAGAGTATGTGATAAAGTGTTCCTCCCTGCTTGTATAAGTAGTGCATCGTGGTGGTATTGTCTGTCCTGACCAGCACTGCTGACCCTCGTATCCTCGGAAGGCTTGCAAGGCATAATAGACCGCTCTCAGCTCGAGAAGATTTATGTGGAGCAGACGGTTAGAGGATGGCCACTTGTCGCTCACCCAAAGATCCTGAAAGCATGCACCCCCATCCTGTGAGCGATGCATCCATAGTTACAATCATTGGAGGAACTCATGCCAAGAAGCTGAGTCCTTTGGAAATGTTCTCGGGATTTGTCCTCCAATCCAGAGAATGGACCATGCGCAGTGTTACGAGGATGGTATCCGCGAAGGATCCTCGTGCTTGCATCCATTGCCTGTCCAGCTCCTCATGAATTGGGCACATTCACAGGCGGCAGAATGGAATGAGGCTTATACGCGACGACATCATGCCCGGTAAGGACTTGTACCGCCGAACTGAAAGACACTTTTTTCTTTGGATGCACCTTGTCAACTGTATTAACCTTGTTTGTCTGTCAGGCACTGGATAGGATTTGGCTCGTTGAGTGTCTAAGATAGCCCCTAGGGAGGCTAATTGAGTAGATGGCTGTAGGAACGATTTTTCTTTGTTGAGCGTAAGGCCTAATTCCTTGAAAGGGTGCAGAGTCGCCTTGACTGAGTTTTCTGCTGACTGGACATCTGGAGCTTTTACTAACCAGTCGTCGAGGTAGGGAAAAACCTGGTGTTTGTTTCTCCTTAGGTAGGCCGCCACTGGCGCTAGACATTTGGTGAAGATTTGTGGTGCTGAACGTAGGCCATGGGGAAAGGACCTTGAACTGGAAGTGTTTGCCGTTGACTGCAAACCTCAGGTACTTTCTGTGGAGCGGATGAATGGAAATGTGAAAGCACGCGTCCTGAAGGTCTAGAGAGGCCATGTAGTCTGCTCTGTTCAGAAGCTGGAGGACGTCTTGAAGGGTGACCATCCGAAATATTTGTTTCTTGAGGTACTTGTTTTGCTCCCGTAAGTCCAGAATTGAACTCCAGAAGTGAGACTTTTTTCGGATGAGAAAGAAGCGGGAGTGTGGAACAGACTCTATAGCCCCTTTCTTCAGCATGGTTATTACTTCCAAGCAGAGTAGACAAAGGTGTTTTTTACAAATCTGGGATGGACGCATTGAAGGGGGAATCTGGGTAAATTCCAACAGGTGTCCGAAGCGGACGACATCCAGCACCCACTTGTCTTTGGTTATTTGTTGCCAGCGTTGGATATGATGTTTTAGAATTCCGTGATAGATTGTAGGAGGAGAGTGTATAGGACATGTCGTTAGACAGTCATTGTCTACGTGCCGATTCTTTAGGATGTCTCCCAGACTTGCTCTTGTGGGAGGGCCTGGTATAGGCTGCGGGAGGCGGTTGCCTTGGCTGGTATTGTGTCCTAGAAGGCTGGTACGTGGAGGAATAGGATGGGTACCTATATTGCTGGTATCCCCCAGGAAAGGAAGGTTGACCTCTGCCCCTAGCACCACAAAAGGACACTTTCCTGTACTGCAGAGTGCCTAAGGATTTTGCACTCTCCATATCAGACTTGATGGCTTGATATCAAGCGTCGTTCACGTGCTTGCCAAATAGTGCTTCCTCGTCACATGGAAGATACAGAATTTTTATCTGTACTGCGGGATGAAAGTTGGTGGCTTTGAGCCAACCCTGACGTCTCAACACAGCTGAACCCGCGAGTAATCTGAAGCCCATTGCTGCTATATCCAGTGCACAATCGATGATCTCTGCTGAAGATCGCTGGCCCTCTACAAGTACCTTCCTAGCTTCTGTTTTGGAAGTGTCTGAAAGCTCCTCCAGTGATTGGGATATGTCTGAGCAGAGCTGTTGATCATATCTGCCCAGTAGAGCGAGGGAATTGGCTGCCCTTACCACAATAGCGGACATGGAGGAGAAACGCTTGCCGATGTTATCTAAGTGTCTCACTCCTTTATCTGGCGGTGTTGTCACTGGCGTAGAGGGGTTCCTGGAGGGTCGTTGGGTGGCTTCCGATATCATGGACTTCAGCTTCAAGTGTCCTGAGAGGCAAGCCGGAGCATTCTCCGTGGGTTTATATTTCTTATCCAGTCTCGGCAGAACTGCAGGGACCGCTGCTGGTCTGCATAATTTTCAGGCCCTGGCTCCAAACATGGTCTATGATGGGTATAGCTCTGACCATTTTTCTGTGGGACTCTTTAAAATCATATAGGAAGCAATCCTGCTCAGTTGCAAGCACTGGAAGATCGAACCGCGTGGTGGCACGCTCAAGCAGGTTATGGAAGCCCTTAGAGACCTTCCCTGGCATCAGGGCCCTTGGTACTAGGGGTTACATTTACAAAGGACTTATCTGAGTGCCAGGGCTGTGCCAATTCTGGAAGCAAAGGTACAGGTTAGGGAAAGAACACTGGTGCTGGGGCCCTGTTAGCAGGGTCCCAGCACACTTTCAATCATAACTTGGCATCAGCAAAAGGCAAAAAGTCAGGGGGTAACCATGTCAAAGAGGCATCTTCTTCCAGCCACCTTTACCTCTAACCTTGCCAAACCCCAAAGTTCCCTTGTCCCCTTTATCTTCAATCCCCCAAACCCCAAAGTTGCGCTTGCCCCTCATTACCTCTACCCCCAAACTCCAAAGTCACCCATGTGCCCTTTACCTCTACCCCAAAACCCAAATTCGTCCTTGCTTTCATTTACTTCTACCCACCAACAAACCCCAAAGTCACCCATGCATCTATTTACCTCTATGGATCCCAACCCCCAAATTTGCCTAGTCTTCCTTTAACTCTAACCACCCCTAACTCCAATTCCCCCTTGCCTCCTTTTACATCTAACTAGTTACTGAAACCTTCCTTTATCTCTACCCAGCCCTAAAACCCAAAGTCAACTTTGCCTCCTTTTACCTCTAAAAACCAAAACCCAAATAAACTATTTCCCCTTTCACCTCTAGCCCCTAACCACAAAGTCACCCTTTCCCCAATTACCTTACACCCAAACCCCAGAGCCATCCGTGGCAATGTCCATTTGTTTATGTTACCGTAGGAAGTTGGCTCTGTATGTACTATATAAAAGTAAGAAATAGCATGCACAGAGTCCAAGGGTTCCCCTTAAAGGTAAGATAGTGGCAAAAAGAGATAATTCTAATGCTCTATTTTGTGGTAGTGTGGTCGAGCAGTAGGCTTATCAGAGGGTAGTGTTAAGCATTTGTTGTACACACACAGGCAATAAATGAGGAACACACACTCAATGACAATTCCAGGCCAATAGGTTTTTGTATAGAAAAATATATTTTCTTAGTTTATTTTAAGAACCACAGGTTCAAGATTTACAAACAATACTTTAAATGAAAGGTATTTCACTTAGGAACTTTGAATTAGCAAAATAGCATATACAGTTTTCACACAAATGGCAATAAGCTATTTTAAAACTGGACACTGCAATTTTCAACAGTTCCTGGGGGAGGTAAGTGTTTGTTAGTTTTGAAGGCAAGTAAACCACCTACAGGGTTCAAAGTTGGGTCCAAGGTAGCCCACCGTTGGGGGTTCAGGGCAACCCCAAAGTTACCACACCAGCAGGTCAGGGCCGGTCAGGTGCAGAGGTCAAAGTGGTGCCCAAAACGCATAGGCTTCAATGGAGAAGGGGGTGCCCCGGTTCCAGTCTGCCAGCAGGTAGGGGGGTTTTGTAGGACACTGGTGGGGACACAAGTCAGCACAAAAAGTACACCCTCAGCGGCACAGGGGCGGCCGGGTGCAGTGTGCAAACAGGCGTCGGGTTCGCAATGTAATCCAATGGGAGACCAAGGGGTCTCTTCAGCAATGCATGCAGGCAAGGGGGGGGGCTCCTCGGGGTAGCCACCACCTGGGCAAGGGAGAGGGCCACCTGGGGGTCGCTCCTGCACTGAAGGTCGGATCCTTCAGGTCCTGGGGGCTGCGGATGTAGTGTCCTTACCAGGTGTCGGGTCTTTGAAGCAGCCAGTCGCGGTCAGGGGGAGCCTTGGGATTCACTCTGCAGGTGTCGCTGTGGGGGCTCAGGGGGGTCAACTCAGGCTACTCACGGGCTCGCAATCGCCGGGGAGTCCTCCCTGTAGTGTTTGTTCTCCACAAGTCAAGCCGGGGGCGTCGGGTGAAGAGTGCAAAGTCTCACGCTTCCGGCAGGAAACGTGTGTTGTTTCAAAGTTGCTTCTTTGTTGCAAAGTTGCAGTCTTTGTGGAGCAGAGCCGCTGTCCTCAGGAGTTCTTGGTCCTTCTAGATGCAGGGCAGTCCTCTGAGGCTTCAGAGGTCGCTGGACCCTGTGGAACGCGTCGCTGGAGCAGTGTCTTTAGAAGTGGGGAGACAGCCCGGTAGAGTTGGGGCCAAAGCAGTTGGTGTCTCCGTCTTTTTCAGGTTTTTCAGCTCAGCAGTCCTTCTTCATCTTAGGTTGCAGAAATCTAGTTTCCTAGGTTCTGAGGAGCCCCTAAATACTGAATTTAGGGGTGTGTTTAGGCCTGGGAAGGCAGTAGCCAATGGCTACTGTCCTTGGGGGTGGCTACACCCTCTTTGTGCCTCCTCGCTGAGGAGAGGGGGGCACATCCCTATTCCTATTGGGGAATCCTCCAAAATCAAGATGGAGGATTTCTAAAGGCAGGGGTCACCTCAGCTCAGGACACCTTAGGGGCTGTCCTGACTGGTGGGTGACTCCTCCTTGTTTTTTCTCATTATCTCTCCTGGACTTGCCGCCAAAAGTGCGGGCTGTGTCCAGGGGGCGGGCATCTCCACTAACTGGAGTGCCCTGGGGCATTGTAACAAGAAGCCTGAGCCTTTGAGGCTCAATGCTAGGTGTTACACTTCCTGCAGGGGGAAGGTGTGAAGCACCTCCACCCGGAGCAGGCTTTTGTTTCTGTCCTCAGAGAGCACAAAGGCCCTCACCACATGGGGTCAGAAACTCGTCTCTCTGCAGCAGGCTGGCACAGACCAGTCAGTCCTGCACTGAACAATTGGGTAAAATACAGGGGGCATCTCTAAGATGCCCTCTGTGTGCATTTTTTAATAAATCCAACACTGGCATCAGTGTGGGTTTATTATTCTGAGAAGTTTGATACCAAACTTCCCAGTATTCAGTGTAGCCATTATGGAGCTGTGGAGTTCGTTTTTGACAGACTCCCAGACCATATACTCTTATGGCTACCCTGCACTTAAAATGTCTAAGGTTTTGCTTAGAGACTATAGGGGCATAATGCTCATGCACCTATGCCCTCACCTGTGGTATAGTGCACCCTGCCTTAGGGATGTAAGGCCTGCTAGAGGGGTGACTTACCTATGCCACAGGCAGTGTGAGGTTGGCATGGCACCCTGAGGGGAGTGCCATGTCGACTTAGTCATTTTCTCCCCACCAGCACCCACAAGCTGGCAAGCAGTGTGTCTGTGCTGAGTGAGGGGTCCCTAGGGTGGCATAAGACATGCTGCAGCATTTAGAGACCTTCCCTGGCATCAGGGCACTTTGTACCTGGGGTACCAGTTACAAGGGACTTACCTGGGTGCCAAGGTTGTGCCAAATGTGGAGACAATGGTACATTTTAGGTGAAAGAACACTGGTGCTGGGGCCTGGTTAGCAGGGTCCCAGCACACTTCTAAGTCAAGTCAGCATCAGTATCAGGCAAAATGTGGGGGTAACTGCAACAGGGAGCCATTTCCTCACACAAGCCCCCCCCCCTCACCCCAGCCCACAGGCCAGGAGACTCAGCCAGGGCTGGGAGAGTCTTCCTAGTCTGTCAGGCGAGGAAGAGTAGAGGAAATAGGCTGGTTTGTTGCAGGGCCTACTCTGCCTTACATCCTCCTGTTCAGGTCATTCCCTCTGGGGAACTGACCCACTTCCACAGTGATAGGACCTAGTCTGAATTGCCTCTTCTCTGTGCCTTTAATGTCTTCACCCATTGTCTCTATTTTGGGGTTAGAGGTATCCACCTCTGCTAATCTTATCTTAGCCAGGGTCACCCCTAGCTTACCCAAAGAGGTTACCCAGAGCTGGAGTAACCCCAGCATGACCAACAGGGTCAGGGGGCCTAACTTGCTATTTGGCATGGGGTCAGACCACCATGCCAAGGATAGTGCAGCCATAAAGGCTAACACCCAGCAGAGGCCACTGACAGCTGTCATTGCCCAGAACCACACCTTTAGCTCTTCACCTGCAAGGGAAGGAGCTAAGTTACTGGCTTCTTTGGGTTCAGGGTGCCTGTCTGCTGTGTAAGAGTGGGGGGTTACTACATCTTGTAGTAAACACCGTTCTTCCACTCTTTCTTCTGTTAACTGAGGAGCCACCCACTCAGGTTTAACAGTTGCCTGACTAGCCAGGACTTCTTGTGGGTCAGGTTGGACTTTAACAGTGCCATTTTTGGAGTTCTCCCTTACTGGAGCAGAATCTCCTTGGCTTGCTGAAACCTTGGCTAAAGGTTGTCCACCTTTCCTACTCTGTTTTCCTTTCTTTTTCTTTTGGGGCCTACTTGCTTTTACTGCAGAGGTAGCACCTCCAGAATCCTTGGGAGAGGGCTGGCACTGAACCAGTTCCTCTCTTGGGCTCTGACTAACCTCTGGGTAGTCATTTCCAAGGAGACAATCAAGGGGGAGGTCTGTACTGACTACCACCCTTCTCCAGCTAAAAGTCCCACCCACTTCTATGGGCACAAAAGCCACAGGCCTATCAGTGACCCTGTCTGGGCTAACTCTTACTCTGGCAGTCTCACCTGAGATGTACTGGTTTGAGAACACCAGCCTGTCATGCAAAATAGTGTGAGTGGCACAAGTGTCTCTCAGGGCTGTGGCTGGGATTCCATTCACCAGTAGGTGGTGGAAGTGTCTACTTCCCTCTGGAATCTCCATCTCACCTGTCGGGCCCTTTTTCCAGCTGAAGGCTATGAAGACCTCCTCATCTGAGGAGTCATCCCCAATGGCTACACTGGTCACCCCTGGGATTTTGCTAGGGGGGTTGTTTTTGGGACAAGAAGTGTCCTTGGTGTGGTGCCCTGTCTGTCTACAGTATTGGCACCATGCCTTAGTGACATCCCAGTTCTTACCCTGGTACCCACCTTTGTTTTGGGTTGTGTCTTGGGGCCCACCCACCTTGTCTGGTTTTTGGGGGCCTACAAAGGACTCTTTTTCTTTGTTTCTAGTGTGACGCACTTTCTCCTGGGGAGGCTTTGTAACCCCTTTCTTTTGGTCACCCCCAGTGGAAGTTTTGGTTACCCTATTCTTGACCCAGTGGTCTGCCTTCTTTCCCAATTCTTGGGGAGAAATTGGACCTAGGTCTACCAGATACTGATGCAACTTTTCATTGAAGCAGTTACTTAAAATGTGTTCTTTCATAAACAAATTATAAAGCCCAACATAGTCATGCACTTCATTTCCAGTTAACCAACCATCCAGTGTTTTCACTGAGTAGTCTACAAAATCAACCCAAGTCTGGCTCGAGGATTTTTGAGCCCCCTGAACCTAATCCTGTACTCCTCAGTTGAGAATCCAAAGCCCTCTATCAGGGTTTGAACCAGTTTTAATCTTTTTGGTTTTGCAGAGAGACCTTAACTCTGACATCCTAAGATGCAGGTAAGGGGTGACGTTGAGTTCCATCACAATCTCTTCTGCATTAGACATTATGGGGGTCATTACAACATTGGCGGTCAAAGCCGCTTACTGCCGTGCGGAAGACCGCCAATACACCGCCACGGCCGCAGAATTCCGCCACAGCTATTATGACCCACATCTCGGAATCCGCTGAAATTCAGACACCCACACAAGTCTGCCACACCAAAGGTCAGTGTTAAACTGGCTAAAACAATTCCTCCACCGTCACGCCAACAGAAACACGCCCATGCTATCAAGAACCACGAATCCACGCAGCGGTCTTTCAACCGCAGTATTCCATTGGCGGTACACACCGCCGCACTCAAAATACACACACATCTCCAAAACACCGCCACATTGGACAATTCCAAATACACACACCTGATACACATACAAACACCACTCCCACACACCCAATTCAATATAAAACACACACCCACATCACCCACAAACCCCTACGACCAAACATTTTGAGGAAGCCGAGAGACAGAGAGCAGAGCAATTGAGAACCCTACCACACAGGGGCACACAACACCATCACCCATACAATATTCCACGCACAAAACACTACACACCACTACACATCACCACACACATCAACACTTACACCACCCCACACATCACCCACACCACCCCATGTCACGCCAAAGATACCCAAGGTTTTCCGAGGAGGAGCTCAGGGTCATGATGGAGGAAATCCTACGGGTAGAGCCACAGCTATTTGGCTCACAGGTGCAGCACACCTCCATAGCCAGGAAGATGGATCTATGGCGCAGAATCGTGGACAGGGTCAACGCTGTGGGTCAGCATCCAAGAAATCGGGAGGACATCAGGAAGAGGTGGAACGACCTACGGGGGAAGGTGCGTTCCATGGTCTCCAGGCACAACATCGCAGTACAGCGGACTGGCGGCGGACCCCCACCTCCTCCCCCACAACTAACAACATGGGAGGAGCAAGTGTTGACCATCATGCATCCTGAGGGCCTCGGAGGAGTCGGTGGAGGAATGGACACTGGTAAGTCAAATCTTAACTATCATATCCCCCACCCTACCTGCATGCTATCACACACCCCCACCCTAACCCCCTCCCCTAGCACTCCAACTCCTCACTAATGTGCTAATAACACAAACCACTCATCCCAACACCAAGCCCTGCATGACACAACTAAGAATGGACACCCATCACTAAAGCATGCTCACTGCACATACCCATAACACACCCCCCAACCATCATTACACAAACCCACACACAGGAATGCTTGCACTGGGGTACACGCACACCCACCCATTGCACACCATTACACACACACATGCAATAATCATGCTCTTATATCCCTGCTGGACCACTACGGAACATCACCACACAGGAGGGTCCAGACATCTCCACTCCACCCACAGAAGAGGCCCACAGTGACGACAGCAGCTCTGCCCTACTGGATCCTGATGACCAGCCCGGACCATCGTGGGCCTCGGGACAGTGGGTTCCCCTTGCACAGGCACAGCCCAACACTGACCTTCCACCCTCTGGTAACACCAGCGCAGCACCCACCCAGCGGGCCCATACCTCCGTACCCAGGACACGTCAATCAGCTGTGTGTCCACCACTACAGGGAACCCAGGATAACCCACCACCCCAACAACAGGGACCTGGGGGCAGTGGTAGTGGGCACACGGTCCAGGGGACGGAGGCACAGGAACACAGGGGAACTGGGGGGGCTGCTGTGCGACAGGGGGAGGACAGGCCCAGGGAACCCACTCTCCACGAGGCCCTATCCTCCATCATGGGAGCATACCACCACTCCCAGGAGACGATGGCGACGGTCCTGGCCAAGTTTCAGGAGACCCAGCGCCTGCAGGAGGAGCAGTATTTGGGGTTCAGGGAGGAGCTCAGAACCATCAGCTCCGCCCAGGGCACCAACGTAGGGGTGCTGAAGGACATACAGAAGACCATGAGGGACACAGTGGCATTCCAAGGGGCCCTTGACACTAGCCTGGACGATGAAGTGCCCACCACCTCCGCCGCCGCTAGTGGACAGGACGCCCCGCCACAGGACCACCACACCAGTACCCCACCCCCTGCAGATGGAGAACCACCCCGCAAGCGGTCCCTGAGATCCAGGAACAGGACAGAGCAAGATGGCAAGACCCCCGCCAGGAAATGAGACCACCCTGATTGTCCTCCCACCGTCCCACTTTGTTAACCTGTACATACTTAAACTGCCCCAGCTCCACTTCCTATGCCCATATGGGCAGTGCACATGTGTGACCAATAGACTGGACTCTGCCATGGACATTCCTCCACCATCCCCCATCACTAAATTACAACCCCCCTCCATTTTTGAACACTTAAATAAACACCCTTGAAGCACAAAACAATCTGGAGTCAGTCTGTGATTTGGTAAATTTGTATAATCAATGACAGTGTCAAAATGCGTTTTCAATTGTAATGCCAACATACCTATGTCACACATCACAAGGCCATGAAGGATGCAAGCAGATGACACACGTTGGTAACCACACCTGTGAAACCGTAATGGAAAGGTACAACTCAGTTACCAAATACTGCTACTAAATGATAGACAGGATAGAGGTAGAAATGTGAAAGTGAATGTAATTGTAAAATAAAATTTTCTCACCTGTGTGTCACTGGAAATATTGCTGTATGACTGACTCCCTGTTGTCTATGTCTTCTTCCTCAGCTTCATCCTCATCACTGTCCACAGGCTCCACAGCTGCCACAACACCGCCATCTGGACCATCCTCCTGCAGAAAAGGCACCTGGCATCGCAAAGCACGATTGTGAAGCATCGAGCAGGTGATAATGATCTGGCACACCTTCTTCGGTGAGTAGAATAGGGAACCACCTGTCATATGTAGGCACCTGAATATGGCCTTCAGGAGGCCGAAGGTGCGTTCGATCACCCTCCTAGTCCGCCCATGGGCCTCATTGTAGCGTTCCTCTGCCCTGGTCCTGGGATTCCTCACTGGGGTCAATAGCCAGGACAGGTTAGGGTAACCAGAGTCCCCTAATAGCCACACACGGTGCCTCTGGAGTTGACCCATCACATACGGGATACTGCTATTCCGCAGGATGTAGGCGTCATGCACAGAGCCAGGGAACATAGCACTGACCTGGGAGATGTACTGGTCTGCCAAACATACCATCTGTACATTCATAGAATGATAACTCTTCCGGTTCCTGTACACCTGTTCACTCCTGCTGGGGGGGACCAGAGCTACATGGGTGCCATCAATAGCACATATGATGTTGGGGATATGTCCATGGGCATAGAAGTCACCTTTAACTGTAGCCAAATCCTCCACCTGAGGGAAAACGATGTAGCTCCTTACGTGTTTCAGCAGGGCAGACAACACTCTGGACAACACGTTGGAAAACATAGGCTGGGACATCCCTGATGCCATGGCCACTGTTGTCTGAAAAGAACCACTTGCAAGGAAATGGAGCACTGACAGCACCTGCACGTCAGGGGGGATTCCAGTGGGATGGCGGATTGGTGACATCAGGTCTGGCTCCAACTGGGTACATAGTTCCTGGATAGTGGCACGGTCAAACCTGTAGGTGATGATTAAATGTCGCTTCTCCATTGTCAGCAGGTCCACCAGCGGTCGGTACACTGGAGGATTCCGCCATCTTCTCAAATGTCCCAGCTGACGGTGCCTAGGAAGGACAACAGCGACCACAGAGTCAACAAATTCGCAGGTATGTACCCACAGGTACACAGAACACGACACCAAACACAAAACTCTTCCTGTATGTGTGTTGAGTGTAGACCTAGGTATGTGTGACGCAATAGTAAATGAAGCCATGTGGGCCCCTGAAATGGTGGCTGCCTGACCTCTAAACTGGGACAATGGGATGTGAGGTATCTGCGCTGGCGTTGTATACCATCGCGGTAGGCGGTCGTAGACTGCGGCGCAATGCTGCATTGGTTAACATGGGACCCTATGGGTCCCAGGAGCTAATGATGAAGTGCGCCGGCGGTGATGATATGCACCGCCGCAGACGTCACCACCGTGGACGTGACCGCCATTTTCTATCTGTCCAATCACTCGATACCTGATCTTCGACAGGAGAGGACCTACACTGCAAGTGCTGCTGTGACCTCGGTCTGGAAGAGACAATGGCTGCTGCGTCTGGGGAAAGGGCCCCTGCCTTCACTGCTCAGGAGTTGGAGAAGCTCGTGGACGGGGTCCTCCCCCAGTACACGCTACTCTACGGTCCTCCAGACCAACAGGTAAGTACACAGGGAGCACGTTGTATGGGCTATGCCTGGGTGGAGAGGGCTGGATGTTAGTTGGAAGGGGGCAGAGTTCAGGGAACATGAAGGACTGTGAATGCATGTGCCACATGGCAAGGGTAGGGATTGGGGCCACTCACATTGACGGTGCAGTTGGTAATGACTTCTCTTCTTCCCCTGTGCATGTCAAGTAGGTCAGCGTCCACCAGAAGAAGGACATTTGGCGTGCCCTCGCCAAGGACGTCCGTACCTTGGGGGTCCACCAGAGACGGGGCACCCACTGCCGGAAAAGATAGGATGACATTCGCCGCTGGAGCAAGAAGATGGCGGAGGCTCAGCTGGGGATGGCCTCCCAACGTGGGAGGGGTGCCCGTCGCACCATGACCCCCCTGATGTTCAGGATCCTGGCGGTGGCCTACCTGGAGTTGGATGGGTGCTTGAGGGCATCACAGCAGACACAAGGGGGTGAGTACACTCTCATTCTGGGGACTTTGCGCGCAGTGGAGGGGTCTGGGTGAGGGAGGAGGGCTGTGGGTTTCCCTAGGCCAGGGCGAGTTACGTAGGCTAGGCCCCTCCGTAATGCAGGCCATGTGGCACTCCACCCCACCTCTGTAGAGTGCCAAGTACAGGTATACATGCCCCTGTGGCATCTATGTGTGCAGATGTCCACCATAGCCATTTAGGCCAGATCCCAGGAATTGCATCTGTAGAGGCCAAGAGCACGGCGTAGTGCAGGGGGCTGGTGTGTCTGTATTGTCCGCCAACGGTAGCGGTAAGCCATGCACTCAACCTGTCTTTCTTCTGTCGTCCCCCCCCCCCCTTTTTGTGCTCTCCCTGTTCTTTTGTGCATCAGCATCATCAGGCGGAGGTACAGTGGCACCGGAGCACGAGGGGGCTGCATCGCACAGGGCCATGGAGTGCCACACCACAGACTCTGAATACACCAGTGGGATGGAGAGCGAGGGGAGCTTCACGTCGGTCACCGGATCACCAAACAGCGTCACAGACTCGTCTGCCGATGGGAGCTCCCTTGTGGTGGCAGCACCATCTGTGCCCCCCACTTCTACAGGTACAGCCGCCACCTCCCCTACCAGCACCGCACTCCCAGCAGCCCCTGAGCGTTCGCCCTGTGCCCGCTCACCCAGGAGGGTGGGCATCACCTTCGCAACAGGCACCTCAGCCCCTGCCCCTGTCACCCCTGCTGCCCTCAGTGAGGAGGCCATTGACCTCCTTAGGTCACTCCTCACTGTTGGGCAGTCTACCATTGTGAATGCCATCCAGGGTGTAGAAAGGGAGTTGCAACACAGTAATGCATTCCTGGAGGGCATTCATTCTGGTCAGGCTGCCCTTCATCGAATCCTGCAATCTCTGGCCTCAGCACTGATGGCAGCCATTGTCCCTGTGTCTAGCCTCCCCCCTCCAACTTCCTCCACCCAGATCCAATCCCCTGTACCCCAGCCTATCCCAAGCACACCATCAGACAAGCATGCATACACCTCAACACACAAAAGTAGCTCAAGCAAACATAAGCACCACACAACCCACAGGCACTCACACAAGCATCACCCACATACAGACACAGCAACATCCACTGCCTCCACTGTGTCCCCCTCCTCGTCGTCTCCCTCCTCCCTCCCAGTGTCGTCTACACTCTCACCTGCATGCACTACATCTACAGGCACTAGGACTCGCACCAGGACACCCAGAACCACACCCAGCTCACCTGCACTCACCACCCCCACTACCATTTACACGTCCCCTGTGTCCACTCTCTGGCCAACAGCAAGCTGACTGTAGGAAATTCTTACAACAGTTTGCTGAGCTCTTTTCCCTAACCCCTGGTCAGACTCACCTGTGTACCCATGATGTGGACACAGGAGATAGCATGCCTGTCAAAAACAAAAGTTTTAGACAATCTGACCAAGTTAAGGAAAGAATCAAAGTGAAAGTCCACAAGATGCTGGAATTGGGAGTCATTGAGCACTCTGACAGCCCCTGTGCTAGCCCAGTGGTCTTAGTCCCCAAACCTCACACCAAAGATGGTAAGAGAGAGATGAGGTTTTGTGTGGACTACAGAGGACTTAATTCTGTCACCAAGACAGATGCCCATCCCATTCCAAGGGCAGATGAATTAATTGACAAACTAGGTGCTGCCAGATACTTAAGTACCTTTGACTTGACAGCAGGGTACCTGCAAATCAAAATGGCACCAGGAGCAAAAGAAAAGACAGCATTCTCCACATCTGATGGGAATTATCAGTTTACTGTAATACCCTTTGGCTTAAAGAATGCCCCTGCCACCTTCCAAAGGTTGGTGAATCAAGTCCTTGCTGGCTTGGAGTCCTTTAGTGCAGCTTATCTTGACGATATTGCTGTCTTTAGCTCTAGCTGGCAGGATCACCTGGTCCACCTGAATAAGGTTTTGAAGGCCCTGCAAGCAGCAGGCCTCTCTATCAAGGCATCCAAATGTCAGATAGGGCAGGGGACTGTGGTTTACTTGGGACACCTTGTAGGTGGAGGCCAAGTTCAGCCACTCCAACCCAAGATCCAGACTATTCTGGATTGGGTAGCTCCAAAAACCCAGACTCAAGTCAGGGCATTCCTTGGCTTGACTGGCTACTACAGGAGGTTTGTGAAGGGATATGGATCAATAGTGACACCTCTCACAGAACTTACCTCCAAGAAAATGCCTAAGAAGGTAAAGTGGACTATAGAATGCCAACAGGCCTTTGACACCCTGAAACAAGCTAAGTGCACAGCACCAGTTCTAAAAGCTCCAGATTACTCCAAGCAGTTCATTGTGCAGACTGATGCCTCTGAACATGGGATAGGGGCAGTTTTGTCCAAAACAAATGATGATGGCCTTTACCCGCCTGTTCCTTTCATTAGCAGGAGGTTACCACCCAGGGAGCAGTGTTGGAGTGCCATTGAGAGGGAGGCCTTTGCTGTGGTTTGGTCCCTGAAGAAGCTGAGACCATACCTCTTTGGTACTCACTTTGTAGTTCAAACTGACCACAGACCTCTCAGATGGCTAATGCAATTGAAAGGTGAAAATCCAAAACTGTTGAGGTGGTCCATCTCCCTACAGGGAATGGACTTTATAGTGGAACACAGACCTGGGACTGCCCATGCCAATGCAGATGGGCTTTCCAGGTTCTTCCACTTAGAAAATGAAGACTCTCTTGGGAAAGGTTAGTCTCATCCTCTTTTGTTTGGGGGGGAGGGGCGTTGTGTAAGGAAAAGCCTCCTTGGCATGGTTACCCCCGACTTTTTGCCTTTGCAGATGCCAAGTTATGATTTGAAAGTGTGCTGAGGCCTGCTAATCAGGCCCCAACACCAGTGTTCTTTCCCTAACCTGTACCTTTGTCTCCACAATTGGCACACCCTGGCATCCAGGTAAGTCCCTTGTAACTGGTACCCTTGGTACCAAGGGCCCTGATGCCAGGGAAGGTCTCTAAGGGCTGCAGCATTTCTTATGCCACCCTGGGGACCCCTCACTCAGCACAGACACACTGCTTGCCAGCTTGTGTGTGCTGGTGGGGAGAAAATGACTATGTCGACATGGCACTCCCCTCAGAGTGCTATGCCAACCTCACACTGCCTATAGCATAGGTAAGTCACCCCTCTAGCAGGCCTTACAGCCCTAAGGCAGGGTGCACTCTACCACAGGTGAGGGCATAGGTGCATGAGCACTATGCCCCCACAGTGTCTAAGCAAAACCTTAGACATTGTAAGTGCAATGTAGCCATAAGAGTATATGGTCTGGGAGTCTGTCATACACAAACTCCACAGCACCATAATGGCTACACTGAAAACTGGGAAGTTTGGTATCAAACTTCTCAGCCCAATAAATGCACACTGATGCCAGTGTACATTTTATTGTGAAATACACCCAGAGGGCATCTTAGAGATGCCCGCTGAAAGCATACCCGACTTCCAGTATGGGCTGACTAGTTTTTGCCAGCCTGCCACACACCAGACATGTTGCTGGCCACATGGGGAGAGTGCCTTTGTCACTCTGTGGCCAGTAACAAAGCCTGTACTGGTTGGAGGTGCTTCTCACTTCCCCCTGCAGGAACTGTAACACCTGGCGGTGAGCCTCAAAGGCTCACCCCCTTTGTTACAGCGCCACAGGACTTCCCAGCTAGTGGAGATGCCCGCCCCTCCGGCCACAGCCCCCACTTTTGGTGGCAAGGCAGGAGGAGAAAATGAGAAAAACAAGGAGGAGTCACTGGCCAGTCAGGACAACCCCTAAGGTGTCCTGAGCTGAGGGGACTCTGACTTTTAGAAACCCTCCATCTTGCAGATGGAGGATTCCCCCAATAGGATTAGGGATGTGCCCCCCTCCCCACTGGGAGGAGGCACAAAGAGGGTGTAGCTAGCCTCTGGGCTAGTAGGCATTGGCTACTAACCTACCAGACCTACAAACACCCCTAAATTGAGTATTTAGGGCTCCCCAGAACCTAGGAAGATAGATTCCTGCAACCTGAAGACGAAGAAGGACTGCTGACCTGAAGCTCTGCAGAGAAGACAGAGACACCAACTGCTTTGGCCCCAGCCCTACCGGCCTGTCTCCCTACTTCAAGAAAAACTGCAACAGCGACTCGTCACCCAGGGTCCAGCGACCTCTGAAGCCTCAGAGGACTACCCTGCATCTAAAAGGACCAAGAAACTCCTGAGGACAGAGGCCCTGCAACAAAGAAGCAACTTTTAAAGACCACAAGTTTCCCGCCGGAAGCGTGAGACTTTCCACTCTGCACCTGACGCCCCCGGCTAGACCTGTGGAAAACTAACTCTACAGGGAGGACTCCCCGGCGACTGCGAGCCCGTGAGTAGCCAGAGTTGACCCCCCTGAGCCCCCACAGGGACACTTGCAGAGGGAATCCAGAGGCTCCCCCGACCGCGACTGCCTGCTTCAAAGAACCTGACGCCTGGGAAACCCACTGCACCCGCAGCCCCCGGGATCTGAAGGATCCGACCTCCAGTGCAGAAGCGACCCCCTGGTGGCCCTCTTCCTAGCCTAGGTGGTGGCTACCCCGAGGAGCCCCCCCTTTGCCTGCCTGCATGGTTGAAGAGACCCCTGGGTTTCCCATTGAAACCTATTGCAAACACGACGCCTGTTTGCACTTTGCACCCGGCCGCCCCTGTGCCGCTGAGGGTGTACTTTCTGTGCTGACTTGTGTCCCCCCTGGTGCCCTACAAAACCCCCCTGGTCTGCCCCCCGAAGTCGCAGGTACTTACCTGCTGGCAGACTGGAACCTGGGCACCCCTATTTCCATTGAAGCCTATGTGTTTTGGGCACCACTTTGACCTCTGCACCTGACCGGCCCTGAGCTGCTGGTGTGGTAACTTTGGGGTTGCCTTGAACCCCCAACGTTGGGCTAACTTGGACCCAACTTTGAACCCTGTAAGTGTTTTACTTACCTGTGAACTTAACATTTACTTACCTCCCCCAGGAGCTGTTGATTTTTGCACTGTGTCCACTTTTAAAATAGCTTAGTGACATTTTTGCCAAAACTGTACATGCTATTGTGATAATTCAAAGTTCCTAAGATACCTGAGTGAAATACCTTTCAGTTAAAGTATTGTTTGTAAATCTTGAACCGGTGGTTCTTAAAATAAACTAAGAAAATATATTTTTCTATATAAAAACCTATTGGCCTGGAATTATTTTTGAGTGTGTGTTCCTCATTTATTGCCTGTGTGTGTACAACAAATGCTTAACACTAACCTATGATAAGCCTACTGCTCGACCACACTACCACAAAATAGAGCATTAGAATTATCTCTTTTTGCCACTATCTTACCTCTAAGGGGAACCCTTGGACTTTGTGCATTCTATTTCTTACTTTGAAATAGTACATACAGAGCCAACTTCCTACACAACTACATTAAAAATCGTATTCTTTTAGAAATTTGTTCATATACACATCTTTGAACTCTCATCTCAGTGCACCACGGTGTTGTGCACACCTGACTTTGATCTTTGATTCCAGTATACCACGGTGATGTGCACACCTTTAAGCGCATAAAGACTCATCGTTTATATTCTGTATTTTTTCACTGTCTTGAATGTACCACCGTTTAAAAATAACATATTCTTATCTAACAAATTGAAAACCGTTAAGCTCTTATTGTTGTGTGATAGAGTGTGTTTTAGTATATCTAAACCTAATTAGAGTAAATTCCCTTACGTAATATTCTATATCGACATACAAAACGTACCGGCAGCACCCTTTTTCTTAGTATCTCCTGGTGAACCTCCTATCAAGTGGCAAAAGTGGAAAAAGGTATTCACTAATTATGCCAAGGTCTGCGGTACTTCTCTCAGTGCGGAAAGAAAGACATCTTTACTAATGCCCTGTCTAGGTACCGAAGGAGAAGAGATATTTGAAAACTTACCTGATTTGTCTGCCAATGATGCTGCCAGCCTCAATGAATATTAGATATGTGTAAAAAAACTTGATTTGCATTATTTACCCAAAGTTTGCACAATTTTGGAGCGCTATCAATTTGGGAAAATAGTATAGCAACAAGGATCAAACAATAGAGCAATACATCACTGCATTACGAAGTCTTGCTGCTACCTGTGCTTTTGGAGGTTCCTTTGAAGAGTGCTTAAGAGATCAATTCATGTTGGGATGCTCATTAGAAAAGGCCAGAGAGAACATGTGGCAAAAAGACAACCCATCGTTGGATGAAGTACTTACTGTTGCAAAAATGTGGGAGCACTCTAAGAATTGTGTTGAGGTGTTGAAGAACCATAAAATGACGGCAACTGAGCACGATGTAGAGGAAGGTTTTTCTGTCAAAACAGTGCAAAATTATAATACAGAAATCAAATATTTCAAAGACAAGAATGATCCTAAAGGGATAAAACCTTTTCCGGGTAAGTGTTTCAGGTGTGGCAATGTGGGACACATGGCTAACAATAAGGTGTGTCCAGCTTGGAAAATATTCTGCAAAAGCTGTGGTAGAAAGGGAGATTTAGCGAAATGTTGCAGGACAAAAATGAGTACTAAGAAAGTGAGAGAGGTAGAGTGTGAAGATATAAGTGCCGAAGTAGACTTTGTAAATGAGATTGATATTTTGCAAAACAGGAGTGGATGTTTGAGTGGTCCTGTGGAAACAATTTTAGTCAATAGTGAGGCTGTTAAAATCTTGTTTGACTCTGGAGCGAAAATAACCCTTGTTCCAAAACGTTTTTACGATCAGCACTTAGAAGGTAAACTTAAGTTGTTTAAGCCTGATATCAGTCCCAAAGGATCTGGTGGGGTACCAATTAAATTACTTGGGTACTTTTGGGGTACTATTGAGTTTAAGAAACGTATCATTCCAGCAAAAGTGTATGTGTCCTTAAAAGGCGATTCTTTGATAAGCTGGTTTCATCAACGTGATTTACGTGTTTATTTGGATCCTAATGATGTTCCTTCAGTAATCTTGAAAGATGCTCCTTCTGTTAATCAGGTGGAAGAATCGGGAAAAATATGGATCAGCAAATTCCCCAAAGTTTTCAATAAGAAAATAGGTTGTCTAAATGATTATCTACTTGAGGTTAGATTGAAGCCTGGGCTCTACCCAAAGTTGCGAAATTAAGATCTGTCCCTCTCTTGAGATGCGGAGCATTTCGGTGGGGGTGTCCTGGCATGCCCTGCAGTGGCCGGATCGGCGGCTGATTCGAGCCGCGGCCTGAGGAGGAGCTGCGGCCTGGAGAGGGTTGGAGCACGTGCACGCCGAGCCAGGAAGACTGCTGTGGCTGCCGGAGTTGGCTGGACATGGGGCTGGAGCTGCGGTGCACTTTGGATTGCACCTGGTTGACTTTGCGCTCCCTGTGCCCCCTAGGCCGGCTGGCGGCTGGTGGATTGCAGCCGCTAGCGGCCTGGGGGTGGATTGAAGATACCCTGTGCAGACTGGTGGTTGCGTGGTGGGCCCCTGGTGTCCCTGCTGACCTGGTGCTTGGAGATGGTTGCTGGCTGGATCGGGCCGGAGGAGGCAGAGGTTGGGAGAGGTTGTCCATCTATTGGTGCTACGGAATCCTTCACAGCTCTGACGACTTTATTGGCTGACACACCTGTGTAGTGGCAGGTCAGTAGAGTGGAGTGGAATGTAGGCCTGGGGCCAGGCCCTGTGTCACTGATCTCCCTTTGGACGCTCTACCTGAGCCTTGTGTGAGAGCTATTCAGGGGGCTCTGAGCTGGGCCTGGACTCTCTTGGCTGGCGCCCTGTGTGTACGTGGGTTGCGGCCTGGTGCCTCCCTTGTGCCCTGCCTGACAGCAGTGTTGTTAGTCTATTGCTGGTGGCTCAGTGGTGGCTGACGGGATTGGAGTATGGGCAAGTTTGAACAAAAACAGTCCAAGCTTACCTTTGAGGGCGGGAGGAGGAGAGGTGGCACTCCATCTACCATGCATGGCGGTGAGACCTCTGAGGATGGGAGCTCGGATGCCTCGGTCAAGGCTATGTTTTTGGACCTGAAGGGCAGCCTTACAGGTATAGATGCTAAATTGGACCATGTCACAGTGCAACTGGACCGCATTAAGATCTGGGTGGATGATCATGACTCTAGGTTTGAACAGCTGGAGTCGCGAACATCTGATCTGGAGGATCATAGCCATGGGGAGCGTGAACAGTTTTTGCGGATGGAGCGCGTCCTAGAGATCATCCGTAACAAGTATGAAGATTTGGAGGTGAGGTCGCGCTGCAACAACGTCTGCATAATAGGTCTGCCAGAGACTATTGATATGGGCAGCATGTAGGACTTTATGGAGAGTATGCTCTCTGACCTCTTCCCTGGTGAACTTTCTTGGCTATTGGTGGTTGAGAGGGCTCATAGATCCCTGGGTCCTCGGCCCCCGCCTGGAACTCCTCCGTGTTCCATCATTGCCCACCTGTTGAGTTACCAAATTACCGGGATAGAGATGCTATTCTCAGGCTGGCCCGGGACAGGCGACCTATAATTTATAAGAATTCCAAACTCACTTTCTTCCCTGACTATACTCCGGGTGTGCAGGCGGCACGGTGTGCCTTCTTACTCGTCAAGCGCATGCTGAGCCAAACCAATGCGAGGTTCACGCTGTTGTACCCTGTCAAGCTAAAGGTGCAACACAATGGGAAGGCGTTGTTCTTTACGGATCCGAAGCAGGTGGCGAAATTTGCAAAATCAGTGCCCAATCGATCGAAGGCTTCGGGCCTGGATAGTCCTCGGTCTGAGCGCGCCGCCTTGAGTGACAATGACTAATCTATAGGAGATTGGTGGCTGGGGGTACCTCACTGTGATTGTTGGGGTATCGCATGTTATGGTTCCCCGTCATGAGTGTCTGCTCTGCCGTTTTATCTTGCTGTTTGGCCCTTTCGCCCTTCTCCCCTACTCTTAATGGGATGGTGGGTTGGATGGCCTGGCTTACGCCGGTGGGGTGAGTCCTGATTCTTGTACTCGTAATATCCAATGGTTTTTGGTTGATGTGGGGAGGTGGATTTCAGCTTCGACCCGATTGGGGGGTCTGCGTGGATAGGGGGTCGGGGAAGTTTGTGTTCTGTGCTATGGTTGTTTCCCTTTCCTTTTCTCTCTTTTTTCGTTCGCTGTGGCAGGCGGGTGGGGGCAGTGCGATGGTGACTCCCTTTCTCTGAGAGATTGGGATGGGCTCGAGTAAGATGACAGCTGTTCGCTGTCTTACCTGGAATGTCTGTGGGCTGGATGATGGGCGTAACGCGCGCCTCATGTCGGCTTATGTCAAATGTCATGACATAGATATTTGCATGCTTCAGGAGACGCACTTAGTCACTTCGACGCAGGACAGATTGAAGGCTGGCTGGGTAGGGGAATTCCACTGCACTGTATTCTCGCGTTACGCCCAGGGAGTGGCGATCTTGTTGCGTAAAGTGCTGCAGTGGCACACTCAGAAAGTTGTTGTCGATCCTGGTGGTCGCTATGTTGTGCTGAGCGGCACGTTACTGGACAGAGAGGGTAGACTTGTTTCTGTATACAGTCCTAACACGGACAATCCTGAGTTTTTCGTCGACGGGTAGTGACACGGTAATTTGGGGCAGAGATTTCAACGTAATCTTGGACCCTGTGGCGGATCGGGAGAGTGCGGCTCGTGTACAGCATGTCGCGGCCGTGAGAGCTCTGCAGTCAGTGATGGAAGATGGCGCTCTGGTGGATTTGTGGAGGGCAAGGCATGGTGCTGCTAGAGCGGGCACATGTGTCAACTATGCGCACAGTAGCTGGTCCCCTATTGATCGCTGGTTGGGCACGAGGGATGTGGAGCTCTGGACTAGTTCTGTTGAGCACTTGCCTCGCACTCTGTCGGACCATTCGCCGGTTCGGCTGGTGCTGGAGGTGCCCTGTGGATTGGAGCGCCCCTTTTTGTGGCGGCTGCCGCAGGGGACGCTTCGAGGAGGGGTGTTCCGGGAGGAGATTCGTGAAGCCGTGCTCCACTTTTTCGCTGACAACTGTGGGTCTGTGAGCTCAGCTGGTACCTTGTGGGAGGCATTCAAGGTGGTTATTCGTGGGGTGTGCATTTCGAAACAACATGGCCTGTTGAAGGCGCTGCGCCGTGAGCTGGTCGGATCTGAAGGGGCGGATCGCGGAGCTGGAGTGGTGGCTGGTGGCGGACTGGTCCAGGGCGGGGCTTGCGGAGTTGCGAAGTGTGGTATCTGTACGAGGAGGCCTCCCTCCGGGAGATTTGCTTCCTTGGGTAGTATGCCCGTGCGCAACGATATGGCGAGAGGGAGAGGGCTGGCTGCACGTTGGCGAACATGTTGCATAAACCATGGGTCAGTAGCTATGTTACTGAAATAGACGGCCCAGGGTGTGCGCGTGTGGTTGGGACGAGGGATGTTATGCAGGCTTTTACCCAATTTTTTGTGAATTTATATTCTGAGCCGAATGAGTTAGACGCGGCTGCGGCTCAGGCTTATTTTTCAGACATTGCTCTCCTTTGGTTTGATGATGCTCATCGCGTGTATTTTGACACACCGTTCTCGGTGGAGGAGGTTGTTGCGGTGATTCACAGTTTGCCGAGTGACAAGTCACCGGGGCTGGACGGTTTGATTCCTGCGTTTTACAAAGAGTACTCTGATATCCTTGCGCCCTATCTTTTGGAGGTGTATGCGGAGTCACTTGAGACTGGAATTCTTCCCGCCTCACTCCGTGAGGCTTTAATTGTCACAATACCCAAACCTGGCAAGGACCCGCACAGCTGTGACTCGTATCGTCCGCTTTCTATGATTAATATTAACAACAAAATACTGGCCAAAATGATTGCAGCGCGGTTGCAGCCCGTGCTTCCGAAGTTGGTGCTTCTGGACCAGTCTGGGTTTGTGCCGGGTAGATCTACATCCAATGATCTGCGTACCTTTTTTGCGGTGCTGAGGTACAATGGGGGTTGAGGAGGAAGCGGCTGCGGTGTTCTTGGAGGCCACTAACGCCTTTGATTCCGTGGCATGGGACTACATGTTTGTGTTGCTTGCTAGAGTTGGACTGAGTGCACGCTTTGTGAAATTAATTTGATTGCTGTACTCGTCCCCCACCGCGAGGCTGCGTCTGAACGGGTCTATCTCTGACTCCTTCCCGGTTGCCCGTGGAACTCGCCAGGGATGCCCCCTGTCCCCGTTACTCGTTGCTGTGGCTATGGAGCCTCTTGCGGCATGGTTGCGGCACCACCGTGGCGATAGGGGTCTGTAGTTCAGACAGCAGTCTATTTTGATATCTATGTATGCTGATGATATTGCGCTGTATGTTTGTGAGCCGCAGAATAATCTGGACATTCTGCTGGATTAAATTGTACACTTCGGTTCCTTTTCCGGGATTAAGATTAATTGGTCTAAATCCGTGGTGCTGCCTCTATCCGCGGGGTGGCGAATTTTCCCTCTCGGTACCCAATTGAATGGGCAGACGGTCCTGTGCGGTATCTGGGGGTTTGGTTGAGCTGTGATGTAGGAACCCTTTGGCTGGCTAACTATGGCAAGGCACTATCGTGGTTGGAGGGGAAAGTTGAGGCGTGGCGCTCCTTACCGCTCTCGCTGACAGGTTGTATAGCTATTGCGAAAATGGTGGTTTTGCCAAAGTTTCTGTATTTGTTTGTTAACCTCCCGCTCCCACTCCCAGCGAGTTTTTTATGACGTCTTCGCTCTGCTCTGATACGATTGGTTTGGGCTGGTGGGCAGCCTCGTATTGCCTGGGAGAAGTTGACGCTGTTGTTTGAGCTGGGTGGCCTTGCTGCCCAGGATCTGGAGCTATACTATTATTGTGCTCAGGCGCACTTTGCGCATTACTGGTTGTGGCCGATCCGTTATCTGCTGCATCTTGTGCCGGAGACTGATTTGGTGTGGCCGGACGACTTGGCTCGTGTCTTGGGCAATCCCTCCTGGCCTCGAGCTCGAGGTGTCGACACGGTGACGTTCACCACTCGGGCTTGGATGGCGTTGCTGCGCTGCTCTGGGGCGGGCTGTGCCTTTGCTCCGTCGCTGCCTGTACTTTCGGTTGCGGAGCTTGAGATGTTTCACAATTTAATCCGGCATTTGGGCTTGACTGAATTGGGGGACAGGTTTGCAACTGGGCGATCGATCTCCCCAGGTGAGGTGCTAGAGGATGGACCCGCTATTGCGCTGCAGCAGTTGTATGTGTTGCATGTCTGCGCGATGCTGCATGCCTGATTTTCTGGACTTAATGACACACCTGAGGAGTGTCCAGCACTGGAAGTGTTGTGCCTCGCACAGACGCCACAGAAACTTATCACTAAATTGTACAAATGTGTGTTGGAAAGGAGGGGGGACTTGGGTGCGTCGGCTAGGGTGCGATGGGAGGTGGATGTGGGTGAACCTATATCCGAGCAGGAGTGGCGAAGATGCTATGCGCACATGAGAGCTTTGTCACCAATTATAGGCTCCGTCTGATCCACTTCAAATTTCTGCACCGCCTATATTATACTCCTAGAGGTCTCTGCTCGATGGGCCTGCGTGTGGACGCATGCTGTGAGCGGTGCTGCGCGCCTGATGCTGGGTTCTTACATCTCGCGTGGGAGTGTACTGAGGTGCACGCTTTCTGGGTGGAGGTCGTGAGGATGATTGAGCCAATGACCGGAGTGGAGCTGCCCTTTTCCCCCAGACTGGCGTTGCTTGGATGCAGTGCGGCAATCCCATAGGCAGCTGGTGGGTCTTCTTTTGTTGTTAGCCAAGCGTAGAGTGGCGATGTGTTGGGGCCGGGACAGGGCCCCTCGTGGATCTGACTGGTTGCGCGACGCCTCCTTTTGTCAGGAGCAGCTGACGATTTTCTGGGAGTTGACGCCGGAGGGTTCCCGGCCATGGGACATCTGGGCTCCGCTGCGCTCCTTCTTAGATGCCTTATAATATAGATGTGTTGACATTGTAAGATCGCCTATGCGTCTAGGATTATTGTGCGCCCTCGCTTTCTCTCTGGGAGTGGAAGTGTGGCACTGATTGTTGTGTGTGCTCCTATGTTTTCTTCCTGCCTGCCTCTTTTCCTTTCCTTTCCTTTATTTCCCCTATTCCCTTGTTTCTACTTAGTTGCTATCCCACCGGACTAGATGTGAACTGCCCTGAGATCAGGTTGTTGTGGCCATGTTAATCTAGTTGTGGCTGGGGCCCCTAGTGGTGTACCAGGAGCCTCGCTCAGCACTCGGGATAGTGAATTATTACTTTCTCTCTTCACAGGTGGGGCCCAGGAATGTTCGGGGCTCGAATTTGATGTACTTGTGTACTCAGTCATGCGGGCTGCTTTGTCTTTGTTTGCTGTATGTTGTCTTTCTCTAATATACAATAAATAAATAAAAAATAAAAAAAGAATGACCATAAAATATGAAACTTAAATAGAGTGGCGAAATGTGGTATTGGTGAGTCGGGAGAAACAAGAGAACCCACTACATATGATGGTGGGTCTTATGTTGATCCTGATTCAGTTAAGAATTGGTGTTCGAGGTCTAAAAGACTGATAAGGAGGCTGATGAGATTACGAGACTATGTATGATTTGTTCATGTCAACATAGGGGCTTGTATAAGTCTTGAAGCTATGTATGTCTATTTACTTATGTTATCATTTATTATTAGGAAATGTTATATAAGTTATGAAGCTATGAAGGTGTTCTAATTTCATTTGATTGTTTTGATGTTTGCAAGGGAGGTGATGTGGTAATGTCCATTTGTTTATGTTACCATTTATTATTAAGAAATGTTCTGTTACTATAGGAGCCACTCAACCTTGTAAGCAAGACAGTTCTTAGAATATAGAATGCAAAGGGTCAAAGGAGGTTCTTTCTGAGGCAGTTGTGTTTGAACGCCTGGCTGACAGTATGCGGCTTCTAGACATCGTACTTATCTTATAATAAACCAAGTTGGCTCTACTACTTATGAAGAAACCGCTCTTCTGTTACCTCACCATCCATGCCCCCTTTATCTCTACCCACCGAACATCAACAATGACCTTGCCCCTTTACCTCTACTCTCCCGAACCACAAAACTTTCCATACCTTCCTTTAGCTCTACCTCCGAATCGCAAAGTCACCCTTGCCCCATCCTTTACCTCTATGCTCCTGAACCCCAAAGTCATTCTTACCCAATTTACCTCTAACTCCGGATGCCCAAAGTTGCCCTCACCCACCTTTTACCTCTATCCCCCGCACTCTAAAGTCTCCATTGCCCCATTTACCTCTACCAAGACCCAAAAGTCACTTTTGCTACACTTTACCTCTAACCCGCAGAACTCAAACGTTATTCTTGCCCCTTTTACCTCTAACCCCACATGAACCCGAAAGTCACTCAGGTATGACACATGCCTGTCCCTTTCTTAATCACTCACCTGCCTACACCCAAGTCCCCCTAGATGTTTCACAAGCTCTGTTGGTTTTTTATGCCTTTTGGTATGTTTGGCAGACACCTCCACCTCTTTGACTGTTTGCCTGCTCCATCGGCACTGCACTTTAAGTCTCACCTGTGACAATGCATGCAAGCCACTTCAAGACATTTTCAATACTTACAGGGGGCTTAGGGCCACCCCATTGCTTTCCATTGGCAGGCTTCATAGTCACTCATTTCCTCTCTTCTCTTTGATGTTAGGAAGTGTTAGCTTCACTTAGTTTTTTGGTGATTGTCCCTAACCTCTCAAACATTCCTCTTTTCATTTTACTTGCACCCCTTTCCTATCCCCACCTAAAAAAAGTTTGATTTCTTTTAGCTAGAAACATTTTTTTATTAAAAGCTGCCGGTTATTCAGACAGTGAAGGATTATGTGGCAAATGCACCAAATCCATAATTATGCAGAAAACTCGACAGAGGCAGAATCACATCATTTCTTTGGCCCTGATTACAGATTATGTATTATAAATTGATTAATATGCTGTTATTATATATTATATCTACTAATTGTTATTTATCTGTTTCTTTTCTTAAATTATATATTGCATTTTAATGACAAGTTTTGGGGATTTAATTGTGATTAAATCTCCAAAACTAAATGTATTTAATTTGATTGGAAATGAATTGCTTAATTAGTACTAAAATGCATAGATTTGTGTGTGGAGAAATGTTATTATGTTTTTAATAAGGTGCGGTGTATATTAGGGGACTTGGCTGACAGTTTTATTTCAATTATTAATTTATAATTAATTTAAAAAATATACAAAATTTAAAAAATGAAAAATTACAAATATATTGTCAATATTAAAGGAGATTTATTAAAACATTTTAAAACAATGTTTAAGTTCATCCAGTTTTAAGATATTCTGTTGACTTTTAGATTTGTAAAGTTTTTTTTAACTTTAATACCTTAACTGATATCTAATGGGCACTAATATTATTTGTATGTAGGAAACTTGACCAAGATCTGACCACACCCCAATTAAATGCAATTTCTTTAATGTTTTTACACTGATGTTAGAATAGTTTATCTGTTCTCTCCCTATATTTGCATGTTTCTCAATGTTTTTTAGATTAGAAATAAAATAGTATATTTGACTGCTCCGTGCATGCACTACCCCCAATGGTTGTTAGATAGAAGGTAGAATAGTAAATCCGACACCCCCCCACTCAAAAAATACTCTTTCACCAACATTTCTCGAACTGGAGTAAGAACAATAAACATGTACCTAATAAATTGAAATATCACCACATAATCCTTTCATCCTATAAATACTTGCAACCATAACCTATTGTGGCCCAAATTCCCAAGCACTCGTGCACCCAGGAACATATGTGTGCATGTACATTTACATACACATGCACACACACACACACAGATTTTTATTTCTTTGACTCCAACTCTTCTGCTTTCTTCTCCTGTCCTACCTCCCATCACACATTAACTTAATGTTTCCAACAATACTCACTACACAACACCCTACCAATTAAACTAATTATCTGATTTTCTCAAACACAATAGATAGCTTCCCTGGCTGCACACTGGAATATCCAAGTTTGCAGAGTCTTGCTAGATAGACAGCTCTACCCAAGCAACACACCAACATAAATCTTAGATGCATTCAGATGAGCTTACCCTAAATTTACCACACCCTCACACGAGCATCATTGCATCATAACTCCTACCAGACTAGTCATGCTGCCTAAAAAAACAATATCCCTAGACAAGGCCAATGGACAACTGACAGCCCAGCCCAATGAAAAATACCAAAGTGCTTCAGCACACCACAGACACTGCACATTAGAAAGGTCTTAAAAAGAATCAGCTCATTTTAGTTTCACTTTAACTAACAATCAACTTTACTATACAAGACATTTAAGAAATCACTTCTAACCATCACTACCAATCACAAACCGAACAACCACAGACTACTGATGGAAATCCCCCAATGTATGAAAGGGCACACATATTATGAAAGAAATATAGTGCCTTAATAATGGTACACGCGTATACAGAACAGATAACATGACAACATAACATTACTTTAGAAAACACAAAACCCACAAATGAACCCTTTACTGCTCAGTCTAAGGCCTCTTGGCGTATACTATTAACTCCGCACTGCACATATTTAACCAGGTTCCCCAATTCAACTGTAATGCACTGATTTATCCTGTTTCCACAATGCCACAATAATGCAAGTTTACCACAATGTAGCACGATTCATTGACACACTGGTGAAGTGGTTGTGAAAGAGGCGGACACATATATACTGAAGACAGTTTTATTGGGGAAACATCGGCAAACAGGTACACAGTAACACACTGACAGGTGAACATAAACAAACAGTACAAAAGTACAGTTTCTTGCAAGCCGCCCCGCCACTCACCAGTTTGGTGCCTGACACATCGACACGCCCACACGCAGGGGAATGCATCCTATAACGAGAAGCTGGGGCATCAGAAGGGTAGACATGTGGTAGGCAGGCAGAGGTTGGCAGGAAAACGGTTGAGGAATCATACTTTTGCCATGCAACAAACACAATGGGAAAGCTCCTGCATATGGGAGCCACGCCCAATCCATGTGTTAGTACTTGTGTATGTGTGTGGGAGTGGGGCTTGAACCCGATTCCTCCACCGTGCTCCTTCTCCATCTACCACAGACCCAACAATACCAGCCACCACTGTGGCCAATGCAGCCAATTAGAACTGACAAACGCTGGCCTGTCAATCTAGCACTGCACGACAACCCAGTCTGTGGCTCTCTTGGCCCCTGCGAGTCCCTATTCCTTTAGTCCTCTACTCCAGCCTCCAAATCTCCCCCTGCACCACAGTCTCTATTTCTTTTCACACTTAAATTGATCACATCTTATGACGTTACTGTCCCTCTCATTCACCCCACAGCTAGTCCCTCTACCCCAGTCTCTCCCTATGACCACACATTCACCATAGCTGCACGCCCTTCGCTTGACACTACAGCATCTCGGGGTCCCATGAGTCCCAAAATGCCTTGCCCTACCACTCTAACTAACAATGTCTGCCAGGACTCTCTCCCAAAACCCACAAATCCTTCCTCTTACTTCCCAGTCTCTACCCACCCCCTTGACTCTCCACCGAAGCCTTGCTTCATCTGACCCCCAGCCTCTTCCCATCCCCATGACTCTCAGCAGAGGTCTCCCTTTCTCTGACTCCCCACTCTCTACCCATTCCTAACTCTTCGTTCAGGTCTCCATTCCTCAGCCTCCCCAGCCTCCACCCATTCCTGACTCTCCGGTGAGGTCTCCCTTCCTCCGACTCCCCAGCCTCCACCCATTCCTGCCTCTCCACTGAGGTGTCCCTTCCTCCGACTCCCCAGCCTCCACCCATTCCTGCCTCTCCACTGAGGTCTCCCTTCCTCCGACTCCCCAGCCTTTACCCATTCCTGATGCTCCGCTGAGGTCTCCCTTCTTCCGAATCCCCAGCCTCCACCCATTCCTGACTCTACGCTGAGGTCTCCCTTCCTCTGACTCCCCAGCCGCCACCCATTCCTGACTCTCTGCTGAGGTCTCCCTTCCTCCGACTCCCCAGCCTTTACCCATTCCTGACTCTCCACTGAGGTCTCCCTTCCTCCGACTCCCCAGCCTCCACCCATTCCAACTTCCCAGCCTCCACCCATTCCTGACTCTCCTGACTCTCCACTGAGGTCTCCCTTCCTCCGGCTCCCCAGCCTCCACCCATTCCTGACTCTCCGCTGAGGTCTCCCTTCCTCCGACTCCCCAGCCTCCACCCATTCCTGACTCTCTGCTGAGGTCTCCCTTCCTCCGACTCCCCAGCCATTACCCATTCCTGATTCTCCACTGAGGTCTCCCTTCATCCGACTCGCCAGCTTCCACCCATTCATGACTCTCCGCTGAGGTCTCCCTTCCTCCGACTCCCCAGCCTCCATCAATTCCTGACTCTCTGCGACGTCTCCCTTCCTCTGACTCTCCGCTGAGGTCTTCCTTCCTCTGTATCCCCAGCCTCCACTCATTCCAGACTCTTCGTCCAGGTCTCACTCTACCCCTTTGCCCATCTTCATAGATAATCTCCATTTATCAGATTCTCCATTTTTGCTCTTTTTCTTCCAGTCTAAATGTCGACTCATCTATTCTCCGTCTTCTGTCTCCACCCCCTCCCCTCTGTGCACATCTCCCACGATTGTTTCTCTATCTGGTTGTCTCAATCTCACCCAATCTCAATCTTTATGTTAATTTGGTGCCTTTCCCTCTCTGTCCGCTTGCATATTTCCTTCTCATCTCTTTACCTGCCCTTCTCTCCACCTATATATTTGTATCTATCTCGAGTTCTCCAGATTCTATTATCTGTGAGGCGTTCTGCACATCTCATGTTCTGTGACCTTTAGTCCACATCCCCCTCAGTACCCTTTTGACTGCATCCCTCCCCATTGCTTCTCCCCATCAACAATCCTGTATCACTGAATTCCCTGTACATCCCTCTCTTTGCACTCGTCCTGTTTTTATGATTCCCCTATCTCTGTGCTTCTTTCACTGTAACTACCACTTCCCATTCTCAAACGATTGTCCCTCCATTAGTGCCCAGCTCTCTCTTCTAGTTTGTCTCTTTCTTTTTTATTCAACTGTTTCTCTTTTGCTTACTTTGCTCACCCAGCACCATATTTTTTCTGTCATCTCCTTCTTTCCATGTTTCCCCTTCTTTCTCCCCAGAGTCACTCAGCTGATTATGGGGCCCATCCATTAACATTTCCCTATCTACGACCATCTCGTGCAGTCCTCTCCTCATCTAAGTACAAAACAGCACAGTAGCCTGGGTAAGAGACACTGCGGACGAGGTAGGCCTCAGGCCTGTAGCCCTGCCAGGCGAGTCCAGCCCATGGGAGCTGAGGAGAACTGAAGGCCTATTAACCCAGTGGTCGTTGCGCGCCTAGTGCACGGCAATGCGCCTAATGTTCAAAATATTTATTTTAAACAAAGTATGAGATAACTCCACATTTTAAATTAATATAAAATACCCCCACCCTCCCAGCAACACCAGAAGCAGAATCCTGTGAATGGAACCCTATGACATGCCAGGACCTCCAGTGTGACGTCAGTAGTTCCAAGCTATGGGGGGTAGGGGTTTCCGCCGCAGCAGGAAGCCGGGTAGAGTGGGGTCTCTTTTTGGTTCATCGCAGGATCATTTTCGTGACTAAAGGATTGTTTATTTTCAGGAAACTGAATTAAACCCGTGCAGTGCCTGCCCCCCGTTAAACTGAAGCGCGTGGCATCACCCATAAACCTGTGACGTGTGATGACAGGTTGAAAAGTCTCCATTGTGACGTGTCCTTGGTATAAGAGGCCGGTATCCAGGCAGCTGCAGCACTGCGCGCGAGGACACCGGAGGAGGCGGACACTGCTGGCTCCGGAGCTGAGGCCAGTGAGAGCCCGAAGCCGCAGGGGCCTATCAGGCTCCAAAACGGACATGCAGGGGTGGGTCCAAGGGCACGAGGTGAGTATATAAACCAAACGAAAAGCGAATTGAAACTGAACTTGAAACCAAACTGAAAACTAACTTGAAACTGGCTTGATACTGGCTTGAAACTGGCTTGCAACTGGCTTGATACTGGCTTGAAACTGGCTTGATACTGGCTTGCAACTGACTTGCAACTGACTTGATACTGGCTTGAAACCTAAACTTACCTACCTCTCCTTCCTTTTTCCTCTTAGCTCTCCTTTCTTTCAATTTCCCTTTCCTTCCATTACTTTCTTCCCTACCTCTTCTATCCTCTCCCCTTGCCACCCCTTTTCCTTATCCATTCCTTTCCTTCTCTTTCCTTTTTCCTCTTAGCTCTCCTTTCTTTCAATTTCCCTTTCCCTTCCCTTTCCCTTCTTCCCTTCCACTCCCCCTTCCCGTTCTCCATCCCCTGCCCCTTCCCTTTCCCTCACCCTTTACCCGCTCCCGTACCCTCATTCCCTTCTCTTTTCCCTTCTCCATCCCCTTACACTTTCCTTCCCTGCCCTATCACCCTTGCCTTCCTCATCCCATTTCCTTCCCATCCCCTTATCCTCCACTCCCCCTTCCTACCCTTCCCTTCATTTACCTTCCCCCTTCAATTCCCACCCCTTCCTTCCCACTCACCCATCTTCTTTCACTCCCTTCCCTTCCCCCCGCTACCCTCTGCACCCCTACCATCCCTACCTTCCTTTCATTTCCCTTCCCCATCTTTCTCTCACCCTTGCCTTCCTTTAATTCTCTACACTTCCCTTTCCCATCCTCTTCTCTTCCTCATCATACTCAAGCCCCTTCCTTTCCCCTCCCCTCCTTCTCCCCTTCCCTTCCTTTACCCTTCCCTTCTCTCTCTCCTTCTCTCCTTTCCCCTTCCCTCCTGTTCTCTTCTACCTCCTCACTCTACCCCTTCCTTTTTTTTCCACTTGCCTCCTCTTTTCTCCCCTTCCTCTTTCCCTCTTTCCTTCCTCTTGCCCACCCCCTTCCCCCTTCTCCATCCTACCTTTCGCTTACCACTATCCCCTCACCCTCCACATCCCCTCATACACCCCATCCTCTTCCCCCTTCCTCCCCTTTTCTTTCCCTTCCCCTTTTCCTTCACTTACCTCCTTTCCCTTCCCATCACCTCCTTTCCCTCCCCCTCTTGTTCCCTTCCTTTCTCTTGCCCATCCACTTCCCTTTCCCATCCCCTTCCCTTTCCACACCCCTTCCTTCTCCCTTTTCCTTCTGTATCCCATAGCCTTTCCCTTTCCCTTCTCCTACCCATCACCCTACCCCTTCCCCATTCCCTCACCCTTTTCTTCCCTTTCCCCTACCTCCTCACCCTACCCCTTCCCTTTTCCTTCACTTACCTCATGTTCCCTTCCCTTTTCTGCCCCTCTCCCTTCCCTTCCTACCCCCTCCATTTCCTTCCCTTTCACTTCCCAACCTCTCCCTTTCTTTCCCATCCAATCTGTCTCATACCCTTCCCTCTTTCCCTTCCCTCCTTTTCTTCTCCTTTTCTTCCCTTCCCCTTCCCCATCCACTTCCTCTTCCCCTCCCTCTCCTGTCTCCTTCCCGTCTTCCCTCTCCTTCCCCACCCTCCTTTCCTTTCCCTTCGCTTCTCTTCCTTTCTTTTCCTACCCTTCCCCATCTCCTCACCCTTTCCTTCTCTTCCCCCTCCCCTCACCCTCCGCTTCCCCTCTACCTCCCAATCCCCTTCTCCCTTCCATTCCCCATCCCCTCAACCTAACCTCCCATTCTCTGCCCCTTCCCTTACCCCTCCCCGTCTCCTTCCTCTGCTCTTCCTGCCCATCCTGTTTCCCTTTCCATTCCTTTTCACCTCCTCTCTCCCGCCCCCACCCTCTTTCCTACCTCTCTCTCCCCATGTCCCTCCCCTCCCTTCCCCTACCCTTTCCTTGCATTTCCTCATCCTCCCTTCCCTTTTCTTCTGCGTCTCATACCCTTCCCCATACCCACCCCTTCTCTTCCCCTCCCGTTCCGCTTCCCTTCTCCCCATCCCCTCCCCTTCCGCTGCTTCCCCATCCTTCACCCTTCCCTTTTTTCCACCTTCCCCAAGTCCCTTCCTTTTCTCCTCACCTTCTCCTCTTCCTCTTCCTCCCTTCACTTTCCCTCCATCACCCTTCCCTTCTCCATATTCCCAGGCCTTCCACTCTACCTCCCAACCCCCTTCTCTTCACCACGCCTTCCGTTCCCCGTCCCCTCAACCTAACCTCCCCTTCTCTGCCACTTCCCTTACCCCTCCCCATCTCCTTCCCCTGCTCTTTCCTTCCCCCATCCATCCTGTTTCTCTTTCCATTCCCCTTCCCATTCCTTTTCACATCCTTTCTCCCGCCCCCACCCTCTTTCCCACCTATCCCTCTCCATGTCCCTCCCCTTTCCCCACACCTTCCCTACCCTTTCCTTGCATTTTCTCCTCCCCTCCCTTTTCTTCTACATCCCATACCCTTCCCTCACCCTTTCCTTCCCTTTCCCTTTCGTTCTTCCCTTCTCCTGACCCTACCCCTTCCTGTTTCCTTCACTTACCTGCCCTTCCATTCACCTTCCCTTTTTTGCCCCTCTCTCCCTCCACACACCTTTTCTGCCCCCTCGCTTTCCTTTCACTTCCCAAACTTTCCCTTTCTTTTCCATCCTCTTCTCTTCCCCACCCCCTTCACTTTCCCTCACCCCTTTACCCTTACCTTCTCCTTCCCCACCTTCCCCTCACCCCTTCCTTTCCCTTTTCTTGATGCCTCCACATCTCCTAACCCTTCCCCTCCATTCTCCATTTCCTCAACCTAACCTCCCCTTCTCTGCCCCTTCCCTTACCCCTCCCAGTCTCCGTCCCCTGCTCTTCCCCCACCCTTCCCGTTTCTCTTTCCATTCCCCTTCCCATTCCTTTTCACATCCTTTCTCCCGCCCCATCCTCTTTTCCCCTTCTCCCCCTTTCTCTTCCATCCCATCCAATCTGACCAGTACCCCTTCCCTCTTCCCTTCTCCCTCCTGCCTCCCTCCCATTCCTCTCCGTTTCATCCCTTCTCTTCCCCATTCCCTCCTCTTCCCCATCCCCTTTACTTTCCCTCAACCCTTCACCTCTCCCTCCTGTCTTCCCTCCCCTTCTCTCTTCCTTACCACCTTACCTTCCAAATCCCCTCACCCTCCACTTCCCCTTCTCTTCTCTTACCCAACCCTTCGCTTCCCCTTCCGTTCCCCTTCCCTTCTCCCCCATCCCCTCCCTTCCGCTGCTCTTCGCTTCCCCATCCTTCACCCTTCCCTTTTTTTCCACCTTCCCCAAGTCCCTTTTCTCCTCACCTTCTCCTTCCCGACCTCCCCTTCTCCTTCCCCACCTCCCTTCCCATCCCCTCACCTTCTCTGCCCCTTCCTTTCCTCTTTCCCACCTCTTCCTCCCCTTCCATTTCCTCTTCCCTTCCCTTTTCTTCTGCATCCCATACCCTTCCCCATTCCCTCACTTACCTCCTCTTCCATTCCACTCCCCTTTTTTGCCCCCTCTCTCCGTACACTCTCCTTTCCTGTCCCTCCTTTTCCTTTCATTCCCTTTCTTTTCTATCCCATCCCTTCTTCCCCTTCCACCTCTCCTCCTGCTTCCCTCCCATTCCCCTCCCTTTTGCCCATCACTTCCCCATCCTCTTCTCTTCCCCGTTCCCTCGTGCCCATCCCCTTCACTTTCCATCACCCCTTTCTCCTTAGTTCCCCGCCTCCATCTTCTCCATTCCCTTCCTTTTCCCTCCCCGTCCTCTCTCTTCCCCCTCTCCTAACCCTTCCATTCTCCTCCCTATCCCCTTGCCTTCCCCACCCCCTTACCATCCACTTCCCCAAGTCCCTTCCCTTTCTCCTCACCTTCTCCCCCCTTACCCCCTTATTTTCTTCCGTTCCCCATCCCCTTTCTCTCTTCCCTACCCCCTTACCTACCAAAACCCCTCACCCTTCACTTCCCCTCTACCTCTCACTCCCTTTCTCTTCCTCTTACGTTCCCCTTCCCTTTCACCCATCCCTCTCCCTGCTCTTCCCTTTCCACCCTTCCCCTTCCCTTTCCTCTTACTTTCTCCCTTCCCTCCTTTCTCTCCCCTTTCCTTCTCTTCCCCGCACCCCTTTCCCTTCCTTGCTCTTTCCTTCCCCTCATTCCCATCCCCTCACCTTCCACTTCCCCCGCTCAACCCTCCCCCACCCTTCCCGTTCACATCCCCTCTCCCTTCCCTTTTGACCTCCTCATCCTTTCCCTTACACTTCCGACCCTTTCTTCCCGTCCCCAAGAGGGACGTGAATGATTGAGGGGAAGGGAGGGGTGGGATGGGAAGGGAGAGGAGGAAAAATGGAAAGGTGGGAGGCAAGGAATACAGGGAAGGGATAGGGAAGGGGGTGGAGAGGGGAGAAAGGAGAGAACAGGAGGGGAGGGAAAGGAGAAGGGAAGAGAAAGTGACTGGGTGGGGAAGGGAAGAGAGGAAGGGGAAGAGAATGTAAAGGAGAAAGGGGAGTGAGGAAAATGGGAGAGAGGGCAGGGGAGACAGAAAGGAGGGTCAGGTGAGTGGGGTACATGAAGGGAAGGGGACAGAAGGTTGAGGGAAAGGGAAGTGTGAGGGAGAGGCAAAGGAAAGGAAAGGGTCAGTGGAGGGGAAGAGGAAGTAAAGGGAGGGAAGGGACAAGAGAAGGGAAAGGGGAAGAGAAGGGGAGGGAGAAAGGGGGAAAGGGGAGTGGAAGAGGAGCAATGGGAACTTAGGTTGAGGGGCTGGGAATGGAAGGTGAGGCCGTGTGCCTGCCTGCCCCCCTTCTCTCATGTACCACGTGTGAGTGGTTTTCTTATTCTTTTTTTGCCTTCCATTTTCCGATGGTCGCGATCGCCAACGGGCTCCTCAGCCCCGTTTTTTCCCGCCGCTGCCTCCCGTGCGGCCCCGCCCCCCTGCTCCCATTCGCTGTCCTACCCTCCCGCCTCCCAGCTGACCCCTCCTACCCTCTTATGGCGGCCGCTGCGAGGCGGAGACAGCGACCCTTGACCCTTGGGTAGGTGGCTTCCCCGTGACCGCTGTGACCTGCTTTCTTCCTGATCAGCGCTGAACTCCTGCACGATCGCCGCCTTGGTTCCCCACTGACTGCCTGTGCCCCTGTGTGCCTGCCTGTCCCCCTTCTCTCATGTACCCTGTGTGAGTGTGAGTGGTTTTCTTATTCTTTTTTGCCTTCCATTTTCCGATCGTCGCGATCGCCAATGGGCTCCTCAGCCCCGTTTTTCCCCGCCGCTGCCTCCCGTGCGGCCCCGCCCCCTGCTCCCATTCGCTGTCCTACCCTCCCGCCTCCCAGCTGACCCCTCCTCCCCCTCCTACCCTCTTATGGCGGATGCTGCGCGGCGGAGACAGCGACCCTTAACCTTGGGTAGGTCGCTTCCCCACCGCTGCAGCTCCGCCTGCTTTTTCCGCTGTGACCTGCTTTCTTCCTGATCAGCGCTGAACACCAGCGCGATTGCCGCTTTGGTTCCCCACTGACTGCCTGTGCCCCTTGCTTTCTGTGCCCCCGTGTGCCTGCCTGCCCCACTTCTCTCATGTACCACGTGTGAGTGTGAGTGGTTTTCTTATTCTATTTTTGCCTTCCATTTTCCGATCGTCGCAATCGCCAACGGGCTCCTCAGCCCCGTTTTTTCCCGCCGCTGCCTCCCGTGCGGCCTCGCCCCACTGCTCCCATTTGCTGTCCTACCCTCCCACCTCCCTCCTCCCAGCTGACCCCTCCTCCCCTCTTATGGCGGACGCTGCGCGGCGGAGACAGCGACCCTTA
Source organism: Pleurodeles waltl (assembly GCF_031143425.1). NCBI lineage: Eukaryota > Metazoa > Chordata > Amphibia > Caudata > Salamandridae > Pleurodeles > Pleurodeles waltl. Next base: position 651,765,246 of record NC_090451.1, read on the forward strand.
ACCCTTGGGTAGGTCGCTTCCCCACCGCTGCAGCTCCGCCTGCTTTGTTCGCTGTGACCGCTGTGACCTGCTTTCTTCCTGATTGACGCTGAACTCCTGCGCGATCGCTGCCTTGGTTCCCCATTGACTGCCTGTGCCCCTTGCTTTCTGTGCCCCCGTGTGCCTGCCTGCCCCCCTTCTCTCATGTATCCCGTGTGAGTGTGAGTGTTTTTCTTATTCTATTTTTGCCTTCCATTTCCGATCATCGCAACCGCCAACGGGCTCCTCGGCCCCGTTTTTTCCCGCCGCTGCCTCCTGTGCGGCCCCGCCCCCCTGCTCCCATTCGCTGTCCTACCCTCCCGCCTCCCAGCTGACCCATCCTCCCCTCCTACCCTCTTATGGCAGCCGCTGCGCCGCTGGCGCGCCAAAGGCAATCCTGTCTGCGCCCGTCCGCGCCTGGACCGCGCCCAGCGCCAGAACCCCTGGCCCCCACCGCACACAAAGCACCCGACTGAGATATGACTCCGCCTCCCTTAACGCCCTCAACACCAGACGAACAGCCACCTGCTACCAAGCCACCCCAAAGCGAACCCATGGACCCTTCACCTGTCAAGCCTGCAAATACACATGCCTCCGAACCTGCAGACCACCTCAAGTGCATCCTCCTCAACACACGCTCCGTCCACAAGCATGCCGTCGAACTATGGGACCTCCTGGACACAACAGCACCAGACGTCGCCTTCATCACGGAAACCTGAATGAACACTTCCTCGGCCCCAGACATCGCCATAGCCATCCCGACAGCTACAAGATCGCCCGGAAGGACCGCGTCAACCAAACCGGAGGAGGAATCGCCATCATCTACAGGAACACCATCAACATCACGACCACCACCGAAGACACACCCCTTACCGCCGAACACGTACACTTCCAGATTCACACCGACCCAAAGACCACCCTCAGAGGAACACTCATCTACAGACCCCCGGGCCCACGCGCGCAATTCAGCAAAACCATCGCAGACTTCATCAGCCCGCACGCCCTGGCCTCACCAGAATACATCCTCCTCGGGGACCTGAACTTCCACCTGGAGAAAAACAACAACAACAATACCACCACCCTGCTCGACAACCTCGCCAACCCCGGACTCAAGCAACTGGTGAGCACCCCCACCCACATCGCTGGCTACACACTCGACCCCATCTTCTCCGCCAGCAACCACGTCTCCTTCAGCCACTCCTCAGGACTACACTGGACCGACCACAGATGCGTCCACTTCACCTTCAAACGGGAGACTCACCACCATCGCACACAACAAATGCCCCGCAGATGCTGAAGCAAAATCACCACAGACCAGCTCCTCTCAACACTGAGCCAGAACCCACCAGCCAACATCACTGACGTCAACAACACAGCCCACAACCTCACACAGTGGATCACCAACTGTGCCAACAACCTCGCACCACTTAAGAACCCCCCAGGCGGGACCAACAAAACAGGAAAACCCCATGGTTCACGGACGCCCTCAAAGAATCTAAGAAATCCTGCTGAACCCTAAAAAAAACCTGGCGCAACGAACGAACCACAGAAAACATGACAACCCTCAAGATCACCACCCGTGAACACCACCAGCTGATCCGCTCCACCCAAAGGACATCATTCAAAGAGCGACTAGACAACAACACCCACAACAGCAAGGAACTCTTCAACATCAAAGAGCTCTCCAACCCCAGCGCCAGCTCCAACGACATCGCATCGTCACAAGAACTCTGCAACTCCCTCGCCACGTTCTTCCACCAAAAGATCACAGATCTACACGACAGCTTCAGACCCCAGACCCCCCCTCCTACCACCGAACCAGCAGCACCCACCACTACCCTCAGCTCCTGGGCCCCTATCAGCTCGGAAGAGACCATTAGCATCATGAACACCATCCACTCCAGCTCCCCCTTGGACCCTTGCCCCCATCACATCTTCAACAAAGCCGACACCATCATCGCACCCCATCTCCGGAACATCAACAGCACGTTCGCATCAGCCACCTTCCCCGAGAGCTGGAAGCACGCAGAAATCAACGCCCTCCTGAAAAAACCCACAGCAGACCCCAATGGCCTGAAGAACTTCCGCCCCATCTCTCTTCTTCCCTTCCCGGCCAAGGTCATCGAGAAGACCGTCAATAAGCAGCTGGCCACTTTCCTCGAGGCTAACAACTCGCTCGACCCATCCCAGTCTGGATTTCGAGCTAACCACAGCCAGAAACAGCCCTCATCGCAGTCACCGACGACATCAGGACCCTGATGGACAACGGAGAAACAACTGCACTCATCCTCCTGAACCTCTCGGCAGCCTTCGATACTGTGTGCCATCGCACCCTAATAACCCGCCTCTGCACCACAGGAATCCTAGGAAAGGCCCTGGACTGGGTAATCTCGTTCCTCTCCGATAGAACCCAGAGAGTCCGCCTCCCTCCCTTCCGCTCAGAACCCACCGAGATCATCTGCGGCGTACCCCAAGGATCGTCCGCTCAGCCCAACCCTCTTCAATATCTACATGAGCCCCCTCGCCGCTATCGCACGCAAACACAACATCAACATCATCTCCTACGCCGACGACACCCAGCTGATACTCTCCCTCACCAAAGACCCTGCCACCGCCAAAACCAACCTACAGGAAGGAATGAAAGACGTTGCGGAATGGATGAAGCTCAGCCGCCTAAAACTGAACTCAGACAAGACGGAGGTCCTCATCCTTGGACAATCCCCATCCGCCTGGGACGACTCCTGGTGGCCCATTGCGCTGGGCATCGCACCAACCCCCTCGGATCATGCACGCAACCTCGGGTTCATCCTGGACTCCCTCCTCACGATGACCAAGCAAGTCAACGCCATCTCGTCATCATGCTTCAACACCCTACGCATGCTCCGGAAGATCTTCCGGTGGATCCCCACCGAAACCAGAAAGACGGTTAACCATGCCCTTGTCACAAGCCGACTGGACTACGGAAACACCCTATACGCAGGAACCACCACCAAGCTTCAGAAACGACTACAACGCATACAGAACGCCTCCGCGCGCCTCATCCTTGACATTCCTCGCCACAGCCACATATCCGCCCACCTGAAACACCTGCACTGGCTCCCCATCAACCAGAGGATCACCTTCAGGCTCCTCACCCACGCACACAAAGCAATCCACGACATGGGCCCCGAATACCTCAACAGCCGCCTCTCGTTCTACACGCCCACCCGTCAGCTCCGCTCAGCCAGCTTCGCCCTCGCCACCGTCCCACGGATCCGCAGAACCACCGCCGGAGGAAGATCATTCTCCTACCTGGTGGCCAAAGCATGGAACTCCCTCCCCGCACACCTAAGAACTACCCAGGACCATCTCGCCTTCAGGAAACACCTCAAGACATGGCTCTTCGAGCAGCAGTAACAACTCCCCCCCCCCAGCAGGTGAGTAGCACGCTCTATAAATGGATTGATTGAGGGGGGAAGGATTAGGAGATGAGATGTGGAGGCGGGGGGAAGGATTAGGAGATGAGATGTGGAGGCGTAAAGGAAAGGGCAAGGAAGGGGTGAGGGGAAGGAGGAAGAGAGAGGAAGGGAAAGGGGAGGGAGGTGGGGAAGGAGAAGGGGATGGAAAAGAAAGGGAAAAGTTGGGAAGTGAAGAGAAAGGAAAGGGAGGGGGCAGGAAAGGAGTGTGGAGGGAGAGAGGGGGCAAAAAAAGGGAGGGGAATAGAAGGACAGGTAAGAGAAGGAAACGGAAGGGAAGGGGTAGGGTCAGGAGGCAGGAGAAGGGAAGAAGGAAAGGGAACGGAAAGGGTGAGGGAATGGGGAAGGGGTATGGGATGTAGAAGAAAAGGGAGGGGAGGAGGAAATGCAAGGGGTAGGGAAGGGGTGGGGAAAGGGGAGGGGCATGGGGAGGGATAGGTGGGAAAGAGGGTGGGGGTGGGAGAAAGGATGTGAAAAGGAATGATAAGGGGAATGGAAGGAGAAACGGAGTGGGTGGGGGAAGGGATGAGCAGGGGAAGGAGACAGGGAGGGGTAAGGGAAGGGGCAGAGAAGAGGTTAGGTTGAGGGGATGGCGAATCGAAGGGGTGGGGAAGAGAAGGGGGTTGGGAGGTAGAGGGGAAGTGGGAGGTGAGGGGGTGGGGAAGGCCCGGGAATAGGGAGAAGGGAAGGATGATGAGATGTGCAGGTGTTGGAGATAGAGAAGGAAAGGAAGGGAGTGAGAGGAAGAAAGAAAGGAGAGGGGAAAGTGAAGGGAGGTGGGAAAGGAGAAGGTTAGTAGAAAAGGAAGGGACTTGGGGAAGCGAAGGGCAGCGGAAAGGGAGGGGGTGGAGAGAAGGGGAACAGAAGGGGAAAAGGATTTGGAAGGTAAGGGGGTAGGGAAGAGAGAAGGGGAGGCAAGACAGGAGGGAGAGGGGAAGGGTTGAGGGAAAGTGAAGGGGATGGGGAAGAAGAGGCAATGGGGAAGAGAAGGGACGAAAGGGAGGGGAGTAGGAGGGTGAGGGGAAGGGTTAAGAGATGTGGAGGCATAAAGAAAAGGGCAAGAAAGGAAGGGGTGAGGGGAAGGAGGAAGAGAGGGGAAGGGGAAGGAGACGGTAAGGAGAAAAGGGGGAGGGAAAGTGAAAGGGATGGGGAAGAGAATGGGATGGAAAAGAAAGGGAAAGGTTGGGAAGTGAAGTAAAAGGAAATAAAAGGGAGGGTGCAGGAAAGGTGTGTGGAGTGAGAGAGGGGGCAAAAAAAGGGAGGGGAATGGAGAGGCAGGTAAGGGAAGGGGAAGGGAAGGGGTAGGGTCCGGAGGTAGGAGAAGAGAAGAAGGGAAAGGAAAGGAAAGGGTGAGGGAATGGGGAAGGGTATGGGATGCAGAAGAAAAGGGAGGGGAGGAGGAAATGCAAGGCAAGGGTAGGGAAGGGGTGGGGAAAGGGGAGGTACATGTGGAGGAATAGGTGGGAAAGAGGATGGAGGCGGGAGAAAGGATGTGAAAAGGGAGTGGAAAGAGAAATGGGATGGGTGGGGGAAGACAAGGGAAGGAGACGGGGAGGGGTAAGGGAAGGGGCAGAGAAGGGGAGGTTAGGTTGAGGGGATGGGGAATGGAAGGGGGGAAGAGAAGGGAGAATGGGTGGGGTAAGGAAGAGAAGGGGATTGGGAGGTAGAGGGGAAGTTGAGGGTGAGGGGATGGGGATGGGGAAGAGAAGTAAAGGGTGAGGAGATGGGGAAGGGTAGGGGATGGAGAAGGAAAGGAAGAAAAGCGAAGGGAAAGGAAAGGAGGGTGGGGAAGGAGAGGTGGAGGGAACATGGGAAGGGGACAGGAGAGGGAGGGGAAGAGGAAGTGGATGGGGAAGGGAAGAAAGTGAAAGAAAGTAGGGAAGGGAAAGAGGGAAGGGTAGAAGGGTAGGAGACAGATTGGTTGGGAAGTGAAAGGGAAGGGGAAGGGAAGGGGAAGGGAAGGGGAAGGAAAGGGTGAGGGAATGGGAAAAGGGAAGGGGTAGAGTGAGGGGTAGGAGAAGGGAAAGGCTATGGGATGCAGAAGGAAAAGGGAGAAGGAAGGGGTGCGGGAAGGGGATGGGGAAGGGAAAGGAGATAAGTGAAGGAAAAGGGGAAGGGAAGGGGGAAGGGGTAGAGTGAGGAGGTAGAATGGAAAAGGAAAGGGAAGGAAGAGGGAAGAGGAAGGGGTGTAGGAGGGGATGTGGAGGGTGAGGGAATAGTGGTAAGGGAAAGGTAAGAGGATGGGGAAGGGGATGGGCAAGAGGAAGGAAAGAGGGGGAGGAAAGAGGCAAGTGAAGGAAAAAAGGAAGGGGTAGAGTGAGGAGGTAGAAGGGAAAGGGAATAAGGGAGGGAGAGGGGAGGGAGGGGGAGAAGAGAAAGAATGAATAGGGGGAGAGAACAGGAGAAGGAAGAGGGGAAAAGGAGAGGAGAGAGAAGGGAAGGGTAAAAGAAGGGAAGGGGAGAAGGGGAGGGGAAAGGAAGGGGCTTGAGTATGGTGAGGAAGTGAAGAGGATGGGAAAGGGAAGTGTAGAGAATTAAAGGAAGGCAAGGGTGAAAAAAAGATGGGGAAGGAAAGGGTGAGGGAATGGGGAAGGGTATGAGACGCAGAAGAAAAGGGAAGGGAGGATGAGGAAATGCAAGGAAAGGGTAGGGGAGGGGTGGGAAAGGGGAGGGACATGGGGAGAGAGGTAGGAAAGAGGGTGGGGGCGGGAGAAAGGATGTGAAAAGGAATGGAAAGGGGAATGGAAAGAGAAACGAGATGGTGGGGGAAGGGAAGAGCAGTGGAAGGAGACGGGGAGGGGTTAGGGAAGTGGCAGAGAAGGGGAGGTTAGGTTGAGGGGATGGGGAATGGAAGGGGTGGTGAAGAGAAGGGGGTTGGGAGTAGAGTGGAAGGCCCAGGAATATGGAGAAGGGAAGGGTGATGAGGTGTACAGGTGTTGCAGACAGAGAAGGAAAGGGCAAGGAAAGGGAGGAAGAGGAGGGAAAGTGAAGGGAGGAAGAGGAAGAGGAGAAGGTGAGGAGAAAAGGAAGGGACTTGGGGAAGGTGAAGGAGACGGGGAGGGGTAAGGGAAGGAGCAAAGAAGGGGAGGTTAGGTTGAGGGGATGGGGGAAGGGGTGGGGTATGGAAGAGAAGGGGATTGAGAGGTAGATGGGAAGTGGAGGGTGAGGGGATGGGGAAGAGAAGGAAAGGGTGAGGAGATGGGGAAGGATAGGAAAGGAAAGGAAGAAAAGTGAAGGGAAAGGAAAGGAGGGTGGGGAAGGAGAGGTAGAGGGAAGACAGGAAGGGGACAGGAGAGGGAGGGGAAGAGGAAGTGGACGGGGAAGGGAAGAAAAGAAAAGGAGGGAAAGGAAAGGAAAAAGGGAAGGGTAGGAGACAGATTGGACAGGAAAGAAAGGGAGAGGTTGAGAAGTGAAAGGGAAGGAAATGGAGGGGGCAGGAAGGGAAGGAAGAGGGGGCAGAAAAGGGAAGGGAACAAGAGGTAAGTGAAGGAAAAGGGAAGGGGTATGGTGAGGAGATAGGGGAAAGGGAAGGGGTAGGGAGAGGGGTAGAAGAAGGGAAAGGCTATGGGATGCAGAAGGAAAAGGGTGAAGGAAGGGGTAGGGAAGGGGACGGGAAAGGGAAGTGGATGTGCAAGAAGAGGAGGAGCGTAAGGGAAAGGAGGTGAGGGGGAAGGGAAAGAAGGTAAGTGAAGGAAAAGGGGAAGGGAAGGGGTAGAATGGAAAAGGAAGGGAAAGGAAAGGGGAGGAAGGGGGAAGAGGAAGGGGTGTATGAGGGGATGTGGAGGGTGAGGGGATAGTGGTAAGCGAAAGGTAAGAGGATGGGGAAGGGGATGGGCAAGAGGAAGTAAAGAGGGGGAGGGAAAGAGGAAGGGGGAGGAAAGAGGAGGCAAGTGAAGGAAAAAAGGGGTAGAGTGAAGAGGTAGAAAGGAAAGAGAAGAAGGGACGGAAAGGGGAGGGAGGGGGAGAAGAGAAAGGATGAATGGGGGAGAGAACAGGAGGGAAGGGAAGGAAAAGGGGAAAAGTAAAGAAGGTGAGAGAAGGGAAGGGTAAAGGAAGGGGGAAGGGGGAAGGGGGGAAGGGGAGGGAAAAGGAGTGGGCTTGAGTATGGTGAGGAAGAGAAGAGGATGGGAAAGGGAAGTGTAGAGAATTAAAGGAAGGCAAGGGTGAAAGAAAGATGGGGAAGGGAAATGAAAGGAAGGTAGGAATGTTAGGGGTGCAGAGGGTAGAGGAGGGAAGGGAAGGGAGTGAAATAAGGAGAAGGGTGAGTGGGAGGGAAGGGGTGGGAATTGAAGGGGAAAGGAGGAAAGGGGAAGGTAAATGAAGCGAAGGGTAGGAAGAGGGGGAGTGGAGGGTAAGGGGATGGGAAGGAAATGGGATGAGGAAGGCAAGCGTGATAGGGCAGGGAAGGAAAGTTTAAGGGGATGGTTAAGGATAGGGGATGGAGAAGGAAAAAGAGAAGGGAATGAGGGGACGAGTGCGGGTAAAGGGTGAATGAAAGAGAAAGGGAAGGGGCAGGGGATAGAGAATGGGAACGGGGAGTGGAAGGGAAGAAGGGGACGGGAAGGGAAAGGAAAGGGGATGCAAAAAACGGGAACCGAGTGAAAGGAAGGGCAACAGGAGAGGTGGAAGGAGAGGGCTTGGTAGGATACAGAAGTGAGGAAGGGAATGGAAAGAGAAGGGAAGGGAAAAGAAAAGGAATGGATAAGGAAAAGGGGGTGACAAGGGGAGAGGATAGAAGAGGTAGGGAAGAAAGTAATGGAAGGAAAGAGACATTGAAAGAAAGGAGAGCTACTAAAAGGAAAATGGAAAAGGTAAGGGAATGGGAAGGAGGAAAGGAAGGAGAGGGAAGGGAAGGGGAGGTAGGCAAGTTTATCTGAAAGGAAGGGAAGGGAATTGGGGGTTCAAGCCAGTATCAAGTCAGTTGCAAGTCAGTTGCAAGCCAGTATCAAGCCAGTTTCAAGCCAGTATCAAGCCAGTTTCAAGCCAGTATCAAGCCAGTTTCAAGTTAGTTTTCAGTTTGGTTTCAAGTTCAGTTTCAATTCGCTTTTCGTTTGGTTTATATACTCACCTCGTGCCCTTGGACCCACCCCTGCATGTCCGTTTTGGAGCCTGATAGGTCCCTGCGGCTTCGGGCTCTCACTGGCCTCAGCTCCGGAGCCAGCAGTGTCCGCCTCCTCCGGTGTCCTCGCGCGCAGTGCTGCAGCTGCCTGGATACCGGCCTCTTATACCAAGGACACGTCACAATGGAGACTTTTCAACCTGTCATCACACGTCACAGGTTTATGGGTGATGCCACGCGCTTCAGTTTAACGGGGGGCAGGCACTGCACGGGTTTAATTCAGTTTCCTGAAAATAAACAATCCTTTAGTCACGAAAATGATCCTGCGATGAACCAAAAAGAGACCCCACTCTCCCCGGCATTCTCCCCCCTCAGTTGCCTCTCTTGCTGCGGAGGAGCCCCCACCCCTGCACATAGCCTGCACCTAGTGACGTCACACTGGAGGTCCTGGCATGTCATACGTGTTCCATTCGCAGGATTCCGCTTCTGGAAAGGCGCGGACCTTTTACATTCATTTAAAATGTGGAGTTTTTTTCAGACCTTGTTTAAATAAATGATATTTTCAACGTTAGGTGCATTGTTACAATTTGCTTGCACAACAGGCACAGATACACACACAGAGACACATTCAAACACGAGCGCACACTCGCATAGAGGTGTCATGCTCCAGTCTTTATCTTAAGAAGAGAGCCCAAAGAGGGCCGCTTTTCAGTGACAATGAGATCATTTCAAACCAATCACATACAGGAGCAATGGCTGCTCCTCTGCTGATAGTGGGTCTCGTCTCCATGGGGATGTATCACTGGCTCGGGTATCTAGGGTTCATTACCAGACACAATAGATCTTGTCCTCTAGCGCACTGTAGTGAGTTTCCAGAACAAATCTTTCTGTGGGTCGTCCCTGGTGCTTTTCACTTTCCCGTGTGAGTCTTAGGCATAGCTGACAATTTTCCGAGGTCCTTGCGTGGTGTGCTGCTCCAGTTGAGGTTTTTCCTTTTGAATTCACAAAGGAATAAACACGACTACAAGTCCCAGAATGTGAAGAAAAAATCTGGACTGCAGCAGCACATCATAGATGGATTGGCAAAACTTGGCAGTGCTTCTTAAGTTGTCTTTCACCGACCTACCCTAGTGAGACTGAAGGGTTCCCTTCACTACTCCAGAGTGTAGACGGAAAGTAATGAGGCAAAGGCGTGGGTGAGCTGGTTTGAGGGATGAACCTCCTCGCTCCTTCAGGCGCTCACTGAAAAATGTCTTGAGATTCTGCTCTCAATGTGTGGGCTATTGCCTGGTGTTTAGAAGTATGCAAGGTGGGAAGCGCCTTCAAACCTCCAAAGAAAGTAGCAGAGTCCCACCTGCCCTCATTCCCAACCTCTGGAAAGCCCCCTCCCAGATTAAGACAATAAGGGAAATCACACCTTCTCACCAGCCCTGTCCCCTTCACCATGTCTACCTTGTGCATTAGCTCTTATGGAACTGACAGATTCAACATTCTCTCCAAACATATTGTCACCACACTCCAAGTACACAACCAATCAGACACCTGCTGGTGCTGTCACTCATGCTGCACTCCGCCTAGGCACACCCTGGACACACCATCTGTCCCTCCTATTGAAACACTTTAGTGCACCTAAGAAACTGTGCCAGATACCTGCATGCCCAGAGTGATGTACGAACACGAGACCTTGAGCCCAAATATTTACTTCATGCGTACCTGCAGGAAGGGGCATCCAACGAATGAATAAATCAGTGTTTTGGCATTGTACAAGGACATGAGGCTACTTTGAATTCTAGAATTGTTTATTTCATATATTTGAACTCACGTTTGTATTCTTAATTCCACATTAGTAGTTTGAGTCCATCATCAGTCACATTTTTTTTTTCTTCAAAATTAGACTTCATAACTTGTCACTTCCTCAAGGCACAAAAACATATGAATAAAATTAGTGTTTCGAACTAGTGGTTTTGCAGTAGGCTCAGAGATGGGAGTAAGTGAACAATGTTCATATTTGAAACCATCCTTATAGCTCTGTGTTAAAGAGTTAGGGATGATTTAATCTAGTTTGAATTTATGAAGTGCACGTTGAGGGGCAACACCTTAGTTGTTTAGTACATGCCATGTTGGGGAGTGGTTAGGTCAACAGTAACTAGTGCCTGCAAGTCAGCACTGAGTCAGCACTGAGTCATCACTGCAGTGCTATCTGGTGAGGTAGTGTGAGTTGCCTACGTTCTTCAAGGCGCTGTGGGTAGACAGTGAATGTGAGTCTTTGTGTTCTTGGTGCACATGTGTGCTTGGGTGTGTCTGTGTGTGTGTCGTTCGTGTCTATGCATGTGCTTGTTTGTATGTCTGTGTTTGGGTATGTCCGTTTTTGTGTGTTTGTTCTTTTGCATGTGTGTATTTGTTTGACTGCATGGCTGGGTGTATCTCTGCCCCTTTGTGCTCCTTCTTTGAAGGTGTGTGTGTGGAGGGGCGCACCCACGTGCAGGCCGGGCCCGGTGTAAGCAATGTTGGGCTCTAGACTGCATCCTGGTTTCCTGCACTATGAACCTCGGTATGAAACTACCTACATTGATTATTTGTGTGGTACTTTTTTTTAGAAACTAATTTTGTGTGATTATAATTATCCATTAATGAACAATGGAGGAAAGAACACAATCCGCCATCTTTGCTGCCTGCAAGGATAAAGCTTGATTTTGGATCAGAATGAAATGTCCACATGCCCCATGGCCATCCCTAAGACAAGCACATGGCTGGTCCCTTGCTGCAATCTCCAACTTAGTTCGAGCCTGCTCCCCTCCCCCCGCCAACACACTGCTTCCCTGCAAACAAGAGACTGCTTCCCTCCAAGCATGAGACACCTCACCTTTAAACAGGAGACTCCATGACTTCAAACACGAGCCTGCATGTCTTGAAACAAGAGATCACTTCCCTTTATGCTTGAAACTGCCCCCACCACTTCAAAGATGGGATTGTATCCTAACAGCCACAACATTGTATCCCACCAAACACGAGAATGCACGTCTCTAATCATGAGACTGCACCCAAAGCAAGGGAGTGAATCCTTCCGAGCAAGAGACTGTATCCCTTTGAGCACAAGAATACATCTATTCATCTACAGCATTGCACCGTCTTCATGCTGGAGACTGCATCCCTTCAAGCATGAGTCTGCATCAATGCAGCATGAGACTGCATCCGAGCACGAAACTCCATCCTTCTGAGCATGAACCTTCATCCATCCAAGCATGAGACTGCATCCATCCAAGCATGAGACTGCACAACAAGCAAAAGAGTGCACCACTCCAAACATGACAGTATGATACTGGATATCTTCAGACATGAGACTGCATCGTTTCAAGCATGAAGCTGCTTCCATCCAAGCACGAGGCTCCATCTATCCAAGCATGAGACTGCATAAATCCAAGCATGAGACTGCATAAATCCAAGCAAGGGACTGCATAAATCCAAGCATAAGACTACATAATTACAAGCATGAAACTGCATAAATCCAAACATAGGACTGCATTGTCTTAAGCAAGAGACAACACCACTCCAAAAATGAGACTGCATCCTTCCTAACATGAGACAGCATGCCTCAGAACATGGTACGCCATGCCTCCAAACATGAGAAAGCATGCCTTCAAACACAAGAGTGCATCCCTCCGAATATAAGAAAGCACCCCTCAGAACATGGCCAAGCATTCCTCCAAACATATGACGCCATGCTTTTAAACCTGAGACAGTAACCCTCCAAAGACGAGACTGCAACTATGCAAGCATTAGACTGCTTCCCCGCTAAGCATGAGATTGCATTCCTCCAAACATAAGGTTGCTCTGATGCAAGCAACAGATGGCATCTCTTCAAGAAATAGCTGGCTCTGCTGCAAACATATGAGATGGCATCCCTCCATACATTAGAAAGAATCTCTCAGAAAATGAGACAGCGTTCCTCCACACGAGGAAGCTTGTTCTAAAACATGAGACTGCATCCATTCAACCAATTATAGTGCTCAATGCACGAAAGTGCATCCACCTAATCACAATAAATCATGCCACCAAGCACGAGACTGCAACCCTTGAAACACGGTGCAACTCTATACCTCCAAACATTAAACCGTATCTATACATGAAGGAGACTGCCAGCATTTCTAAATATGAGACTGCAACCATCCAAAATAAGACTGAATCCTTTCAGCAAAGAGACTGTAGAGCCATAGGCATGAAACTGCAGCTTTCTAAACACGAGACATCATCTCACCACACACGAAATATCTTCCCACCAAAAATGAGACATCACCTCACCAAATACGAGACATCATCCTACTAAACATGAGACATCATCCCACCAAACAAGAGACAACATTCCTTCAAACAGGAGACTGCATCCCTCCAAGCATCACTGTATTATTGATACTCCATTTAGGTAGGCTTAAACAGAACAGTAAGTCTTTAACATTTCAAGACAAGGTTTATCCAGGGTGATGTTAAAACACATTTTCTACATACTTGTAACATGTCTTGTAAATTCATACTTTACTGTGACAGCACAAGAGGTTGACACAATATATGAATAGCAATATGCAAAATATTTAACTATCACTTCACATCTGAAGGTTAGGCATGCATATCCAGTCATCCCTTCAAGGACAACACTCCATCCACCAGTTAGGTTTGGAGGCTAGGCAAGCATGTTGCAGTCATCCCTCCCAGCATGAGACTGCATCCACTGGTTAGATTTGGATCTTGAATGGGGATGTGGCCAAGATGGTGGCCGAAGCAGTCACCTGAGTGAGGGCTTCGGCTTGGCTCTTGGTGCATCCTGTACCATCCTGCCCGGGAAGTCTTCCGAATCCCCTGATGTGCACTCGCTAATACCCCCCAAGGACTTCGCTCAGCTGGTGCACTGGGAGACTTTTATCATTGTAAAGGAGCGGGCTAGAGCCAGAGTCTCTGTTTCCCCATAACAAAATGGCGGCACCAGCAGTCGCCGAGTGACATCCGCAGCCCTGTGGAGAACTGCTGGAGTGGCCCCATTGAGCATTTGCACTAGTGGGTGACTGGGCAAGGCCTCCTCTCCTTGTCGGTGGCACAGAGTGCTCCTTTTACCCCCTGAAGGTGCCAGGGCGGGTTGCGCTACACAGCGGCCTCCGGCGGCTGTGGTGCCTATTGGTTCTCCCTGCGAAATGGCAGGCCCACTCAGCTGAGGCCGCACCATCAGACATCAGCTTGGGGCAGTCGATGCAAGATATTGCTCAGCTGCTGGAGGCGGATGAATAGTGTTCCTCCAGCCAAAGTTGCCTCCCCTGCATGATACTACACATAAATGTCAGAGGTCTGGGACCACTAATATATGCAGCATGACACCTGTGATTATGTTATATTATTGTTACTCGGGCATCAACAGGGAGGGTAGGAAAGTGTAGGAGAGGGTCTGTTTACACAGGTTTCTTAGTGTTACAAGCTGCACACATACACTGTCCAGAATATATTTGACATCGCAGCACATACACCTTCCCAAAGCGAGTTCACCCACTACTAATGTCTGACATGGCTCTACACCCACATAAGTTGCTTCAGCAAGATAACTTATTAACGTGAATGTCTGGTGTCTGGCTACCCCAGCAAAGAGGCATCAGGTTCACACCTACCTCAAGTGTCATATAGGGTGGACCCGTAGGACCAATATGCGGTGGTGAAGGGTCAAATAGACGGAACATCCCTCTCAATGCTGGTTGTCAACACACTGACTGCCCGACACCTGGGGAATTTAGATGGCCTCACCCCAGCTCTTCTTCTAGGTCCCCACAACCATATAGTCTGGGGAGGGGACTTTATTTGTGTCCCAGACATTATCTGGGCCCGTTTCACCCGCCATTGCTGGGCACTGGCTGTTGCATGGAATCCCAGTGCTTTCAGGAACGGCTAGCCACGGTTTAGTGCCTCCACCACACGGATGGCAACAAGTTCTCCTTCTACTCCCCAGTACACAGCCTGCATGCTTGGATTGATATTTTCCTCTGTACTACAAAGCTTTGCCCACAGGCACTCTGCTCTGAATATCTGGGGGAGGGCTTGTTCCTGCATTCCTTCATTTCGGCTACAAACGGATGCGCTTCATGACATCCCTTTTCGGGATGAGCTGGCAACACACACTGCACAATATTTCGCATTGAATGCGGAGACAGCCTTGCATTGGGCGACGAAATGGACTGCACACAAGGTGGTCGTCCAGGGCTACTGCATTGCAACAGCATGGGGACTGCACCGGATGCCTCACAGGGATCTTAAGGAACAGTAAGATGAAATGTGGTAACATAAGGTGCACCCATTGCAAAATCGTGCAGAGGCCGATAGACTTCACCAGTTATGGACAGATTGCTGAGATACTGAGGCATGCCTTTGGACCTTAGACTATAAACACCCTCTGGCCAGGCTATACGTTGAGGGCAATCTGTCAGGACAACTCTTGGCGTGGCTCCTCAAAGACAACATGCTTACACTCTCTAATAGGAGGACTCTGACTGGACGATGGTCATATCATCAGCTCACAGATGGAAATTGATGAAGCCTTTCTTGTTTACTGCAGAGCTGTGGATGCCTTAGAGACCTTTTTTTGGCACCTTCACTTACCTCTAGTAGATTCGCTTCAACAAGCGGACCTTGATGCTCCCCTGCAGAGAGAGGAGATTTGTTTAGCCATCACACAAATCACCCATGCGGCCATAGTCACAGATAGGCTCCCCATAGAGTACTAAGCAACCTTCTCTGCTACGTTGGGCCTTCAACTCCTAGATATCTATGACGAAGCATGGGACAGAGGTACACTGCTGGAGACTCTGAGAGAAGCCCTTACAGTGGTACTCCCCAAAGCAGGCCGAGACACCCTGGACGTAATGTCATATCATCCACTCTCACTTTTGAATCTTGACTATAAAATACTGGGCAAGATCCTAGCGAATAGCTGTTGCATGTTATCGCACACATCATCCATGCAGACCAAATTATATTTATCCAAGGCTGCACACTAACCTTAATATTCACTCCCCCCTCGGTCTGATGGAGGAAAGTGAAACTGGTCCCAGTGGCGGTCCCGTTTGACATCAAATAGGCCTTCCACACTCCAGGGTTGGGACACTTGTTCTCGACCCTGGAGGTTATGCACTTTGGCCAGTGGTATTTGAGGTGTCTCGGAGCGTTGTATGACCACCTAGTAGCACAGGTTACAACAGGACAGCTGATATCCACTAGATTCGACATACAGAGAGGTATCGAGCAAGGCCCGCTCCCTTCTTTGCTGACCTACACAAACTCCTTTTGGAACTGATATGGGGCTCTGGTAAGCGACATATATAATTTCCGATCCATGCAGAAAGGGAGTCTGGAGGCCTCTAACTAGGAGCTCTATTATGCTGTGGTGCAGCTACAGTTGCCATTTCGCTGGCTGGATATGACCCCCTGCGCAGAATAGGCAGTGCTGGACCTCACTGGGACAGTATCCCCCACTGCTAGACACTCCTGATGCGGGCTGCACGCTGCTGTTGGCTGTGATATGTTGATGGCAAACCGCAACATCGACATATTCTCCATTAATCCCTTTGTGGCAGATGGCAGCACTCCAGAATGTTATCTGACCCCACACGACCCAAGGATGGCAAGAAGCAGGACTGAAACGGATGGGGCACCTCTATGCAGATGGCCAGATTCCTCCATTTCAAGATCTTAGGGACTCTTATGATATCCTTGCTGGTCCCTTCTTGATATATCATGCAGTAGCTTTACACTCAGGGCAGAGTCGGGCAGAACCATCCACTGCCCTTCCAGTCCACATAGCCCTCACACATGGAAATGCATGCAGGCTTATCACAGTCCTTTACACCTCTTTATTATCTTAGAACTCTCCACCGGATATTGGGCCACATGAATGTTGCTCTCGCAATCTACACATGCCACTTCTGGATAAACATTGGGAGCAATCCCAGAATCAGATCTGCTACATGTCAAGCCAACCACATCTACACTTCACACAATTTAAATATGTGCACCAGATATACCTCACGCCCGACACATAGCATGCATGTTCCCGACTGCCTCCCCAACCTGCCTGAGATGTTGAACACTGAATGCGGGTTGTTTTCTGTATGGCGTAGGAATGCCCAGTGCGCACTTGGGCAGACATAATAGGTGTAACGTCCACACCTGTTGATACAGAGCTCCCGCTTACAACTGAGTCCTGCTTACCGGGGAACCACACGAGGGCTAAAGGGGACAAAAATCTAAATACATTTGTTGATCTGGCATTTATACTGTTTAATTGTTTAATTACCATATCCTGGAAATCACCGACCTCTTTCGAGAAGCTGTGCTGGCTCCATGCACTGCTCAAATGGGCACATGCAGAAGCAGATGCCCTAGTGCAAGCCCGCAGACAGGGAAGCAAGGGGATCTAGTACTTATATGTACAGAACTTGGAGGCAAGGAACGATCACCGCCCTCCGTGAGGATCTTACCTGCAATCTCCATCACTTCTGGGACATGGACCGACCTTTGAAGCTGTTCAATGGCGATACCCTCTTTACTCCACAGTGTGCCTAGTGGGTGGGTACAACATGTTGATACACATTTTTATGTCTCATCGGTAGTTACTCTAACGCCTGCCATGTACGGGCTTCCTTATTCTTTGTGTATCTGTAGCTCATCTTGAATTTGTGTATTCTTTTTTCTGTTTTTGTTTACTATGTTGACTGCATTTCTATAGTAAAATTATGTAAAAAAATAAAAATAAAAAAAGGTTTGGAGCTTGGAGACGCATTTTGCAATCCTATATTTTCAGAGGTTTGATCTACTACCTATCAATAATAATGACTATACATTACTTGGCCATCTTTAAAATTAGGGCTAGGGTTCTCGGGAGAAGCACAGGATTTTCTGGATAGATATGACCATCAAGGAACTCCCATCTGGCAGCATGGACGTGGACAAGGTTTGCCTACGGAGACCTCCACCTACGATTCCAAAATAGCAGACTGATGCAACCTAATGTGATGACCTCACTGGTGTCAGTGAGGTCATCACAGTAGGTTGAGTCATTCTGCCGTTTTGAGATCATAGGTGGAGAGCCGTTTGTACAAGGCATTGCAATTCTATGCTCGGAGAAGAGCAACAGCATAGTAATTAGTTTTCTTCTGTGGAGGGGAATAAAACATTTTCTAGTTATCACATCAACAGTTTTCACCTCTATTGAGGACATGGAGGCAAGAATTATGCTTCTCATTTTTTTTACTGTAAAATGGCAGAAGCCAATCAAAAACAGGTAAACCTATAAACTACACTTCCCACAAAACCACTAACCAAGCAGGACCTTTCTAGACCTTTATTAATCGGAGACACCAAGATCCCTCCTCTTTCTTTACAATATCACACAAACGTAAGGAAGAAACAACAGCCAACATGACCAAAATATCAACCAACAAGACCACAGTGCTTCTCTGGTTCACCGGCCTACAAAGTGCATTGATCCATAGGCTCCTTCAGCTGAAAGTTTCACAATGTGGCGCAGCGACAAAACATGATATTTCCTCAGAGCACAGAAATCGCTTAGAGGTGGTCCTTGATCCTGGAAACATGATGAACAACATCAACTGCAAAGAATTACTCCTGCTTCTGATAATTTCCTGAAAGGCAAAAGATAACCATTGACAACTATTCCACCAAAAAGACCCATCAACAGGATGGGAAACAACAGTAAGCAGACAACAATTGTGCAATAAATCAGAAATGCATTTGATTTCAGAATACAAATAACCCCTAACAATAAATCTAAGGCAATACATGTCAATTTGGATGGAATAATCCTCGCCACTTTGACCCTACTAGAACTGAAAACATTTTATTCTATGTCAGGGCCAGAGGAAAGATCATGCTTGTTTAAAGCTGATTCACCACCACAGATGCTACTTTAGGAATACGTTTATAGTAAAATGTTCTTAAACGTGATGGGGAATCAGATTGTTTAAAGCTAATTCACCACCTTAAATGTTACATTAGGAATAAGATTATTATTTTTAAACATTAAATCTGAGGACTAGTCTGCTGCCCTCATAATGTCCTCTAGACAAGAACCTAACCCAAAGTTCTTGATGCCGTGGTACCCCTTACCAAGTGTGTACCAAATCTAACCGCAGTGAAGCCACCTCTGCCATAAACCATTTCACCCATCGCATCAAGATAGCTGACATAACCAGCCGAAATTGTTCTAGCAAGACAATCAAAAGTTGACCTCAGGGAGAATCACTAAGCTCCCTTGTGCAGTCAATTTAAGTTTTCAAACACTGAACTCCA
Organism: Pleurodeles waltl; assembly: GCF_031143425.1. NCBI lineage: Eukaryota > Metazoa > Chordata > Amphibia > Caudata > Salamandridae > Pleurodeles > Pleurodeles waltl. The sequence continues at coordinate 651,784,113 of NC_090451.1, forward strand.
CGCAATTTGGGATTATACAGAATTTCTATCCGTGAGAAAAAGTTCGTACAAATACAAATTTGGAAAGAAACTCCATCAGGAGGAACAATCGAGTCAAGTGTACGCACACCAGACACTCTTCAGCAGGAAATCAAACTCAAAAGCATAGTAGGCTTTGCAGGCCAGTCTTGCAAAAAATATCAACACTAAATCGACATTCCAAAGACAGAAATATCGAGGTTGATAGGGACTAGATAGCAAAATATCCTTCAGGACTTAGCACACAAATGGGTGCTCTCCCACATGTCTGTCTTCCACATGGGAATGTCCTGCAGAAATGGCATAACGAAAAGTGTTGATCTATCTGTAGGCCAGCCCTACCAAAGCTAAACACAACAGGAAGTTCACCATGTAGGGCAAATCCACCTCCCACAGGATCCACGATGAGTATGCCATGTCAATATACCCATCGCAGTCAGGCTGACGAATAGCGTTTATGGGTACCGAAGGCCAAGAACTGCCAGATAAAGAAACTCCAAAAAGAACAGATAATAGACAGAATGCTGAACAAATCAAACATTCACCCAGAGTCACAGATCTGGGTTAAATCCATCATTTTGCTTTGCTTGCCATGCCATTCCAATCTGGACCCAGCCATGTGTAAATCAGTCTCGACCCTGCTGGGAAGAGTCCAGCCCAAGCTGCCAAGCTAGGTCCTCTGTGGACCAGAATCAAGCAGCCTGGGACTAGTGCTCTCAGAGGGCCTCATAGACGGAGTAGAAGATTTGTTTTTTTTTTGTAACTGGCAACAGAAACTCCAGCAAATCATTAGTGTGGCCAGAGTGGCCTTACAGAACACCTGATTCCTTATCTGACCTGTCTCCAGGAGCTTCTAGGGGGGGAGATTCTCAGGGTGGTGAGCACTATAGCCATGATCTGTCATAAATGACTTTGATAGTTTGTCAAAAACCTTTGAGTGAGGTTTTGTATCAGACTTTGCTTGAGTTTTACGTCAGACCTATGTAGGCTCGCCAGGACTGGGATGAATTGACGCACTCTAGAAAAGTGGTAGGTGTTCGACATATCTTTTCAGGGTTGAAGTGGAACAGCTAAGGTGGTGTTTACAGATTGCTGGGTCAAATTATCAATGGCCTCCACCAGCTTGTCCCACACATAGTATTCTTCCTCAATGTAGGGTGGATGCTCCTCTGAGCAAGAGCCTTCAGACTGGCTCCATTATGGCCACTGGTCCACAAGGATAACAAAAACTCCCATCCCAAATTATACACAGACCAAATTGATCTTACTACGTTCATTACAATAGGGGGAGCCACCCTAAGTCTCAGTGTGTAAGGATGGTGAACCACGCTCTTCAGGCAAGCCTGTAATTGAATTATATAGCCCGACATACTAGCCAGACAGACATGCCTGAAAGTAAAAGAAGGCTGCAGCGTGAGCTCAGGGCTGTGGAAAATCGATTTTGTTTTGCAGGCGTGAGCACAACATGGTTCCAACTCCCTCAGAGATGATTTCAAGTAACCGCAAACATACCACTCACAATCATGAAAATAGAAAGAGCAATCCATGATCTCCGAGCTCAGGGAGCATTTCTCCCGACGTGCTAGCGTAATGAGTAAAGGAACTTGAAAAAGTAAGCGCCACCAGTAAATTCTGCTGGAAAACAAATTATCAAGCACAAATCCTGTGAAAGTATGAGTATTAAATGAAAGACACGAGCACATATCAAAGACCAAACTGGTGACTGCAGAAGCAAAGCAAGAGTAGGGATTTCGGTCTCTCTAATAGATGAAGGGCTAGGTTGGTCCTGATTGACTGGAGGTTGTATAGGAAGTATAGTTTCTATGGTTACCTGTTTTTTCATTGCCTGCTGTCACTTTACAATAAAGAAATGAGTAGCATGATCTGAGCCTCCGGTCCTGGCATAGAATCTTACCCACATACCTACCAGTGCTATAAGAGGGGAACCTATCTATTTCCTAATCTGTGATATTACTAATGGTTTCAAAAATAGATTCCCAAAATTCACATATGACAGAAAGTGACAGTTCAAGTGCATAAAATCAGCCGTTCGACAATTAGTATGCACACAGCATACTCTAGGTGTGCGTGATCTACAGTAAATGCACCTGTGCTCAGAAAAGCAATTATTCACTCTGACGCAGATTAGAATTTCACTGTGGATTCTCAGATTTACACCAGGCGTTCTATACCCACGTCCACTGAAATTATGCAGCGGATAATGGATTATGGGGATAGTGTGACAAATCTAAAATTACGATGCAGCCGCGCAATCACATAATTCCAGAGGTCGTGATTATTATTTATTGTGTCTTCAAGTGCTCACTATTTTTATACCATATTTTAGTATTTAAAAATGTTCTTCATTTTGTTGTTAATTTTTTTAAGGTTTTCAGTTTCATAAATATAGAACACGTTTTTTATGTTTCAGTTATCATAACATTTATGCATGTTTATACTCAGTATTATTATTTAATATCAATTAATACTATTACATTTCCTACTTAATATATATATATTATTCATATAATTTTTAAAATATATAATTTAATACTGGATTTGCTACACTATTTGAACAAATATTTCAAGTCACATATAATTATGCCATGGTATATTATTAAATTGCCATTGCAGTATTTTATTTTAGGCCCACAATTTATGTGATTTAGATAATTTCTGTTGGTGCTCTGTTGCATATCATTTTTATTTTTATTGTATTTTACTGTATACATTTGACAGTGCATTATCTTCTTCTTGTATTGATTTAATAGCCATGCAACCATAGTGCCCAAAACATTGTTTATACTGAGGTTTCTTGTTTTTCACTGTTTATCCAATCATATATATATATACACTGTACCTTCATGTCTGTGTGTGAGCCCAGTCAATGTGACGGCCGTAATGCGTCATGTTGGAGTAAACCACCTTTCTACACCATGCACTCCACAGCGAGCATCTTTTTTTCTTGTTTCAGCCTGCCTATTCCCACTGGTGTTCTTGGCTGGCTTGACGCTCCATCCCTCACATTGAGCATTTGGCTTCCAGAAAAAAAAAATACACAGATATATATATATATATATATATATATATATATATATATATATATATATATATATATATTATTTTGGCTGCCAATGTTTTGACAATAATCATTTTGAACCGCAAGAGTTTTCTGGCATAACAGCCAGCGCTGATGACTTTGGAGCTGCGGAACCAGGTTCGAGCCTCGGCATTGACTCAACATTCTGTTATTCTGGGCAAATCACTTAATATCCCCCTGTCTACCAAAAATGAATGTGTCCTTGTGTAACGTAACTGGGGCTCATGTAAAGCGATCCAATACCTTTGGGTTGAGTTCGCAATATGAAAATAAGCTACTTACCTGTAACTATAGTTCTCCAGTATTGGAATCTTTCATAGATTCACATGCTTGAATCATTCGCCGTTGTCAAGGTGGGAGTCCCCAGTACCTTAGAAAAGACAATGTCCCCAAAGACATAACAGCAATAACATTAAAACTCTACATTTTAGTAATCTATCCAAGTCCTTATGTGAAAAGGACCAAACTTGAGCCTCAGCCAATCAGAGTGCCCTACCCTCTAGAACTCTCCTGAGAGAAGCTCCAGTACCTCAGATTTTGTAAGCACTAGTGCGTAAGTTAAAGGTTGAACAAGAGATATTTGAAGGTGAGCTTCCCACAGGAGGTGGGTGGGTCGCATGTGAATCTATGAAAGCTTCCAATACTGGAGAACTACAGATACAGGTAAGTAACTTATTTCTTACTCCAGTACTGGAACTTTCATAGATTCACATGCTTGAATAAGACTAGGAAGCAGGAACCAACACATTTTCTGTATTGACTAACACTGTTAATCTCATCATAAGATATCGTTCGCATTAAGACAGGTAAATGCAAAGCAACAAAAGTTAACCTTTTGAAACATAAATGAATATGCATAAGAGGTACGTGAATACTGAACAGAAAATGTGATAATATATCAGAAGCGGATGGTGGGAAAACAAACAGCTCAGCTTATCAGAACAAATGTCTAAGATCTGCTTGACCCACCGCTGCATCTCAGAGCGCCTCAGCGTCCAGACAGTAAGGCTTCGTGAAGGCGTGTGTCGTTCTCCACATCGCTGCTCGCAACACAGAGAAGAGCGCATAGAATGTAGAGACTGCCCTAGTAGAATGCGCACGTACTCTGGCCTCCAGGGGTCGACCAGCCTTTTGATGGCAAGAGCCTATTGCACTTGAGGTCCATCTAGAAATAGTCTGTTTAGTAACAGGATGCCCTATCCTGGGCGCACTAAATGCCACAAATAGTTGATTTGATTTCCGGATCGAGGATGTTCGCTGCAGATAAAATTTAAGGCATTGTTTAACGTCAAGGGAATGCAGCAGTCTTTCTGCTCCAGTCTGAGGCTGTGGAAAGAAAGTCTTTAGCACTACTGGTTCATTAATATGGAAGTCTGACGGCACTTTGGGTATAAACTTAGGGTTTGTCCGTAGGATGACTTTATCGTCATCAAATCTCATGAAGGGTTCCTGGACGGTAAATCCTTGGATCTCGCTTACTCGACGAGCAGATGTTAAAGCCAAGAGGAGAGCTACCTTCCATGTGAGATACTTAATGTCTGACTGATGAATGGGCTAGAATGGTTCCTTCATTAATTGGCCCAGGACTGTATTTAGCTGCCAAGCTGGAGGAGGTGCTCTGACTGGAGGAAAAGATCGGAACAGACCTTTCATGAATTGCTTGATAAGCCCATGAGACCAGAGGGATGGTCCTTTAGAAAGCCGTCTATATCTGGAGATAGGAGCCAGGCGAACTTTAATAGATGCATGCGCGAGACCAGAGCACCCCTGATGGAGAAGATACAGTAAAATCTGCTCTGGAGCAGATGTAAGCAGATGAAGACCATTAGGAACACACAATAAATAAAACCATTTCCATTTTAATTTGTACATTTTACTAGTGCTATCAGCACGTGCTTTAGCTAAGTATTTTTGCATTCATTAGGAATATTCAAATGGCCAAACTCACTGAACTCAGGAGCCATGCACATAATCTGAGAGACTTGGGATCCGGATGCCTCACTTGGCCCTGGCTGATGGTTAGTAGCTCCGGTATAGGTGCTAACCTGATGGGAGGACACGAGGACAGCAACAGGAGTTCTGTGTACCACGGTTGACGTGGCCAGGCTGGAGCAATTAGGATTATCTGGCAGGGTTCCGATTTGATCTTACTGATAACCTGTGGAAGAAGAGGTATCGAAGGAAAAGCGTAACCATAAATCCCTAACCATGCTATCGAAAGGGCGTTTCCCCACGACCCTGGGTGGTGATGCCAGCTTGCATAAAGCCGGCATTTCGCCTTCCAAGACGTCGCAAACAGGTCCAGATTTGTTTTTCCCCACCTGAGAAATATTGCGTCCTCTGATTCAGCTCCCCCTCGTGGGAAGATGTGCGAGCCTGCTTAGTCAGTCTGCTGTGGTGTTGCTCACTCCCGGAAGATGTTCTGCTCGTATGTGCACTGAATGTTGAATGCACCAGGTCCAAAGGGCTTGAGCTTCTCTGAACAGCAGATGAGACCGAGTTCCTCCTTGTTTGTTGTTGTAGTGCATGGTGGTCGTATTGTCCATTCGGACAAGCACCGATGAGCCTCAGATTCTTGAAAGAAAAGCCTGCAATGCCAGGTACACAGCTCTGAGCTCGAGGATGTTGATGTGAAGAGTAGCATGAGAGGGGGACCACCTGCCACTCACTTGAAGAGCTTGAAGGCATGCACCCCATCCCTCCATCGAAGCATCCGTTGTTATCGTAAATGGAGGGACCTGAGCTATGAATCCTAAACCCTTGGAGATGACTGTCGGTGTTGACCACCAATCGAGGGAGTCGACGATCCTTGCTGTTATCTGTATGATGTCCCCGAAGGAACGTTGCGTCTGTTTCCACTGTTTGTCGAGCTCTTCTTGTAGAGGGCGCATCCGAAGGCGACAGTGGGGAACTAGATTGATACAGGAGTACATCAAACCCAGTAACAACTTGAACTTTCGAACTGAAAGAAACATTCTTTTCTGAATTGTATCTGCTAGGGTAACAAGCTTGAGTTGACGTTCCTCCGCTGGGGACGCCTTTACTTGAGTCGTGTCCAGTATAGCTCCCAGGAAAACTATTCGGCTGGTATGTTGAAGATGGGACTTTTCTCAGTTGAGAGTGAGACCTAGTTGATGGAATATGCGTAACGTGGTCTTGAAAGAGTGGCGTGGAGAGTGGATGTCGGGAGCTTTCAGTAACCAGTCATCCAGATATGGGAATTTCTGGTGTTTGAAGCACCTTACGTATGCTGCAACAGGGGCTAAGCATTTTGTGAAAATCGGGGGAGAGGATTTGTGTCCGAAAGGTAGCACTTTGAACTGAAAGTGCTGGCCGGCTACCATGAATCCTAAGAATTTCCTGTGTTTGGGGTGAATGGGTATGTGGAAGTAGGCATCCCGCAGATCTAGGGAAGCCATGAAATCTCCTCTGTTGAGAAGTTGCAAAACATCCTTCAGTTTCACCATGCGGAAGGATTGCTTCTTTAGATATTTGTTGAGCTGCCTCGGATCCAGGATGGGTCTCCAGAAACGAGATTTCTTCCTGATTAGGAAGAAGCGAGAATAGAAACCGCTTCCTTTTTGAGAATAAGGGACTACCTCTATTGCCCCTTTGGATAACATGACATCTTTTTCCGGAAGGAGAAGATGCAGATGCTGTTGACATTCCCGGAAAGGCGGAGTCTCAGGGGGCATGTAAGTGAACTCTAGCAGATGACCATAAGTTATTATGTCCAGAACCCACTTGTCGTTTGTGATCTGACGCCAACGTTGCAGGTTATGTGTCAAAGAAGGAGAGGCAGCCGGCCCCTGGAGGCTGTCATTGCCTGCGGGAGGTGCCCGTAGAATGTCTCCCCGACTTCCTTCTAGGTGGAGGTCTGTTGTATGCCACCGCAGGAGGTTGTCTCTGATGGTATTGGGGTCTGGAAGATTGGTATTGAGAGGAATAAGTTTGGTACCTGAATAATTGGTAACCACCTCGAAAGGAAGAGTAGCCTCTACCCCTGGCTCCTCGAAGGGGTGTGTGCTTATACTGCAGTGAACCGAAAGACCTGGCCGTATCTGTGTCTGCTTTGATTGCTTGAAGAGCATCATCCACATGTTTACCAAAAAGGTCCTGCCCATCATAAGGGAGGTCAAGGATCTTAGTTTGTACATTCGGCCTAAAATTTGTGACTTAAGCCACCCTTGGCGTCTTAGGACAGCTGAACCACCCAATAGCCGAAACCCCATAGCGGCAATGTCCAAAGCACAGTCAATAACCTCTGCAGATGTGCGTTGACCTTCAATGAGAATCTTTCTCGCTTCCGACTTGTAATCTGGAAGATCGCCGACAGAGTGCGAAATTTCTGATCATAGCTGCCTGTTATATCTGCCCAGGAGCGCCAGGGAATTTGTGCCATGAACCACAATGGCAGACGTGGAAGAAAATATTTTCCCAATGTTATCAAGGCGCCTAACATCTTTGTAAGGAGGTGCAGATAGAGGTGCTGAAGGGTTTCTAGAGCGTCGTTGGGCAGCCTGAGAAACCACTGAATCTGGTTTTGGATGACCCACCAGGCAAGCAGGCGCGTCCTCTGTCGCTTTATATTTCTTGTCCAGCTTTGGCAATATAACAGGAGCGTAGTCATGAGATCAATTGTCGACGGGAGTGTTGTCGATGACAATAACGCTGACGAAATGGGGCGTCCCATTGACGAGGATAATAGCGTCGTCGACGAGGATCTTGCAGCTGCTGCCATCAACACTAAAAGAGTGACTACAACCGGCGTCACTGTTGAAATAGTCGTCGACGAGAGTACCGTTGATGATGGCGCCATCAACGGTGCTGAACTTGGCTTCTTGAAGTTGTGGAGAACCTTGGGAGGTGGAGTAGCCGGTTCAGAAACAGTCTTTTTGATGATTTGTTTGAGGGTTTCTGTGCCTGTTTTCTTCCTCTGCGAACAGCTATGACTTTTAGAAGATGTCCCAGCTGATTTTTGTGCCATTTTCTTAGGTGGCTCTTGAATATCCGAGCCCTCCTGCTTTCTTTTAACAGGTGTTTTGGGAGCAGAAACAGAGGAGGAGACACTGTCCTCATCAGAGGCCAAGTGGCCAGTCTTCCGTCTCTGAAGCCACAACAGCAGGCGACCCTCTCTGTCTTTCAAAGTCTTTGTAGAGAATTTTCTACATATTTTGCAGTTCTTTGTTTTATGACTGTGATATAAGCAGTAAATGCATTCCTCATGTGGATCATCCACATATAGGGCCTCATTACAACCATGGCGGTCAAAGACCGCCAGGGCTGTTTTGGAGGTTGCACCGCCAACAGGCTGGCGGTGCAAACTCGGGGATTACGACTGCGGCGGAAGTGCCGCAGTCACACCGCCGGGACCGGCGATTTTCCGCCACGTTGGTCCCAGCGGTTTTAATCCGGGATTACGAGTCCCCTTCTCGCCAGCCTTTTCACGGCGGTAGGAACCGCCATGGAAAGGCTGGCGGGAAGGGGAGTCGCGGCACAGCCCCTCACAGCTTTTCACTGTCTGCGCAGCAGACTGTGAAAAGTGCGACGGGTGGAACTACACCGGTCGCACGGCTGCCAACACCACCGGCTCCATTTGCATTGGCAGCTGCACGGCGGTTACAACTAAACGGGCGGCGGTTGCCGCCCGCCAAAGTTGTAATGAGGGCCATAATCTTTTTTTCAAGCAAGAGGCACAGGATCCAAAAAGGCCTTTCCTTGGTGTCTCTGACATGGCAGCCAGTTTGAATCACCAGAAAAGAAAAGAAATGTTCCAAAACTGAAGTAGTAGATCTTCTGAGAGAAAATATTGAGTAGAGCTGAAAGGAGACTCCTCAGCACAACGTACAGTGGAAAATCTGAGGGAAGGCAGCTCCTTACAGGAGGTTCTAAGGGGTGAGGCAATCTGATTTGTTCCAATTTCAGTTTGGATCTACTTTACAAAATGACTGTGCCAGTTATTCTATTTGAGGCCTAGACCATGTATTGTATATGTACATTTTCAGGCCTAGGTTGTATATTCCACTGGGGACTCCCATCTCAACAACAGGGAAGTATTCAAGCATGTGAATCTGTGACGGTTCCAATACTGGAGTAAGAATGTCTTGCAATGTGACCATGCAAAAGGTTTGGCGTTTGAGGTATTTGTTTAGGTCCCTGAGATCCAGAATGGGATGCCAAGATTCCTCCTTTTTGCTCACCAGAAACAAACAGGAGTAAGAACATTTGCCTTTTTCTGAAGAAGGAAAACTCTCTATCGCTCCCTTCCTGAGCATGGTCACGACCTTCAGCCGGAGTTGTTTTAGATGCTTCTGAAAGAAGGTATGAGGAGGACGAGAAGGTGGGTGTTGAATGAACTCTAAAGTTTGGCCAAATCGAACAATGTTTAAAACCCACTGATCTGATGATATCTGTTCCCACTTCTGATAGAAGTGTTATATCCTTCCCCCTATCTTCTCGCTTTGTGGTAAGGTTGTAGCCAGAGCCTGGAACATGTCATTGACGTATGACCACCTCTTTGCTCTGATGCGGTCTACCCCTAGGAGGGGGTCTGGAATAGGACGCCTGAGGTGGTTGCCTTTGGGAGAATTGCGGTCGGAACTGCTGTGTAGCATAGGAGTGGTGACGAAAGCTCTGGTAACCCCCTTGATATGTCGAAACTCCTCGACCTCTGGAGGCACGAAAGGGCATCTTCTTAAATTGAAGGGTTCCTAAGGACCTTGCAGTGTCTGGATCTGTTTTGATGGCTTGTAGGGTATCCCCATCAAAAGGGAGGTCCAATACTTTATTCTGAACCTTTGGACGACAAGAAGTCGCCCTAAGCCAGCCCTGACACTGCAGCACTGCCCCACCAGCTAGCTGCCGAAAAGCTGTGTTTGCCATATCCATGGCGCAGTCTATCACCTCAGCCGAGGTACGCTCTCCCTCCAAAATGATTTCTTCACCTCCACCTTAGAGTCTTCCGAAAGGTGGTCTAGATACCTCCCCAGGATTGCCAATTAATTTGCTGCTTTTACTATCAGGCCCAACATGGAAGAGAAGCGCATCCCAATGTTGTCCAGCCTTCTCCCTTCCTTATCTGGAGGAGCTGAAATTGGCGTTAATGGACTTTTTGAACGCCTCTGCGCTGCCTTGGTTATGACCAAGTCCGGCTTCGGGTGACTGACTAGACACACTGGGGCGTCATCTGGGGCCTTATATTTCTTGTACAATCTAGGCAAGACTGCTATCACGGTAGCTGGGTTTCTCATCATCTTGAGACCTACCTCCCAGATGTAGCCTGCTATTGGTATGGAGCAGACACTTTTCTGATAAGGCTCCTTGAAGTCATATAAAAAAACAATCTATCTGCTTAGATGGCATGGGCAATGCAAATCTCTTTGCTGCTCTCTCAAGCAGATTATGGAAACTCGCAATATCTCCTAGGGAAGATGAGGGTGTCGGCAATATATTGTTGTCCCAATCTGAGTTTGCACCCTGCAACTCTCCCTCTTCTCTCTCTTCATCCGAAGAGTTAGAAATCTGTATGAAAGACCTTTGCGGGGTACTTCTGGCTTATCTAGGAGATAACTTAGGCTGTGGCACTGGAGTGGTGGGCATCGAGGGAGAAGATGCCGTTTGAATGTCCGATTGTGGCGCTGATGGAAACCTCTTTTTGTAATCTGATAACGTAAGTTGGGAATCAGATATAAGGGAACTTGGGACACAGACAATGTCTTCTGGTGCATATGGCTGCTGTCGTCTAGGAGAATAATACTCTAGATAATACTCCTCTTCATCCTCCTGACACTTAACATGGAGTTGTGAAGGGCTATGGGCTGCCCTAAACGGCCAATCATCATTAGAATCTTCCTCCAAAAGATGAGTTGGGATTAATGGTATAACCTTACTTGGGGATGTAGCTCTTGGAGTGATACCTCCTCTTCCTGAAAAAGACTGTGTTTTTCTCATCGTCGACGGTGTCAACGACGGTGCCGTCGACAAAGTTGTGTCCAATAATTCTACTGCTTCCGTTGACGGTGTTGCCGACGACAGCGTAGATGTAGGAATCCTCGTCGTCGATGGTGTTGTCAATGGAGCCATTGTCAGGATCATCGTCGTAAATGACATTTTGATCTTCAGCGTCAACGGCCTAGATTTTGTTACCGTCGACGTGGATGTTGTTGACGAGCAGGAAGCTACGATTGAAAGACTGGTTACCGTCATCGCTGTCGGTGCAGCCGCTGTGTAAGTTCTCGTTGGCGACGGTGTCAACAACTTCGTCCGCAGTGGAATCGTCGTCGACGGTCTGTCTTCAGGAGCTGAAGAAGGCTTTCTGAACACTGTCAGAACCTTTGGAGGAGGCGTAGAAGGGTCTCAGGAAGGTTTAGGCACCTCCTTTGATGTTGAAGGATGATGCTTGGTCTTAGAGGAGGATCTTCTCTCCTGAGGTGAAGATGAGAGACTGCAGCCTTCACCAGACCCCTGTGAGGTCTTTTTAAAAGTCTTTGAGGGTTGTTTTGAACCCTTCTCAGAATCAGGTGATCTTTGCCTCTTTTGTGACCTCTTAGAAGACCATGAAGACTCTTCACTGTCAGAGTCTGAGACAGTGTTTTTTCTTGATTTAAGCTTCATGACCCACATCAACAATCTCCCCTCTCTATCCTTTAGAGTCTTTGAGGAAAAGGTACAACATACCTTACAGTCCGTAGCAGAATGATCAGGATAGAGGCTACAATCTCTATGAGGTCTTCTGAATGGAGCCTTTTCTTCCCACAAGTGCTGGAGGCTCTAAAGAGACCTTTCCTTTCTCTGTCAGACATTATGCTGGTAAAGCAGGCTCCAGAAAGTATGAGTGTAAATCAGAAACACTCAATAAGCAAATAGAAATTCAGATATAGTGAGCAAATCTTCTTACACAAGAACAAACTGAGCAGAGCTCAGACGAGACTCCATAGCACGATGTGCAATGGAAAATATGAGGAACTGGAGCTTCTCTCAGGAGGGTTCTAGAGGGTGGGGCACTCTGATTGGCTGAGGCTCAAGTTTGGTCCTTTTTACATAAGGACTTGGATAGATTACTAAAATGTAGAGTTTTAATGTTATTGCTGTTATGTCTTTGGGGACATTTCTAAGGTACTAGGGACTCCCATCTCGACGACAGGGAATGATTCAAGCATGTGAATCCATGAAAGTTCCAATACTGGAGTAAATAAAACCGCCCAAAGAAAATACATCATGTCTGCCGCTGGACCTCAGGAACAAATGTGTTTTGTGATTGCCTGTGATATGTAAAAACAGGTTTGGGGCAAAAAACACATTGTTAAAAAATTCATTTTTGGTGTCAGAAATTTCTTTCTAATTCATAAAAGGGCTTTTAACAAATGCAAATTGGAGCAGGCATGAAAGAAAAGACCACCTCCTATTTGGGATTAACAATGGAATAAATTGACGGTTTGTGAACACAACTCCATTGGCAAACAATTGATCTATCACCAACGCTGAAACTAGGGTGGGAATTGTTAGCAAAGACTAAGCTATCCCCTTGGGAAGGATTCCCTTTTTGGGATTTTATGCTGGTGGCTTTGGGTAGAGCAGGCTGTGCTTTAACAGAACACTGATAGCTTTGCTCTCATAAAAGTGTTCCAGAATAAGAAAGTGTTTTAAAAAAAGCAGTGGCTGTGCCTTTAATAGACAAGGGCTGCCTACAAGGATAGCAGTCTTCTGTTCCTTTTAGGCTTCCATCCCTGTATTCAGAACCAATCACAGGGGTCACTTGTTGTGAGTTGCATAGTTATTATTCATAAGGCAGGTCATTTTGAGACCCTTTGAAAACAGACCATGTGTGATGTTCTCTTATTTGGACATACTTTGCATTGCAGACTGCCTTCTGTTTGCAAACCAGTTGGTGTGCAATTTGAACACGCTGGTTTGAGAAAGGGAATGGCACATCAGGCCCTCAGTCTTTTGTTTCAGTCATCCAAGATAGGGATCTTGTGGCTGACAACATGGGAGTAAGTTATTGAAAAAGACCGAAAGGCAAATGTCATTCTGTTCAGGGAACAGTCTATTTCTTGGAACCGATTTTACAGAGGTTGTGGCTTTTGAAGTCACAGAATTTCCACAAAACTGTTCTAGTCCATTTCTAGGCAGTTATAATGCACTGCCACTTCCAAATCTCCGTCTCAGTTCTGATGTATTTAATTCCCACAAAGACAAAGCTTTTTCTGCAAACTACTTTCCACTGTTCAGACATGTATGTAGAAAATACCCTTCAAGCTTTCCTTCTTACCACGGATCCCATTACAAGCAAAATCATTTTCAGTAGTGATACCACTCCGTATGATAACAAGTAGTCCTAATTCTGATATTACTGCATCTTTCCTTACCATTGACCACATAACCAGTTTCTATCACACTCTGCATATATGTGTATATATATCCCTCATTGTAGAGCCACTGTCTTTGCACTTCAAAAACCATTTTTCCTAGACCAGGGATGTGCTTCAACAACAGCCACAGAGACCAAGATTAAGCCAGCTATAGGAATAACATAGAAACCCAGGGATCAAGCTTCTCTCACTATTCTATTCTTCTGTGCACGTCGAAAAGAAGAAGGGTGCACATGGATGTGATCACCCATGTGCATGCATATGTGGCAGGACCACAGATACAATGCAATATATCAGTGTGGACCATTTATCCATAAAAAGATGTTCTCTGTTGTATATTACCTTTAGTTGGTCTGCTATCCATACCACATATCTGTAATCGATGGGAAGGAGGGAAGGAAGAAACAAGTTACTTACCTGTAACTGTAGTTCTCCAGTATTGGAAACTTTCAGAGATTCACATGCTTGAATCATTTCCCGTTGTCGAGATGGGAGGCAGTGAAGGGGGAATCTGGGTGAATTCCAACAGGTGTCCGAAGCGGACGACATCCAGCAACCACTTGTCTTTGGTTATTTGTTTCCAGCGTTGGATATGATGTTTTAGAATTCTGTGATAGATTGTAGGAGGAGAGTGTATAGGACATGTTGTTAGACAGTCATTGTCTACGTGCCGATTCTTTAGGATGTCTCCCAGACTTGCTCTTGTGGGAGGGCCTGGTATAGGCTGCGGGAGGCGGTTGCCTTGGCTGGTATTGTGTCCTAGAAGGCTGGTACGTGGAGGAATAGGATGGGTACCTATATTGCTGGTATCGCCCAGGAAAGGAAGGTTGACCTCTGCCCCTACCACCACAAAAGGACACTTTCCTGTACTGCAGAGTGCTTAAGAATTTTGCGGTCTCCATATCAGACTTGATGGCTTGAAGGGCATCGTTGACGTGCTTGCCAAATAGTGCTTCCTCGTCACATGGAAGATACAGAATTTTTCTCTGTACTGCGGGATGAAAGTTGGTGGCTTTGAGCCAACCCTGACGTCTCAACACAGCTGAACCCGCAAGTAATCTGAAGCCCATTGCTGCTATATCCAGTGCACAATCGATCTCTGCTGAAGATCGCTGGCCCTCTACAAGTACCTTCCTAGCTTCTGTTTTGGAAGTGTCTGAAGGCTCCTCCAGTGATTGGATATGTCTGACCAGAGCTGTTGATCATATCTGCCCAGTAGAGCAAGGGAATTGGAAGCCCTTACCACAATAGCAGACATGGAGGAGAAACGTTTGCCGATGTTATCTAAGTGTCTCACTTCTTTATCTGGCGATGATGTCACTGGCGTAGAGGGGTTCCTGGAGGGTCGTTGGGTGGCTTCCGAGTTCAGCTTCAGGTGTCCTGAGGGCAAGCCGGAGCATCCTCCGTGGGTTTATATTTCTTATCCAGTCTCGGCAGAACTGCAGGGACCGTTGCTGGTCTGCATAATTTTCAGGCCCTGGCTCCAAACATGGTCTATGATGGGTATAGCTCTGACCATTTTCCTGTGGGAGTCTTTAAAATCATGTAGGAAGCAATCCTGCTGAGTTGCAAGCATTGGAAGATCGAACCGCATGGTGGCACGCTCAAGCAGGTTATGGAAGCCCTAAGAGACCTTCCCTGGCATCAGGGCCCTTGGTACTAGGGGTAACATTTACAAGGGACTTATCTGAGTGCCAGGGCTGTGCCAATTCTGGAAGCAAAGGTACAGTTTAGGCAAAGAACACTGGTGCTGGGGCCTAGTTAGCAGGGTCCCAGCACACATTCAATCATAACTTGGCATCAGCAAAAGGCAAAAAGTCAGGGGGTAACCATGCCAAGGAGGCATTTTCTTCCAGCCACGTTTACATCCAACCTTGCCAAACCCCAAAGTTCCCTTGTCCCCTTTACCTTCAATCCCCCAAACCCCAAAGTTGCGCTTGCCCCTCATTACCTCTACCCCCAAACTCCAAAGTCACCCATGTGCCTTTACCTCTACCCCAAAACCCAAATTTGTCCTTGCTTTCATTTACTTCTACCCACCAACAAACCCCAAAGTCACCCTTGCATCTATTTACCTCTGTGGATCCCAACCCCCAAATTTGCCTAGTCTTCCTTTAACTCTAACCACCCCTAACTCCAATTCCCCCTTGCCTCCTTTTACCTCTACCTAGGTACTGAAACCTTCCTTTATCTCTACCCAGCCCTAAAACCCAAAGTCAACTTTGCCTCCTTTTACCTCTAAAAACCAAACCCCAAAGAAACTATTGCCCCTTTTACCTCTAGCCCCTAACCACAAAGTCACCCTTTCCCCAATTACCTTTACACCCAACCCCCAGAGCCATCTGTGGTAATGTCCATTTGTTTATGTTACCGTAGGAAGTTGGCTCTGTATGTACTATTTCAAAGTAAGAAATAGCATGCACAGAGTCCAAGGTTCCCCCTTAGAGGTAAGATAGTGGCAAAAATAGATAATTCTAATGCTCTATTTTCTGGTAGTGTGGTCTAGCAGTAGGCTTATCTGAGGGTACTGTTAAGCATTTGTTGTACACACACAGGCAATTAATGAGGAACACACACTCAATGACAATTCCAGGCCAATAGGTTTTTGTATAGAAAAATATATTTTCTTAGTTTATTTTAAGAACCACAGGTTCAAGATTTACAAACAATACTTTAAATGAAAGGTATTTCACTTAGGAACGTTAGGAACTTTGAATTAGCAAAATAGCATATACAGTTCTCACACAAATGGCAATAAGCTATTTTAAAACTGGACACAGTGCAATTTTCAACAGTTCCTGGGGGAGGTAAGTGTTTGTTAGTTTTGCAGGTAAGTAAACCACCTACAGGGTTCAAAGTTGGGTCCAAGGTAGCCCACCGTTGGGGGTTCAGGGCAACCCCGAAGTTACCACACCAGCAGCTCAGGGCCGGTCAGGTGCAAAGGTCAAAGTGGTGCCCAAAAAACATAGGCTTTAATGGAGAAGGGGGTGCCCCGGTTCCAATCTGCCAGCAGGTAAGTACCTGCGTCTTCAGAGGGCAGACCAGGGGGGTTTTGTAGGGCACCGGCGGGGACACAAGTCAGCACAAAAAGTACACCCTCAGAGGCACGGGGGCGGCCGGGTGCAGTGTGCAAACAGGCGTCGGGTTCGCAGTGTAATCCAATGGGAGACCAAGGGGTCTCTTCAGCGATGCAGGCAGGCAAGGGGGGGAGGCTCCTCGGGGTAGCCACCACCTGGGCAAGGGAGAGGGCCACCTGGGGGTCGCTCCTGCACTGGAGGTCGGATCCTTAAGGTCCTGGGGGCTGCGGATGCAGTGTCCTTACCAGGTGTCGGGACTTTGAAGCAGGCAGTCGCGGTCAGGGGGAGCCTCGGGATTCCCTCTGCAGGCGTCACTGTGGGGGCTCAGGGGGGTCAACTCTGGCTACTCACGGGCTCACAGTCACGGGGAGTCCTCCCTGTAGTGTTTGTTCTTCACAAGTCAAGCCGGGGGCGTCGGGTGCAGAGTGCAAAGTCTCACACTTCCGTCAGGAAACGTGGTTGTTTCAAAGTTGCTTCTTTGCTGCAAAGTTGCAGTCTTTGTGGAGCAGAGCAGCTGTCCTCAGGAGTTCTTGGTCCTTCTAGATGCAGGGCAGTCCTCTGAGGCTTCAGAGGTCGCTGGACCCTGTGGAACGCGTCGCTGGAGCAGTGTCTTTAGAAGTGGGGAGACAGGCCGGTAGAGCTGGGGACAAAGCAGTTGGTGTCTCCGTCTTCTCTGCAGGTTTTTTAGCTCAGCAGTCCTTCTTCGTCTTAGGTTGCAGGAATCTAGTTTCCTAGGTTCTGGGGAGCCCCTAAATACTGAATTTAGTGGTGTGTTTAGGTCTGGGAAGGCAGTAGCCAATGGCTACACCCTCTTTGTGCCTCCTCCCTGAGGGGAGGGGGGCACTTCCCTATTCCTATTGGGGAATCCTCCAAAATCAAGATGGAGGATTTCTAAAGGCAGGGGTCACCTCAGCTCAGGACACCTTAGGGGCTGTCCTGACTGGTGGGTGACTCCTCCTTGTTTTTTCTCATTATCTCTCCTGGACTTGCCGCCAAAAGTGGGGGCTGTGTCCAAGGGGGCAGGCATCTCCACTATCTGGAGTGCCCTGGGGCATTGTAACACGAAGCCTGAGCCTTTGCTCAAAGCTAGGTGTTACAGTTCCTGCAGGGGGGAGGTGTGAAGCACCTCCACCCAGAGCAGGCTTTTGTTTCTGTCCTCAGAGAGCACAAAGGCCCTCACCACATGGGGTCAGAAACTCGTCTCTCAGCAGCAGGCTGGCACAGACCAGTCAATCCTGCACTGAACAATTGGGTAAAATACAGGGGGCACCTCTAAGATGCCCTCTGTGTGCATTTTATTTATAAATCCAACATTGGCATCAACATTGGCATCAGTGTGGGTTTATTATTCTGAGAAGTTTGATACCAAACTTCCCAGTATTCAGTGTAGCCATTATGGAGCTGTGGAGTTCGTTTTTGACAGACTCCCAGACCATATACTCTTATGGCTACCCTGCACTTACAATGTCTAAGGTTTTGCTTAGACACTGTAGGGGCATAGTGCTCATGCACCTATGTCCTCACCTGTGGTATAGTGCGCCCTGCCTTAGAGCTGTAAGGCCTGCTAGAGGGGTGACTTACCTATGCCACAGGCAGTGTGAGGTTGGCATGGCACCCTGAGGGGAGTGCCATGTCGACTTAGTCATTTTCTCCCCACCATCACACACAAGCGGGCAAGCAGTGTGTCTGTGCTGAGTGAGGGGTCCCTAGGGTGGCATAAGACATGCTGCAGCCCTTAGAGACCTTCCCTGGCATCAGGACCCTTGGTACCAGGGGTACCAGTTACAAGGGACTTACCTGGGTGCCAGGGTTGTGCCAATTGTGGAGACAATGGTACATTTTAGGTGAAAGAACACTGGTGCTGGGGCCTGGTTAGCAGGGTCCCAGCACACTTCTCAGTCAAGTCAGCATCAGTATCAGGCAAAAAGTGGGGGGTAACTGCAACAGGGAGCCATTTCCTTACACAAGCCCCCCCATCCCACAGGCCAGGAGACTCAGCCAAAGCTGGTAGAGTCTTCCTAGTCTGTCAGGCGAGGAAGAGTAGAGGAAATAGGCTGGTTTGTTGCAGGGCCTACTCTGCCTTACATCCTCCTGTTCAGGTCATTCCCTCTGAGGAACTGACCCACTTCCACAGTGATAGGACCTAGTCTGAATTGCCTCTTGTCTGTGCCTTTAATGTCTTCACCCATTCTCTCTATTTTGGGGTTAGAGGTATCCACCTCTGCTAATCGTATCTTAGCCAGGGTCACCCCTAGCTTACCCAAAGAGGTTACCCAGAGCTGGAGTAACCCCACCATGACCAACAGGGTCAGGGGGCCTAACTTGCTATTTGGCATGGGGTCAGACCACTATGCCAAGGATAGTGCAGCCATAAAGGCTAACACCCAGTAGAGGCCACTGACAGCTGTCAGTGCCCAGAACCACACCTTTAGCTCTTTGCCTGCAAGGGAAGGAGCTAAGTTACAGGCTTCTTTGGGTTCAGGGTGCCTGTCTGCTGTGTAAGAGTGGGGGGTTACTACATCTTGTAGTAAACACCCTTCCACTCTTTCTTCTGTTAACTGAGGAGCCACCCACTCAGGTTTAACAGTTGCCTGACTAGCCAGGACTTCTTATGGGTCAGGTTGGAATTTAACAGTGCCATTTTTGGAGTTCTCCCTTACTGGAGCAGAATCTCCTTGGCTTGCTGAAACCTTGGCTAAATGTTGTCCACCTTTCCTACTCTGTTTTCCTTTATTTTTCTTTTGGGGCCTACTTGCATTTACTGCAGAGGTAGCACCTCCAGAATCCTTGGGAGAGGGCTGGCACTGAACCAGTTCCTCTCTTGGGCTCTGACCAACCTCTGGGTAGTCATTTCCAAGGAGACAATCAAGGGGGGGTCTGTACCGACTACCACCCTTCTCCAGCTAAAAGTCCCACCCACTTCTATGGGCACAAAAGCCACAGGCCTATCAGTGACCCTGTCTGGGCTAACTCTTACTCTGGCAGTCTCACCTGGGATGTACTGATTTGAGAACACCAGCCTGTCATGCAAAATAGTGTGACTGGCACAAGTGTCTCTCAGAGCAGTGGCTGGGATTCCATTCACCAGTAGGTGGTGGAAGTGTCTACTTCCCTCTGGAATCTCCAACTCACCTGTTGGGCCCTTTTTCCAGTTGAAGGCTATGAAGACCTCCTCATCTGAGGAGTCATCCCCGATGGCTACACTGGCCACCCCTGGAATTTTGCTAGGGGGTTTGTTTTTGGGACAAGAAGTGTCCTTGGTGTGGTTCCCTGTCTTTCTACAGTTTTGGCACCATGCCTTAGTGGCATCCCAGTTCTTCCCCCGGTACCCACCTTTGTTTTGGGTTGTGTCTTGGGGCCCACCCACCTTGTCTGGTTTTTGGGGGCCTACAAAGGACTCTTTTTCTTTGTTTCTAGTGTCACCCACTTTCTCCTGGGGAGGCTTTGTAACCCCTTTCTTTTGGTCACCCCCAGTGGAAGTTTTGGTTACCCTAGTCTTGACCCAGTGGTCTGCCTTCTTTCCCAATTCTTGGGGAGAAACTGGACCTAGGTCTACCAGATACTGATGCAACTTTTCATTGAAGCAGTTACTTAAAATGTGTTCTTTCATAAACAAATTATAAAGCCCAACATAGTCATGCACTTCATTTCCAGTTACCCAACCATCCAGTGTTTTCACTAAGTAGTCTACAAAATCAACCCAGGTCTGGCTCGAGGATTTTTGAGCCCCCCTGAACCTAATCCTGTACTCCTCAGTTGAGAATCCAAGGCCCTCAATCGGGGTAGCCTTCATGAGGTCATAGGATTCTGCATCTTTTTCAGAGAGTGTGAAGAGTCTATCCCTACACTTTCCAGTGAACATTTCCCAAAGGAGAGCTCCCCAGTGAGATCTGTTTACTTTTCTGGTTGCACAAGCCCTCTCAAAAGCTGTGAACCATTTGGTGATATCATCACCATCTTCATATTTAGTTACAATCCCTTTTGGGATCTTCAACATGTCAGGAGAATCTCTGACCCTATTTATGTTGCTGCCACTATTGATGGGACCATAACCCATCTCTTGTCTTTCCCTTTCTATGGCTATGAGCTGTCTCTCTAAAGCCAATCTTTTGGCCATCCTGGCTAGCAGGAGGTCCTCTTCATTGAGGCTGCCCTCAAAGCTTCCAGAGTTGCTGGACTGTCCTGTGAGAGAAACAGCATCTCTGACTATCACTTGTGGAGACAGGGTTTGAGGGACCCTCTTCTCCCTAACTAGGAGTAGGGGTGGGAAATCCTCCACCTCTCTAGCTTCCTCCTCTGGGAAGGTATCCTCAGAGGGGTTGTTTTTAGCAAACTCTGCCAAAAGCTCCTGGAGCTGTACTTTGGTTTGAACCAGTTTTAATCTTTTTGGTTTGGCAGAGAGACCTTAACTCTGACTTCCTAAGATGCAGGTAAGGGGTGACGTTGAGTTCCATCACAATCTCTTCTGCATTAGACATTATGGGGGTCATTACAACATTGGCGGTATAAGGCGCTTACCGCCATGCAGTAGACCGCCAATACACCGCCGCCGCCGCGGTAGACCGCCACAGCTATTATGACACACATCTCGGAATCCGCCGAAATTCAGACACCCACACAATCCCGCCACACCAAAGGTCAGCGATAAACATGCGGAAACAAATCCTCCACCTCCGTGCCAACAGAAACACGCCCATTCCATTACGACCCACGAATCCACGCGGCGGTCTTTCAACCGCGGTATTCCATTGGTGGTACACACCGCCGTGCTCAAAATACACACACATCTACAAAACACCGCCACATTGGACAATTACAAATACACACACCTGATACACATACAAACAACACTCCCACACACCCAATACAACATAAAACACACACCCACATCACCCACAAACCCCTACAAACAAAAATTCTGAGAGAAGGCGAGAGAGAGAGCACAGAATAGACAACCCCATCACACAGAGGCACACAACACCATCACCCACACAACATCCACGCACAAAACACCACCTACAACTACACTCACCACACTCATCAACACATACACCACCCCACACATCACACACAACACCCCATGTCACGCCAAAGACACCCCCGCTTCTCCGAGGAGGAGCTAAGGGTCATGGTGGAGGAAATCCTATGGGTAGAGCAACAGCTATTTGGCTCACAGGTACAGCACACATCAATAGCCAGGAAGATGGAGCTATGGCAAAGAATAGTGGACAGGGTCAACGCAGTGGGACAGCACCCAAGAAATCGGAAGAGGTGGAACGACCTACGGGGGAAGGTGCGTTCCACGGTATCCAGGCACCACATCGCGGTACAGCGGACTGGCGGCGGACCCCCACCTCCTCCCCCTCAACTAACAACATGGGAGGAGCAAGTCTTGTCCATCTTGCATCCTGAGGGCCTCGGAGGAGTCGTTGGAGGAACGGACACTAGTAAGTCAAATCTTAACTATCATATCCCCCACAGTACCTGCATGCTATCACCCACCCCCACCCTCACACCCTCCCCTATCACCCAAACTCCTCACTAATGTACCCATGACACCAACCACCCATCCCAACACCAAGCCCTGCATGACACAACTAAGCATGGACACCCATCACTAAAGCATGCCCACTGCACATACCCAGAACACCCCCCAACCATCAGCACACAACCCCACACACAGGAATGCCTGCACTGGGGTTCACGCACACCCAACCATTGCACCCCATTACACACACACATTCAATAATCATGTACTTATACCCCCGCAGGAACCCGAAGGAACGTCACCACACCAGAGGGTCCAGGCAACACCACTCCACCCCCAGAAGAGGCCCACAGTGACGAGAGCAGCTCTGCCCTACTGGATCTTGATGACCAGCCCGGACCATTGTGGGCCTCAGGACAGTCGGTTCCCCTTGCCCAGCCACAGCCCAACACCAAGCTTCCACCCTCTGGTTAATACCAGCATAGCAGCCACCCAGCGGGCCCAAACCTCCCTACCCAGGACAGGTCAATCAGTGGTGTGTCCACCACTACAGGGAACCCAGGCTAACCCAACACCCCAACAACAACAGGGACCTGGGGGCAGCGGTAGTGGGCACACGGTCCAGGGGACGGAGGCACGGGAACAAAGGGGAACTGGGAGGGCTGCTGTGCGACAGAGGGAGGACAGGCCAAGGGAACCCACTCTCCATGAGGCCCTATCCTCCATCATGCGAGCATACCATGATTCCCAGGAGACAATGGCCACGGTCCTGGACAAGTTGCAGGAGACCCTGCGTCTGCAGGAGGAGCAGTATTTGGGGTTCAGGGAGGAGCTCAGGACCATCGGCTCCGCCCTGGGCACCATCGTAGGGGTGCTGACGGACATCCAAAAGACCTTGAGGGACACCGCGGCACTCCAGGGGGCCCCTGGCACTAGTCAGGACGACGAACTGCCCACCACCTCCGCCGGCGCTAGCGGACAGGACGCCCCGCCACAGGACCACCACACCAGCACCCCATCCCCTGCAGACGGACAACCACCACGCAAGCGGGCCCTGAGATCCAGGAACAGGACAAAGCAAGATGGCAAGACCCCCGCCAGGAAATAAGACCACCCTGATTGTCCCCCCACTGTCCCACTTTGTTACCCTGTCCAATTCGGAACTGCCCCAGCTCCACTTCCAATGGCCAGATGTGCAATGTACCTGTGAGACTAATAGACTGGGCTTGGACATTCCTCCACCATCACCCATCCCCATTTCACAACCCCCCTTCATTTTTTAGCACTTAAATAAACACCCTTGAAACACTAAATAAAATGGAGTCAGTCTATGATTTGTAATTTTGTATCATGTATTATCAATGACAGTGTCATAATGGGTTACCCATTGGAAGGCTAACATACCAATGTCACACATCACAAGCCCTTGAAGGATGCAAGCAGTTGACACGTAGGTTACCACATTTGTGAAACTGAAATGGAAGGGGACAACTTAGTTAACAAATAGTGAGTGAAATGTAGGTACAGGATAGAGGTAGACGTATGAAAGTAAATTTAATGTTAAACCTGAAAATTTACTCACCTGTGTTTCACTGGAAATATTGCTGTATGACTGACTCCCTGTTGTCATTTTCTTCTTTCTCAGCGTCATCCTCATCACTGTCCACAGTCTCCACAGGCTCCACAGCTGCTACAACACCGTCATCTGGATCATCCTCCTGCAGAAAAGGCACCAGGCGATGATGATGTCGCACACCTTCTTCGGTGAGTAGAATAGGGACCCACCTGTCATATGGAGGCACCTGAAACTGGCCTTAAGGAGGCCGAAGGTGCGTTCGATCACCCTCCTAGTCCGCCCATGGGCCTCATTGTACCGTTCCTCTGCCCTGGGATTCCTCACTGGGGTCAATAGCCAGGAAAGGTTGGGGTAACCAGAGTCCCCCAATAGCCATACACGGTGCCTCTGGAGTTGACCCATCATATCAGGGATGCTGCTATTCCGCAGGATGTACGCGTCATGCACTACGCCAGGGAACATTGCATTTACCTGCGAGATGTACTGGTCTGCCAAACAGACCATCTGGACATTCATCGAATGATAACTCTTCCGGTTCCTGTACACCTGTTCACTCCTGCGGGGGGGGGGGGGACCAGAGCTACATGGGTCCCATCAATGGCACCTATGACGTTGGGGATATGTCCAAGGGCACAGAAGTCACCTTTCACTGTAGGCAAATCCTCCACCTCATGGAAAATGATGTATCTCCTTACGTGTTTCAGCAGGGCAGACAGCACTCTGGACAAGACATTGGAAAACATAGGCTGGGACATCCCTGATGCCATTGCCACAGTTGTATGAAAAGACCCACTTGCAAGGAAATGGAGCACTGACAGCACCTGCACGTCAGGGGGGATTCCAGTCGGATGGCGGATTGATGACATCAGGTCTGCCTCCAACTGGGTACATAGTTCATGGATAGTGGCACGGTCAAACCTGTAGGTGACGATTAAATGCCTCTCTTCCATTGTCAAGAGGTCCACCAGCGGTCGGTACACCGAAGGATTCCGCCATCTTCTTATATGTCCCAGCTGACGGTGCCTAAGAAGGACAACAGCAAAGAAACAGTCACTATTCCTCCACACAAGACTACACCCTTCCTGGATGAGTGTTGAGTGTAGGCCTCGGTATGTGTGACGCAGTTGAAAAAGATTCCATGTGGGCCCCTGAAATGGCAGCTGCCTGACCTCAAAACTGGGACAATGGGATTGTGGGGTAACTGCGCTGGCATTGCACACCGTCGCGGTAGGCGGTCGTAGACCACGGCGCAATGCTGCATTGGTTAACATTGGACCCTATGGGTCCCAGGAGCCAATGAACAGGTGCGCCGGCGGTGATGATGCACACCGCCGCGGACGTCACCGCCATTTTCCATCTGTTCAATCACTAGATACCTGACCTTCGACAGCAGAGGACCTACACTGCTAGTGCTGCTGTGACCTCGGTCTGGAAGCGACGATGGCTGCTGCGTCTGGGGAAAGGGCCCCTGCCTTCACTGCACAGGAGTTGGAGAAACGTGTGGATGGGGTCCTCCCCCAGTACATGCTACTCTACGGTCCTCCAGACCAACAGGTTAGTACACAGGGAGCACGTTGTATGGGCTAGGCCAGGGTGGACAGGGCTGGCTGGAAGAGGGAAGGGGTCAGAGTTGATACTACAGTAAAGCATGGGAATAAAAGGCCCACATGGCCAGAGTAGGGAGTGGGCCAGTCACAACGACGGTGCAGTTGGTAATGACTGTTCCTCTTTCCTTGTGCATGTCATGTAGGTCAGCGCCCACCAGAAGAGGGACATTTGGCGTGCCATCGCCAAGGAGGTCCGGATCCTGGGGGCTTACCAGAGACGGGGCACCCACTGCCGTAAGAGATGGGAGGACATTCGCCGCTGCAGCAAGAAGACGGCGGAGGCTCAGCTGGAGATGGCCTCCCAACGTGGGAGGGGTGCCCGTCGCACCATGACCACCCTGATGTTCCGGATCCTGGCGGTGGCCTACCCGGAGTTGGATGGGCGCTTAAGGACATCACAGCAGACACAAGGGGGTGAGTACAACCTCATTCTGCAGACTTTGTGCACAGTGGAGGGGTCTGGGTGGGGGAGGAGGGCTGTGGGTGTCCCTAGGCCAGGACGACTTAGGTAGCCAAGGCCCCACCGTAATGTAGGCCATGTGGCACTCTAACCCACCTCAGAAGAGTGCCAAGTTGTGGCATCCATGTGCGCAGATTTCCAGCATTGCCATGTGGGCCATATCCCAGAAATTGCATGTGCTGAGGCCAGGAGCACGGCGTAATGCATGGGGCTGCTGCGTCTGTCTTGTCCGCCAACGGTAGCGGTATGCCATGCACTTAAACTCTCTTTGTTCTGTCTCCCCCCCTTTTCCTGCTCACCCTGTCCTTTTGTACATCAGCATCATCAGGCGGAGGTAGAGTGGCACCGGAACACGAGGGAGCTGCATCCCACATGGCCATGGAGGGCCACACCACAGACTCTGAATGCACCAGTGGGACGGAGGGCGAGGGGAGCTTCACGTCGGCCACCGGATCACCAACCAGCGACACGGACTCGTCCACCGATGGGAGCTCCCTTGTGGTGGTGGCACCGTCTGTGCCCCCCACTTCTACAGGTACAGGCGCCACCTCTCCTATCAGCCCGCCCTCCCAGCAGCCCCTCAGCGTTCGCCCCGTGTCCGCTCACCCAGGAGGGTGGGCATCACCTTCGTCCCCAAGCACCTCATGCCCTGCCCCAGTCACCCCTGCTGCCCTCAGTGAGGAGGCCATTGACCTCCTCAGGTCACTCACTGTTGGGCAGTCTACCATTGTGAATGCCATCCAGGGTGTAGAAAGGCAGTTGCAACACGGTAATGCATTCCTGGAGGGCATTCATTCTGGTCAGGCTGCCCTTCAGCGAACCCTGCAATCTCTGGCCTCAGCACTGATGGCATCCATTGTCCCTGTGTCCAGCCTCCCCCCTCCAACTTCCTCCACCCAGACCCAATCTCCTGTACCCCAGCCCATCCCAAGCACACCTACAGACCAGCATGCACACAAGTCAACACACACAAGTAGCTCAAGCAAACATAGGCACCACACACACCACAGGCACTCACACAAGCCACATACAGACACTACAACATCCACTGCCTCCACTGTGTCCCCCTCCTCCTCTTCTCCCTCTTCCCTCCCAGTCTCGTCTACACACACACCTGCATGCACCACATCTACAGGCACTAGGACTCGCACCAGGACACCCAGCACCACAAGCCGCTCACCTGCACTCACCACCTCCACTGCCATTTACACGTCCCGTGTCCTCTCCCAGTGTGTCTGTGACGCCCCCTCCCAAAGTACACAAACGCCGGCAATCACTCACCCAACATCCATCCACCTCACGACAGCCTCCAGTACCTGCACCTGCACCCAAAACACCTAAAGTGACACCTCCTACAACCACCTCCGCTTCCTCCACTCCCAGACCCCCTCCAGCTACCCATCCCAGTGTCCGTCAGAAACTGTCCCTCTGTCAAATTTACCTTTTTGCCCCCCCCCCCTCCAATTCATCAGTCCCGTCGTAGCGCCTCAGCCAAAAAGCCTCCAGTACCAGTGGTGCGTGTTCCAGGTTTTTGGAGTGCACCGTCCACCAGGGCAGGCAGTAGGACCCGGAGCCAAGGCACTGGCAGCCCACCCCCTGTAAAGGCTCTGAAATTGGGGAGTGGATGACGGGACTGTGTCAAGACTCCTGGTAGGACAACAAGTGAAATGGGATCCAAGGCGATTGGTGAGTCAGCTGTAACTCCAAAGAAGGTGGGGAAGGTCCAGAGGAAGTCTCCCCAGCCTGTTGTGAGTGTCACGGCGGAGAAGTGCGCCATCATTTCCGGCGATCCAGACAACCACCAGCAACGTCGTCACTGGTCCAGAGACCACCGCCAGAGTCAGTGCCCAGGAGGGCCCCGTATCGTCACTGGTCAGGAGCCCACCGCCAGAGTCATAGCCCAGGAGGGCCCAAGTATCGTTACTGGTCAGGAGACCACCGCCACCGCCGGAGTCACAGCCCAGGAGGGCACAAGTATCGTTACTGGTCAGGGGACCACCGCCACCGCTGGTGTCACAGCCCAGGAGGGTCCAAGTATCGTTACTGGTCCAGAGACCACCGCCAGAGTCACAGCCCAAGAGGGTCCAAGTATCGTCACTGGTCCAGAGACCACCGCCAGAGTCACAGCCGAGGAGGGCACAAGTATCGTCACTGGTCCAGAGACCACCGCCGGAGTCACAGTCCAGGAGGGGACAGGATGCCACAGCCCCGCTGGCCAATGATGGAACGTCATGCCAAACACCAATGTCCAGTATGGAGATCGTCATGCCACACACTAATGTCCAGTGTGGAGATCGTCATGCCACACACCAATGTCCAGTGTGGAGATCGTCATGCCACACACCAATGTCCAGTGTGGAGATCGTCATGCCACACACCAATGTCCAGTGTGGAGATCGTCATGCCACACACCAATGTCCAGTATCAGAACCGCCATGGCAAAGCACCGCTGAACAGTCCGGGCAAAGACCGCCATGCAAAGCACCGCTGAACAGTCCGGGCAAAGACCGCCATGGCAAAGCACCGCTGAACAGGGCAAAGACCGCCATGGCAAAGCACCGCTGAACAGTCCGGAACCGCCATGTCAAAGCACCGCTGAACAGGGCAAAGACCGCCATGGCAAAGCACCGCTGAACAGGGCAAAGGCCGCCATGGGAAAGCACCGCTGAACAGTCCGGAACCGCCATGTCAAAGCACCGCTGAACAGTCCTGATCCGCCATGTCAAAGCACTGCTGAACAGTCCTGAACCACCATGTCAAAGCACCGCTGAACAGGGCAAAGACCGCCATGTCAAAGCACCGCTGAACAGGGCAAAGACCGCCATGGCAAAGCACCGCTGAACAGGGCATGCACCGTGTATGAATGAATGTACCGCCACATCAAGCCTCGTTATCCCATGTGCAGATGGGACAGTGACAGGACACGAACTTTCACGGGGAGACTCATCCAGTCTGGGCACCAGTCCCCCTCCAGAACCAGTGGAGAATGTTATCCACTTGAGAGACTGTGGCTTTGCACTCCCCAGGATGGCAGTGTGGGCAACCCACCCACTGTAGAGACTTGACAGACTGTGGCTTTGCACTCCCCAGGATGGCAGAGTGGGCAACCCACCCACTGTTATCCACTTGAGAGACTGTGGCTTTGCACTCCCCAGGATGGCAGAGTGGGCAAACCACCCACTGTAGAGACTTGAGAGACTGTGGCTTTGCACTCCCCAGGATGGCAGAGTGGGCAACCCACCCACTGTTATCCACTTGAGAGACTGTGGCTTTGCACTCCCCAGGATGGCAGAGTGGGCAAACCACCCACTGTAGAGACTTGAGAGACTGTGGCTTTGCACTCCCCAGGATACATCAATGGGCATGGAGCCCCGTCGTGGATGTGGCTTTGCAGTCACCCGGCTGAGGTGCCCCCCCCTTCCCTTCCCCCTGAGGTGCCTGTAGTATCTCTATCTGATGCCCCAGCAGTGTTCTCTCGGATTTTGGTCAGGTATCTATTGTGGGCCTCGCCCATGCATTTTTGGACTGTTGGTGCACGGACATTGTTGTGTACATATCTGCACTACTTCTTGTATTGTATATATAATTATGAGTGATTTAGAGATATATATCTGTATATTTTTGTATGACATGTATATTGGCACATTACAATGATTGACTGAAATTCGCATTGTCTTTGCATTCTTCCAGGGGGATTGTGGGTTGTTACTGTGGTTTTTTGTGAATGCATTGGTGTGTATGTTGTAATATGGGGGGGGGGAGATGGGGGTGTTTGGTGGGTGTCCCCCTTACTTTTGCCTCCCCAATCCCCCGTGTCGTAGATGCAGTACTCCCCGGTATCTGCTGCGCCTACGTCGCTGTTGGTCGTACACAAGCAGAAAGACAAGGGCAGGTAGTATTTGGAGTTTCGGGTCCATGGAGTCGTCGTTCCTCGTGGGATGTGTTGAGGTGAGCGTTTTCCCATTGCAGAAGCTGTTTCTGCCGTGTTTTTATCCATGGTGAATCCGCCCCGGAAAAGGTGGCAGATTGGCCTGTTGTAATAGTGTGGGCGGTACATTGTCTCCCGCCTGTCTGTTGGCGGTGACCGCCGCGCTGCTTGTCTGTACCGCCGTGGCGGGCGGTGTGTTAAAGTGGCTGTCTTTGTTGGCAGTTTCCGCCAGGGTCATGATTCCCTTTTTTTGTCCGCCAGCCTGTTTGCGGTATTACCGCACCTTTTCCACCGTCCGCCAGGCTTGTAATGACCCCCTATGTTTCTAAAAGTTGGAATACTTTTTAAGAATCTAAAACTATCTCTAGAACTTAATTCAAACTTTTACAGAAACTTTTAAACTCTAAAAGAAATGCTAACAGGGACTAACACAAGGCCCTAGCAGGACTTTTAAAAATTTAGAAAAATAGCTCAAATTTAAAAAATCAGTTTCTAATGACAATTTTTGGAATTTAGTCGTGTGATCAGGTATTGGCTGAGTAGTCCAGCAAATGCAAAGTCTTGTACCCCACCGCTGATCCACCAATGTAGGAAGCTGGCTCTGTATGTACTATTTCAAAGTAAGAAATAGCATGCACAGAGTCTAAGGGTTCCCCTTAGAGGTAAGATAGTGGCAAAAAGAGATAATTCTAATGCTCTATTTTGTGGTAGTGTGGTCGAGCAGTAGGCTTATCAGAGGGTAGTGTTAAGCATTTGTTGTACACACACAGGCAATAAATAAGGAACACACACTCAATGACAATTCCAGGCCAATAGGTTTTTGTATAGAAAAATATATTTTCTTAGTTTATTTTAAGAACCACAGGTTCAAGATTTACAAACAATACTTTAAATGAAAGGTATTTCACTTAGGAACTTTAGGAACTTTGAATTAGCAAAACAGCATATACAGTTTTTACACAAATGGCAATAAGCTATTTTAAAACTGGACACTACAATTTTCAACAGTTCCTGGGGGAGGTAAGTGTTTGTTAGTTTTGCAGGTAAGTAAACCACCTACAGGGCTCAAAGTTGGGTCCAAGGTAGCCCACCGTTGGGGGTTCAGGGCAACCCCAAAGTTTCCACACCAGCAGCTCAGGGCCGGTCAGGTGCAGAGGTCAAAGTGGTGCCCTAACGCATAGGCTTCAATGGAGAAGGGGGTGACACGGTTCCAGTCTGCCAGCAGGTAAGTACCCGCGTCTTCGGAGGGCAGACCAGGGGGGTTTTGTAGGGCACCGGGCGGGACACAAGTCAGCACAAAAAGTACGCCCTCACCGGCACGGGGGCGGACGGGTGCAGTGTGCAAACAGGCATCGGGTTCGCAATGTAATCCAACGGGAGACCAAGGGGTCTTTTCGGTGAAGCAGGCAGGCAAGGGGGGGGCTACTCAGGGTAGCCACCACATGGGCAAGGGAGAGGGCCCCCTGGGGGTCACTCCTGCACTGGAGGTCGGATCCTTCAGGAACAGGGGGCTGCGGATGCAGTGTCCTTACCAGGTGTCGGGTCTTTGAAGCAGGCAGTCACGGTCAGGGGGAGCCTCGGGATTCCCTCTGCAGGCGTCGCTGTGGGGGATCAGGGGGGTCAACTCTGGCTACTCACGGGCTTCCAGTCGCCGGGGAGTCCTCCCTGTAGTGTTTGTCCTCCACAAGTCAAGCCGGGGGCGTCGGGTGCAGAGTGCAAAGTCTCACGCTTCCGACGGGAAACGTGTGTTGTTTCAAAGTTGCTTCTTTGTTGCAAAGTTGCAGTCTTTGTGGAGCAGAGCCACTGTCCTCAGGAGTTCTTGGTCCTTCTAGATGCAGGGCAGTCCTCTGAGGCTTCAGAGGTCGCTGGACCCTGTGGAACGCGTCGCTGGAGCAGTGTCTTTAGAAGACGGGAGACAGGCCGGTAGAGCTGGGGCCAAAGCAGTTGGTGTCTCCATGTTCTCTGCAGGTTTTTCAGCTCAGCAGTCCTTCTTCGTCTTAGGTTGCAGGAATCTAGTTTCCTAGGTTCTGGGGAGCCCCTAAATACTGAATTTAGTGGTGTGTTTAGGTCTGGGAAGGCAGTAGCCAATGGCTACTGTCCTTGAGGGTGGCTACACCCTCTTTGTGCCTCCTCCCTGAGGGGAGGGGGCACATCCCTATTCCTATTGGGGAATCCTTCAAAATCAAGATGGAGGATTTCTAAAGGCAGGGGTCACCTCAGCTCAGGACACCTTAGGGGCTGTCCTGACTGGTGAGTAACTCCTACTTGTTTTTTCTCATTATCTCTCCTGGACTTGCCGCCAAAAGTGGGGGCTGTGTCCAGGGGGCGGGCATCTCCACTAGCTGGAGTGCCCTGGGGCATTGTAACACGAAGCCTGAGCCTTTGAGGCTCAATGCAAGGTGTTGCAGTTCCTGCAAGGGGGGTGGGGGGGTGAAGCACCTCCACCCAGAGCAGCCTTTTGTTTCTGTCCTCAGAGAGCACAAACGCCCTCACCACATGGGGTCAGAAACTCGTCTCTCAGCAGCAGGCTGGCACAGACCAGTCAGTCCTGCACTGAACAATTGGGTAAAATACAGGGGGCATCTCTAAGATGCCCTCTGTGTGCATTTTTTAATAAATCCAACACTGGCATCAGTGTGGGTTTATTATTCTGAGAAGTTTGATACCAAACTTCCCAATATTCAGTGTAGCCATTATGGAGCTGTGGAGTTCGTTTTTGACAGACTCCCAGACCATATACTCTTATGGCTACCCTGCACTTACAATGTCTAAGGTTTTGCTCATGCACCTATGCCCTAACCTGTGGTATAGTGCACCCTGCCTTAGGGCTGTAAGGCCTGCTAGAGGGGTGACTTACCTATGCCACAGGCAGTGTGAGGTTGGCATGGAACCCTGAGGGGAGTGCCATGTCGACTTAGTCATTTTCTCCCCATCAGCACCCACAAGCTGGCAAGCAGTGTGTCTGTGCTGAGTGAGGAGTCCCTAGGGTGGCATAAGACATGCTGCAGCCCTTAGAGACCTTCCCTGGCATCAGGGCCCTTGGTACCAGGGGTACCAGTTACAAGGGACTTACCTGGGTGCCAGGGTTGTGCCAATTGTGGAGACAATGGTACATTTTAAGTGAAAGAACACTGGTGCTGGGGCCTGGTTAGCAGGGTCCCAGCACACTTCTCAGTCAAGTCAGCATCAGTATCAGGCAAAAAGTGGGGGGTAACTGCAACAGGGAGCCATTTCCTTACACAAGCCTCCCCCCCACAGCCCACAGCCCAGGAGACTCAGCCAAAGCTGGGAGAGTCTTCCTAGTCTGTCAGGCGAGGAAGAGTAGAGGAAATAGGCTGGTTTGTTGCAGGGCCTACTCTGCCTTAAATCCTCCTGTTCAGGCCATTCCCTCTGGGGAACTGACCCACTTCCACAGTGATAGGACCTAGTCTGAATTGTCTCTTGTCTGTGCCTTTAATGTCTTCACCCATTCTCTCTATTTTGGGGTTAGAGGTATCCACCTCTGCTAATCTTATCTTAGCCAGGGTCACCCCTATCTTACCCAAAGAGGTTACCCAGAGCTGGAGTAACCCCACCATGACCAACAAGGTCAGGGGGCCTAACTTGCTATTTGGCATGGGGTCAGACCACCATGCCAAGGATAGTGCAGCCATAAAGGCTAACACCCAGCAGAGGCCACTGACAGCTGTCATTGCCCAGAACCACACCTTTAGCTCTTCACCTGCAAGGGAAGGAGCTAAGTTACAGGCTTCTTTGGGTTCAGGGTGCCTGTCTGCTGTGTAAGAGTGGGGGGTTACTACATCTTGTAGTAAACACCCTTCTTCCACTCTTTCTTCTGTTAACTGAGGAGCCACCCACTCAGGTTTAACAGTTGCCTGACTAGCCAAGACTTCTTGTGGGTCAGGTTGGACTTTAACAGTGCCATTTTTAGAGTTCTCCCTTACTGGAGCAGAATCTCCTTGGCTTGCTGAAACCTTGGCTAAAGGTTGTCCACCTTTCCTACTCTGTTTTCCTTTCTTTTTCTTTTGGGGCCTACTTGCATTTACTGCAGAGGTAGCACCTCCAGAATCCTTGGGAGAGGGCTGGCACTGAACCAGTTCCTCTCTTGGGCTCTGACTAACCTCTGGGTAGTCATTTCCAAGGAGACAATCAAGGGGGAGGTCTGTACTGACTGCCATCCTTCTCCAGCTAAAAGTCCCACCCACATCTATGGGCACAAAAGCCACAGGCCTATCAGTGACCCTGTCTGGGCTAACTCTTACTCTGGCAGTCTCACCTGGGATGTACTGGTTTGAGAACACCAGCCTGTCATGCAAAATAGTGTGACTGGCACAAGTGTCTCTCAGGGCAGTGGCTGGGATTCCATTCACCAGTAGGTGGTGGAAGTGTCTACTTCCCTCTGGAATCTCCAACTCACCTGTTGGGCTCTTTTTCCAGTTGAAGGCTATGAAGACCTCCTCATCTGAGGAGTCATCCTCAATGGCTACACTGGTCACCCCTGGGATTTTGCTAGTGGGTTTGTTTTTGGGACAAGAAGTGTCCTTGGTGTGGTGCCCTGTCTGTCTACAGTTTTGGCACCATGCCTTAGTGGCATCCCAGTTCTTACCCTGGTACCTACCTTTGTTTTGGGTTGTGTCTTGGGGCCCACCCACCTGGTCTGGTTTTTGAGGGCCTACAAAGGACTCTTTTTCTTTGTTTCTAGTGTCACCCACTTTCTCCTGAGGAGGCTTTGTAACCCCTTTCTTTTGGTCACCCCCAGTGGAAGTTTTGGTTACCCTAGTCTTGACCCAGTGGTCTGCCTTCTTTCCCAATTCTTGGGGAGAAATTGGACCTAGGTCTACCAGATACTGATGCAACTTTTCATTGAAGCAGTTACTTAAAATGTGTTCTTTCATAAACAAATTATAAAGCCCAACATAGTCATGCACTTCATTTCCAGTTACCCAACCATCCAGTGTTTTCACTGAGTGGTCTACAAAATCAACCCAGGTCTGGCTCGAGGATTTTTGAGCCCCCTTGAACCTAATCCTGTACTACTCAGTTGAGAATTCAAAGCCCTCAATCAGGGTAGCCTTCATGAGGTCATAGGATTCTGCATCGTTTCCTGAGAGTGTGAGGAGTCTATCCCTACACTTTCCAGTGAACATTTCCCAAAGGAGAGCTCCCCAGTGAGATCTGTTTACTTTTCTGGTTGCACAAGCCCTCTCAAAAGCTGTGAACCGTTTGGTGATGTCATCACCATCTTCATATTTAGTTACAATCCCTTTGGGATTTTCAGCATGTCAGGAGAATCTCTGACCCTATTTATGTTGCTTCCACCATTGATGGGACCAAAACCCATCTCTTGTCTTTCCCTTTCTATGGCTAGGAGCTGTCTCTCTAAAGCCAATCTTTTGCCCATCCTGGCTAGCAGGAGGTCCTCTTCATTGAGGCTGCCCTCAATGCTTCCAGAGTTGCTGGACTCTCCTGTGAGAGAAACAGCATCTCTGACTATCTCTTGTGGAGACAGGGTTTGAGGGACCCTGTTCTCCCTAACTAGGAGTGGGGGTGGGAAATCCTCCACCTCTCTAGCTTCCTCCTCTGGGAAGGTATCCTCAGAGGGGTTGTTTTAGTAAACTCTGCCAAAAGCTCCTTGAGCTGTACTTTGGTAGGGTTTGAACCAGTTTTAATCTTTTTGGTTTTGCAGAGAGACCTTAACTCTGACATCCTAAGATGCAGGTAAGGGGTGACGTTGAGTTCCATCACAATCTCTTCTGCATTAGACATTATGGGGGTCATTACAACCTCTGCGGTCTTTTTACAAGACCGCAGAGGGACCGCTGTGCTGAAGACCGCCAGTGGTGGCGGTTTTCCGCTCAGCGTATTATGACTGTTGGCAGCTCTACGTCTTTTTTCCGACGGAGAGCCGCCAACAGCCATAGTGACGGGCGGCGGGGGAGTGGAGGTTGCTCCATCTCCACCGCCATGCCAACAGAACACCGCCCAGCGAATCACGTCCTGTGATTCGGCGCAGCGGTGTTCTGTTGGCGGTGTGGTGTCGACGGAGCTGCCCCCATGGCTCCCGTCCCCTCCCAGAGGATCGACAGAACAGGTAAGTCGATCGTCCATTAGGGGGGTGGGGGGGGTGTTGTGTGGGTTCATGGGGGTGTGCGTGGGTGTATGTAGAGGGGGTGCGTGAGTGCGTGTATGCTTGCAGGGGTGTTGCGTGTTTTGGGAATGAGTGCGTGTATGTCTGTAGGTATGTCTGTATGGATGTGCACGTGTATGTTTGAATGTGGGTGTGCGTGTCTGACTGTGTGTGTGGATGTTGGCATGTATGTCGGTGTGTGTGCGTGTATGTGTGTTGGTGGTGCCTGCGTGCGTCTCGGGTGTTTATGTGTAAGGTAATGTCGGGGTCGGGGTGGGGAGGGGGGTTCTGCCACTTTTGGGGGGGGGAAGGCAGTCAGGGTGGGGGAGACCCTATCAGTGCCAGGGAAGGAATTCTCTGGCACTGATAGTGCTTACCGCCACGGATTTCATGGCGGTTCCTACCACTGGAAATCCATGGCGGTAAGCCGGGTCAAAATACCGGCGGCGGTATTGTCACAGCTGCCGGGCTGGAGACCCAGGTCTCCAGCCCAGCGGTCGTCTCCGCCCTGGCGGGCGGAACGGAGAAGCGGCGGATGACCATGGCGGTAACCGCCATGGTCATAATCCTCAAAAAAAGACCGCCAGCCTGTTGGCGGTCTTACCGCGGCTTTAACACCGTCCGCCAGGGTTGTAATGACCCCCTATGTTTCTAAAAGTTGGAATACTTTTTAAGAACCTAAAACTATCTCTAGAACTTAATTCAAACTTTTACAGAAACTTTTAAACTCTAAAAGAAATTCTAACAGGGACTAACACAAGGCCCTAGCAGGACTTTTACAAATTTAGAAAAATAGCTAAAATTTCAAAAATCATTTTCTAATGACAATTTTTGCAATTTAGTCGTGTGATCAGGTATTGGCTGAGTAGTCCAGCAAATGCAAAGTCTTGTACCCCACCGCTGATCCACCAATGTAGGAAGTTGGCTCTGTATGTACTATTTCAAAGTAAAAAATAGCATGCACAGAGTCCAAGGGTTCCTCTTAGAGGTAAGATAGTGGCAAAAAGAGATAATTCTAATGCTCTATTTTGTGGTAGTGTGGTCGAGCAGTAGGCTTATCAGAGGGTAGTGTTAAGCATTTGTTGTACACACACAGGCAATAAATGAGGAACACACACTCAATGACAATTCCAGGCCAATAGGTTTTTGAATAGAAAAGTATATTTTCTTAGTTTATTTTAAGAACCACAGGTTCAAGATTTACAAACAATACTTTAAATGAAAGGTATTTCACTTATGAACTTTAGGAACTTTGAATTAGCAAAATAGCATATACAGTTCTCACACAAATGGCAATAAGCTATTTTAAAACTGGACACTGCAATTTTCAACAGTTCCTGGGGGAGGTAAGTGTTTGTTAGTTTTGCAGGTAAGTAAACCACCTACAGGGTTCAAAGTTGGGTCCAAGGTAGCCCACCGTTGGGGGTTCATGGCAACCCCAAAGTTACCACACCAGCAGCTCAGGGCCGGTCATGTGCAGAGGTCAAAGTGGTGTCCAAAACACATAGGCTTCAATGGAGAAGAGGGTGCCCCGGTTCCAGTCTGCCAGCAGGTAAGTACCCGCGTCTTCGGAGGACAGACCAGGGGGGTTTTGTAGGGCACCGGGGGGGGGACAAGTCAGCACAAAAAGTACACCCTCAGTGGCACGGGGGCGGCCGGGTGCAGTGTGCAAACAGGCGTCTGGTTCGCAATGTAATCCAATGGGAGCCCAAGGGGTCTCATCAGCGATGGAGGCAGGCAAGGGGGGGGCTTCTCGGGGTAGCCACCACCTGGGCAAGGGAGAGGGCCACCTGGGGGTCACTCCTGCACTGGAGGTCGGATCCCTCAGGTCCTGGGGGCTGCGGATGCAGTGTCCTTACCAGGTGTTGGGTCTTTGAAGCAGGCAGTCGCGGTCAGGGGGACCCTTGGGATTCCCTCTGCAGGCGTCGCTGTGGGGGCTCAGGGGGGTCAACTCTGGCTACTCACGGGCTTGCAGTCGCCGGGGAGTCCTCCCTGTAGTGTTTGTTCTCCACAAGTCGAGCCGGGGGCGTCGGGTGCAGAGTGCAAAGTCTCACGCTTCCGGCGGGAAACATGTGTTGTTTCAAAGTTGCTTCTTTGTTGCAAAGTTGCAGTCTTTGTGGAGCAGAGCCTCTGTCCTCGGGAGTTCTTGGTCCTTCTAGATGCAGGGCAGTCCTCTGAGGCCTCAGAGGTCGCTGGACCCTGTGGAATGCGTCGCTGGAGCAGTGTCTTTAGAAGTGGGGAGACAGGCCATTTGCGCTGGGGCCAAAGCAGTTGGTGTCTCCGTCTTCTCTGCAGGTTTTTCAGCTCAGCAGCCCTTCTTCGTCTTAGGTTGCAGGAATCTAGTTTCCTAGGTTCTGGGGAGCCCCTAAATACTGAATTTAGGGGTGTGTTTAGGTCTGGGAAGGCAGTAGCCAATGGCTACTGTCCTTGAGGGTGGCTACACCCTTTTAGTGCCTCCTCCCTGAGGGGAGGGGGGCACATCCCTATTCCTATTGGGGAATCCTCCAAAATCAAGATGGAGGATTTCTAAAGGCAGGGGTCACCTCAGCTCAGGACACCTTAGGGGCTGTCCTGACTGGTGGGTGACTCCTCCTTGTTTTTTCTCATTATCTCTCCTGGACTTGCCGCCAAAAGTGGGGGCTGTGTCCAGGGTGGCGGGCATCTCCACTAGCTGGAGTGCCCTAGGGCATTGTAACATGAAGCCTGAGCCTTTGAGGCTCAATGCTAGGTGTTACAGTTCCTGCAGGGGGGAGGTGTGAAGCACCTCCACCCAGAGCAGCCTTTTGTTTCTGTCCAAGGAGAGCACAAAGGCCCTCACCACATGGGGTCAGAAACTCGTCTCTAGGCAGCAGGCTGGCACAGACCAGTCAGTCCTGCACTGAACAACTGGGTAAAATATAGGGGGCATCTCTAAGATGCCCTTTGTGTGCATTTTTTAATAAATCCAACACTGGCATCAGTGTGGGTTTATTATTCTGAGAAGTTTGATACCAAACTTCCCAGTATTCCGTGTAGTCATTATGGAGCTGTGGAGTTTGTTTTTGACAGACTCCTAGACCATATACTCTTATGGCTACCCTGCACTTACAATATCTGAGGTTTTGCTTAGACACTGTAGGGGCATAGTGCTCATGCACCTATGCCCTCACCTGTGGTATAGTGCACCCTGCCTTAGGGCTGTAAGGCCTGCTAGAGGGGTGACTTACCTATGCCACAGGCAGTGTGAGGGTGGCATGGCATGGCACCCTGAGGGGAGTGCCATGTCGACTTAGTCATTTTCTTCCCACCAGCACACACAAGCTGGCAAGCAGTGTGTCTGTGCTGAGTGAGGGGTCCCTAGGGTCGCATAAGACATGCTGCAGCCCTTAGAGACCTTCCCTGGCATCAGGGCCCTTGGTACCAGGGGTACCAGTTACAAGGGACTTACCTGGGTGCCAGGGTTGTGCCAATTGTGGAGACAATGGTACATTTTAGGTGAAAGAACACTGGTGCTGGGGCCTGGTTAGCAGGGTTCCAGCACACTT
The DNA here is from genome assembly GCF_031143425.1 of Pleurodeles waltl. NCBI lineage: Eukaryota > Metazoa > Chordata > Amphibia > Caudata > Salamandridae > Pleurodeles > Pleurodeles waltl. Next base: position 651,823,388 of record NC_090451.1, read on the forward strand.
CTCAGTCAAGTCAGCATCAGTATCAGGCAAAAAGTGGGGGGTAACTGCAACAGGGAGCCATTTCCTTACAGTTACCATTTATTATTAAGAAATGTTCTGTTACTATAGGAGCCACTCAACCTCGTGAGCAAGACAGTTCTTAGAATATAAAATGCAACGGGTCAAAGGAGGTTCTTTCTGAGACAGTTGTGTTTGAACGTCTTGCTGACAGGATGAGGCTTCTAGACATCGTACTTATCGTATAATACACCAAGTTGGCTCTACTACTTATAAAGAACCCGCTCATCTGTTACCTCATTTTGGCGCAGAGGGACTTGAAGAATGGAAGCCTCAACTGGGCACTGTGTTTCATGCCAGTCATGACTTCTCTTCCACTTTTCCCTCGACTTTGAAGGCGGTAGAAGTCAGGCAAGTCTGCTCAATCAGGCAAGTTACTCCCAAGTGTTTTCGTCCGGACTTGGCTTGTTTGTGCGATTGGGATGCCTAGACTGAAGCTCGAGCAGCAAGCGTAATCAACCATGCGCATTATATTTAATTCAGCTCTGCCGCGTGACGCGAAGAACGTGAAGGCACAACACGTTGCAGAACCTCGCGTGCGCAATTTCTCCTTCCACTTGCACGCAAAAAACGCAAAGGCATGACACCTTGCTGAGTCACGCCTCTTCAACTGTGTCTTTGCTTGTTTCCATGGTGACTAAGGACGCTAAGCCGCGTACACCGACGCATCCATAGTGCGTTGCCTGTTGCCAGGAAACCCGTTTTTTTACAAACATCTGTCACCACGGAAAAACAGTGTAAACAGAAAAGATCTTCCTTATTCTTGATTCACAACTTGTAAGGAAATGCCTCCTTGGCATGGTTACCCCCTGACTTTTTGCCTTTGCTGATGCCAAGTTATGATTTGAAAGTGTGCTAAGGCCTGCTAATCAGGCCCCAGCACCAGTGTTCTTTCCCTAACCTGTACCTTTATCTCCACAATTGGCACACCCTGGCATCCAGGTAAGTCCCTTGTAACTGGTACCCTTGGTACCAAGGGCCCTGATGCCAGGGAAGGTCTCTAAGGGCTGCAGCATGTCTTATGCCACCCTGGGGACCCCTCACTCAGCACAGACACACTGCTTGCCAGCTTGTGTGTGCTGGTGGGGAGAAAATGACTAAGTCGACATGGCACTCCCCTCAGAGTGCCATGCCAACCTCACACTGCCTATGGCATAGGTAAGTCACCCCTCTAGCAGGCCTTACAGCCCTAAGGCAGGGTGCACTATACCACAGGTGAGGGCATAGGTGCATGAGCACTATGCCCCTACAGTGTCTAAGCAAAACCTCAGACATTGTAAGTGCAGGGTAGCCATAAGAGTATATGGTCTGGTAGTCTGTCATACACGAACTCCACAGCACCATAATAGCTACACTGAAAACTGGGAAGTTTGGTATCAAACTTCTCAGCACAATAAATGCACATGCATGCCAGTGTACATTTTATTGTGAAATACACCCAGAGGGCATCTTAGAGATGCCCCCTGAAAACATACCCGACTTCCAGTGTGGGCTGACTAGTTTTTGCCAGCCTGCCACACACCAGACATGTTGCTGGCCCCACGGGGAGAGTGCTTTTGTCACTCTGTGGCCAGTAACAAAGCCTGTACTGGGTGGAGGTGCTTCTCACCTCACCTTGCAGGAACTGTAACACCTGGCGGTGAGCCTCAAAGGCTCACCCCCTTTGTTACAGCGCCACAGGGCATCCCAGCTAGTGGAGATGCCCGCCCCTCCGGCCACAGCCCCCACTTTTGGCGGCAAGGCAGGAGGAGATAATGAGAAAAACAAGGAGGAGTCACTGGCCAGTCAGGACAACCTCTAAGGTGTCCTGAGCTGAGGTGACTCTGACTTTTAGAAATTCTCCATCTTGCAGATGGAGGATTCCCCCAATAGGATTAGGGATGTGCCCCCCTCCCCACCGGGAGGAGGCACAAAGAGGGAGTAGCCAGCCCTAGGGCTAGTAGCCATTGGCTACTAACCTCCCAGACCTAAACACACTCCTAAATTGAGTATTTAGGGGCCCCCAGAACCTAGCAAAATAAATACCTGCAACCTGAAGACGAAGAAGGAGTGCTGACCTGAGGCCCTGCAGAGAAGACAGAGACACCAACTGCTTTGGCCCCAGTCCTACCGGCCTGTCTCCCCACTTCAAGAAAAACTGCGACGCGTCCACCATGGTCCAGCGACTTCTGAAGCCTCAGAGGACTACCCTGCATCTAAAAGGACCAAGAAACTCCTGAGGACAGCAGCCCTGTTCCAAAGACATTGCAACTTTGCAACAAAGAAGCAACTTTTAAAGACCACACGTTTCCCGCCGGAAGCGTGAGACTTTCCACTCTGCACCTGACGCCCCCAGCTCGACCTGCGGAAACTAACTCCACAGGGAGGGCACCCTGGCGACTGCGAGCCCATGAGTAGCCAGAGTTGACCCCCCCTGAGCCCCCACAGCGACGCCTGCCGAGGGAATCCAGAGGCTCCCCCTGACCGCGACTGCCTGCTTCAAAGAACCCGACACCTGGGAAACCCACTGCACCCGCAGCCCCCAGGACCTGAAGGATCCGACCTCCAGTGCAGGAGCAACCCCGAGGTGGCCCTCTTCCTAGCTCAGGTGGTGGCTACCCCGAGGAGCCCCCCCTTTGCCTGCCTGCATCGCTGAAGAGACCCCTGGGTCTCCCATTGAAACCTTTCGCAAATCCGACGCCTGTTTGCACTCTGCACTCGGCCGCCCCTGTGCCGCTGAGGGTGTACTTTCTGTGCTGACTTGTGTCCCCCCGGCGCCCTACAAAAGCCCCTGGTCTGCCCCCCAAAGTCGTGGGAACTTACCTGCTGGCAGACTGGAACTGTGGCACCCCTATTTCTATTGAAGCCTCTGTGTTTTGGGCACCACTTTGACCTCTGCACCTGACCGGCCCTGAGCTGCTGGTGTGGTAACTTTGGGGTTGCCTTGAACCCCCAACGGTGGGCTACCTTGGACCCAACTTTGAACCCTGTAAGTGTTTTACTTACCTGTGAACTTAACATTTACTTACCTCCCCCAGGAACTGTTGATTTTTGAAGTGTCCACTTTTAAAATAGCTTATTGCCATTTTTGCCAAAACTGTACATGCTATTGTGATAATTCAAAGTTCCTAAGATACCTGAGTGAAATACCTTTCATTTAAAGTATTGTTTGTAAATCTTGAACCGGTGGTTCTTAAAATAAACTAAGAAAATATATTTTTCTATATAAAAACCTATTGGCCTGGAATTATTTTTGAGTGTGTGTTCCTCATTTACTGCCTGTGTGTGTACAACAAATGCTTAACAGTACCCTCTGATAAGCCTACTGCTCGACCACACTACCACAAAATAGAGCATTAGAATTATCTCTTTTTGCCACTATCTGACCTCTAAGGGGAACCCTTGGACTCTGTGCATGCTATTTCTTACTTTGAAATAGTACATACAGAGCCAACTTCCTACATTGGTGGATCAGCGGTGGGGTACAAGACTTTGCATTTGCTAGACTACTCAGCCAATACCTGATCACACGACTAAATTCCAAAAGTTGAGTTTAAAAGTTTTGTAAAAGTTTGAATTAAATTCTAGAGATATTTTTAGATTCCTAAAAAGTATTCCAACTTTTAGAAACAAAATGTCTGCTGCAGAAGAGATGGTGGTGGAACTCAACCTCAACCCTTACCTGCATCTTAGGATGTCAGAGTTAAGGTCTCTGCAAAATCAAAAAGATAAAAACTGGTTCAAACCCTACCAAAGTACAGCTCCAGGAGCTTTTGCCAGAGTTTGCTAAAAACAACCCCTCTGATGATGGCCTCACAGCGGGGGACACTAGTGATGTGGAGGACTTCCCACCTCCAGTCCTAGATAGGGAGCCCAGGGTTTCTCCAAACCTGACTCCAGAAGTGATAGTCAGAGATATTGCTTCTCTCACAGGAGAGTCAAACAGCTCTAGAAGCACTGAGAGCAGTCTCAATGAAGATGACCTCCTGCTAGCCAGGATGGTCAAAAGATTGGCTTTGGAGAGACAGCTCCTAGCCATAGAAAGGGAAAGACAGGAGATGGGCTTAGGTCCCATCAATGGTGGCAGCAATTTAAATAGGGTCAGAGATACTCCTGACATGCTAAAAATCCCCAAAGGGATTGTAACTAAATATGAAGATGGTGATGACATCACCAAATGGTTCACAGCTTTTGAGAGGGCTTGTGCAACCAGAAAAGTGAACAAATCTCACTGGGGTACTCTCCTTTGGGAAATGTTCACTGGAAAGTGGAGGGATAGACTCCTCACACTCTCTGGAAAAGATGCAGAATCCTATGACCTCATGAAGGCTACCCTGATTGAGGGCTTTGGATTCTCAACTGAGGAGTACAGGATTAGGTTCAGGGGGGCTCAAAAATCCTCGAGCCAGACCTGGGTTGATTTTGTTGACTTCTCAGTCAAAACACTGGATGGTTGGATTAATGGCAGTGGTGTAAATTATTATGATGGGCTGTACAATCTGTTTATGAAAGAACACCTTTTAAGTAATTGTTTCAATGATAAACTGCATCGGTATCTGGTAGACCTAGGACCAATTTCTCCCCAAGAATTGGGAAAGAAGGAGGACCATTGGGTCAAGACTAGGGTGACCAAGACTTCCACAGGGGGTGACCAAAAGAAAGGGGTCACAAAGACTCCCCAGGGGAAGAGTGTTGAGATATCCAAGGGTAAAAGTAAAAAGTCTTCTACAGGGCCCCAAAGACCTTCTCAGGAGTGAGGGTCCAAAGCCTCTTCACAATCCAATTTTGGGTACAAGGGTAAAAACTTTGATCCCAAAAAGGAATGGTGTTGTAGCTGTAATCAGCAGGGACACCAAACTGGAGACAAGGCCTGTCCCAAGAAAGGCTCCACTTCAAAATCTACTCCAGTTAGTACTGGAATAGCCAGTCTCCAGGTGGGATCAACAGTGTGCCCAGAGCAAATCAGGGTTCACACTGAAGCTACATTAGTTTCTGAGGGTGGGGTGGACTTAGCCACACTGGCTGCCTGGCCCCCTAATATGCAAAAATTCAGGCAACAACTCTTAATTAATGGGACTAGTGTAGAAGGCCTGAGGGATACAGGTGCCAGTGTTACAATGGTGACAGACAAACTGGGTTTCCCAGGACAATACCTGACTGGACAAACTTATCCAGTCACCAACGCTGACAATCAGACTAAAGTAAATCCCATGGCTATGGTAACTTTAGAGTGGGGAGGGGTCACTGGCCTGAAACAGGTGGTAGTCTCCTCAAATATCCCTGTAGACTGTCTGCTTGGAAATGACCTGGAGTCCTCAGCATGGGCTGAGGTAGAACTCAAAACCCATGCAGCCATGCTGGGTATCCCTGAACTGGTGTGTGTCAAGACAAGGGCACAGTGCAGAGCTCAGGGTGAAAAAGAGGTGTTGGACCCTGGAATAATGGCCCAACCCTCCAAGAGAAAAGGAAAAAAGACTGGGGAACCAGCTTCAACACAACACAAGAAAAAGAACCTCTCTTCCCAGGAAGAAGTTCTGCCCTCTGAGGGAACTGAGCCCATGGAGTTGGAACCTTATTAGGTTGGACTCCTAGGCCAAGGGGGGACCCACAAGGAAACAGCTGTGTAAGGGGCAAGAAACCTGTCCCTCTCTTGAAGGCCTCAGGCAGCAAGCTGCTGAGGAAACAAAAGGCAAAATCATTGGAACACATAGGGTCTGTTGGGAAGATGGACTCCTCTACACTGAGGCAAGAGATCCCAAACCTGGTGCTACTAGGAGAGTGGTAGTGCCTCAGGAGTTTAGGGAGTTTATTCTGCCCTTAGCCCATGATATTCCACTTGCTGGGCATTTGGGACAAACCAAGACTTGGGAGAGGTTAGTCAACCATTTCTATTGGCCCAACATGTCCCAGAAATTAAAGGAGTTTTGTGTCTCCTATGCCACCTGTCAAGCCAGTGGTAAGACAGGTGGCCATCCAAAGATCCCCCTCATTCAACTTCCAGTGGTGGGGGTCCCCTTTGAAAGAGTGGGTGTGGACATAGTGGGTCCACTTGAACCTCCCACAGCCTCAGGGAACCAATACATACTAGTAGCAGTGGATCATGCTACTAGATACCCTGAAGCAATTCCCCTTAGGTCCACTACTGCCCCTGCAGTAGCTAAAGCACTCATTGGTATCTTTACCAGAGTGGGATTTCCTAAGGAGGTGGTGTCTGACAGGGGTACCAACTTCATGTCAGCATACCTGAAACACATGTGGAATGAGTGTGGGGTGACTTACAAATTCACCACACCATACCATCCACAAACCAATGGTCTTGTAGAAAGATTCAACAAGACATTGAAGGGCATGATCATGGGGCTCTCTGAAAAGCTCAAATGGAGATGGGATGTCCTTTTGCCATGTCTGCTTTTCGCCTACAGAGAGGTGAGTTAGAAGGGAGTAGGGTTTTCCCCCTCTGAACTTCTGTTTGGCCATCCTGTCAGGGGACCACTAACTCTTGTAAAAGAAGGCTGGGAGAGACCTCTTTATGAGCCTAAACAAGATATAGGGGGTCATTCCGACCATGGCGGGCGGGCGGCCGCATTCACGCGGACCCATTTCGACATTCCCGCTGGGCTGGCGGGCGCAAACCAAGTTTGCGCCCGCCGGCCCAGACTGAATGAGGCCGCAACACAGGAGCCGGCTCCTAATGGAGCCGGCGGTGTTGCGGCCGTGCGACGGGTGCAGTTGCACCCGTCACGCTTTTCACTGTCTGCTATGCAGACAGTGAAAAGCTGGCCGGGGCCCTGTTAGGGGGCCCCAGGACACCCCTTACCGCCAGCCTCTTCCTGGCGGTGAAAACCACCAGAAACAGGCTGGCGGTAAGGGGGTCATAATCCCCAGGGCAGCGCTGCTTGCAGCGCTGCCCTGGCGGATTATCACCGCTGGGGCATAAACGGCGGGAAACTGCCGGGGCATAAACGGCGGGAAACCGGTACCGCCGCGGTCAGAATAGGGAAAAAAGCACCGCCAGCCTGTTGGCGGTGCTTTGGTCATTTTTTCCTTGGTGGTCTCGGACCGCCAGGGTCAGAATGACCCCCATAGTGGACTATGTACTAGGCCTCCGTTCCAGGATGGCAGAGTACATGGAAAAGGCAAGTAAAAACCTTAAGGCCAGCCAACAACTCCAGAAGATGTGGTATGACCAAAAGGCTGCTATGGTTGAATTTCAGCCAGGGCAGAAAGTCCGCGTTCTGGAGCCTGTAGCTCCCAGGGCACTTCAGGACAGATGGAGTGGCCCTTACCCAGTGCTAGAGAGAAAGAGTCAGGTCAACTACCTGGTAGACCTAGGCACTAGCAGGACCCCCAAAAGGGTGATCCATGTGAACCGCCTCAAGCTCTTTCATGACAGGTCAGATGGGAACCTGTTGATGGTTACAGATGATGACCAGGAAGCTGAGAGTGAACCTCTCCCTGATCTCCTCTCCACTGACCCTAAAGATGGCTCAGTAGATGGAGTGATCTATTCAGACACCCGCTCTGGCCAACAGCAAGCTGACTGTAGGAAAGTCTTACAACAGTTTGCTGAGCTCTTTTCCCTAACCCCTGGTCTGACTCACCTGTGTACCCATGATGTGGATACAGGAAACAGCATGCCTGTCAAAAAGAAAGATTTTAGACAATCTGACCAAGTTAAGGAAAGCATCAAAGTGGAAGTCCACAAGATGCTGGAATTGGGAGTCATTGAGCACTCTGACAGCCCCTGGGCTAGCCCAGTGGTCTTAGTCCCCAAACCTCACACCAAAGATGGTAAGAGAGAGATGAGGTTTTGTGTGGACTACAGAGGACTTAATTCTGTCACCAAGACAGATGCCCATCCCATTCCATGGGCAGATGAATTAATTGACAAACTAGGTGCTGCCAGATACTTAAGTACCTTTGACTTGACATCAGGGTACTGGCAAATCAAAATGGCACCAGGAGCAAACGAAAAGGCAGCATTCTCCACACCTGATGGGAATTATCAGTTTACTGTAATGCCCTTTGGCTTAAAGAATGCCCCTGCCACCTTCCAAAGGGTAGTGAATCAAGTCCTTGCTAGCGTGGAGTCCTTTAGTGCAGCTTATCTTGACGATATTGCTGTCTTTAGCTCCAGCTGGCAGGATCACCTGGTCCACCTGAAGAAGGTTTTGAAGGCCCTGCAAGCAGCAGGCCTCTCTATCAAGGCATCCAAATGTCAGATAGGGCAGGGGACTGTGGTTTACTTGGGACACCTTGTAGGTGGAGGCCAAGTTCAGCCACTCCAACCCAAGATCCAGACTATTCTGGACTGGGTAGCTAAAGAAAAACAGACTCTAGTCAGGGCATTCCTTGGCTTGACTGGCTACTACAGGAGGTTTGTGAAGGGATATGGATCAATAGTGACACGCCTCACAGAACTTACCTCCAAGAAAATGCCTAAGAAGGTAAACTGGACTATAGAATGCCAACAGGCCTTTGACACCCTGAAACAAGCTATGTGCACAGCACCAGTTCTAAAAGCTCCAGATTACTCCAAGCAGTTCATTGTGCAGACTGATGCCTCTGAACATGGAATAGGGGCAGTTTTGTCCCAAATAAATGATGATGGCCTTTACCAGCCTGTTCCTTTCATTAGCAGGAGGTTACTCCCCAGGGAGCAGCATTGGAGTGCAATTGAGAGGGAGGCCTTTGCTGTGGTTTGGTCCCTGAAGAAGCTGAGACCATACCTCTTTGGTACTCACTTTGTAGTTCAAACTGACCACAGACCTCTCAGATGGCTAATGCAATTGAAAGGTGAAAATCCGAAACTGTTGAGGTGGTCCATCTAACTACAGGGAATGGACTTTATAGTGGAACACAGACCTGGGACTGCCCATGCAGATGGCCTTTCCAGGTTCTTCCACTTAGAAAATGAAGTCTCTCTTGGGAAAGGTTACTCTCATCCTCTTTTGTTTGGGGTGGGGGGGTTGTGTAAGGAAAAGCCTTCTTGGCATGGTTACCCCCTGACTTTTTGCCTTTGCAGATGCCAAGTTATGATTTGAAAGTGTGCTGAGGCCTGCTAATCAGGCCCCAACACCAGTGTTCTTTCCCTAACCTGTACCTTTGTCTCCACAATTGGCACACCCTGGCATCCAGGTAAGTCCCTTGTAACTGGTACTCTTGGTACCAAGGGCCCTGATGCCAGGGAAGGTCTCTAAGGGCTGCAGCATGTCTTATGCCACCCTGGGGACCCCTCACTCAGCACAGACACACTGCTTGCCAGCTTGTGTGTGCTGGTGGGGAGAAAATGACTATGTCGACATGGCACTCCCCTCAGAGTGCCATGCCAACCTCACACTGCCTATTACATAGGTAAGTCACCCCTCTAGCAGGCCTTACAGCCCTAAGGCAGGATGCACTATACCACAGGTGAGGGCATAGGTGCATCAGCACTATGCCCCTACAGTGTCTAAGCAAAACCTTATGACTCTGTGCATGCTATTTCTTACTTTGAAATAGTACATACAGAGCCAACTTCCTACACAACTACATTAAAAATCTTATTCTTTTAGAAATGTGTTCATATACGCATCTTTGATCTCTCATCTCAGTGCACCACGGGTTTGATCTTTGACACCAGTATACCACGGTGATGTGCACACCTTTAAGCGCATAAAGACTCATCGTTTATATTCTGTATTTTTTCACTGTCTTGAATGTACCACTGTTTAAAAATAACATATTCTTATCTAACAAATTGAAACCCGTTAAGCTCTTATTTTGTGTGATAGAGTGTGTTTTAGTGTATCTAAACCTAATTAGAGTAAATTCCCTTACGTAATATTCTATATCGACATTCAAAACGTACCGGCAGCCCCCTTTTTCTTAGTATCTCCTGCCAGCCTCAATGAATATTAGATATGTGTAAAAAAACTTGATTTGCACTATTTACCCAAAGTTTGCACAATTTTGGAGCGCTATCAATTTGGGAAAAGAGTATAGCAACAAGGATCAAACAATAGAGCAATACATCACTGCATTATGAAGTCTTGCTGCTACCTGTGCTTTTGGAGTTTCCTTTGAAGAGTGCTTAAGAGATCAATTCATGTTGGGATGCTCATTAGAAAAGGCCAGAGAGAACATGTGGCAAAAAGACAACCCATTGTTGGATGAAGTACTTACTGTTGCAAAAATGTGTGAGCACTCTAAGAATTGTGTTGAGGTGTTGAAGAACCATAAAATGACGACAACTGAGCATGATGCACAGGAAGGTTTTTCTGTCAAAACAGTGCAAAATTATAATACAGAAATCAAATATTCCAAAGACAAGAATGATCCTAAAGGGATAAAACCTTTTCCGGGTAAGTGTTTCAGGTGTGGCAATGTGGGACACATGGCTAACAATAAGGTGTGTCCAGCTTGGAAAATATTCTGCAAAAGCTGTGGTAGAAAGGGACATTTAGCGAAATGTTGCAGGACAAAAATGAGTACTAAGAAAGTGAGAGAGGTAGAGTGTGAAGATATAAGTGCTGAAGTAGACTTTGTAAATGAGATTGATATTTTGCAAAACAGGAGTGGATGTTTGAGTGGTCCAGTGGAAACAATTTTAGTCAATAGTGAACCTGTTAAAATCTTGTTTGACTCTGGAGCGAAAATAACCCTTGTTCCAAAAAGTTTTTACGATCAGCACTTAGAAGGTAAACTTAAGTTGTTTAAGCCTGATATCAGTCCCAAAGGATATGGTGGGGTACCAATTAAATTACTTGGGTACTTTTGGGGTACTATTGAGTTTAAGAAACGTATCATTCCAGCGAAAGTGTATGTGTCCTTAAAAAGCGATTCTTTGATAAGCTGGTTTCATCAACGTGATTTACGTGTTTATTTGGAACCTAATGATGTTCCTTCAGTAATCTTGAAAGATGCTCCTTCTGTTAATCAGGTGGAAGAATCGGGAAAAATATGGATAAGCAAATTCCCCAAAGTGAGAACATGTGGCAAAAAGACAACCCAGATACCCTGTGCAGACTGGTGGTTGCGTGGTGGGCCCCTGGTGTCCCTGCTGCCCTGGTGCTTGGAGATGGTTGCTGGCTGGATCGGGCCGGAGGAGGCAGAGGTTGGGAGAGGTTGTCCATCTATTGGTGCTACGGAATCCTTCACATCTCTGACGACTTTATTGGCTGACACACCTGTGCAGTGGCAGGTCAATAGAGTGGAGTGGAATGTGGGTCTGGGGCCAGGCCCTGTGTCACTGATCTCCCTTTGGACGCTCTACCTGAGCCTTGTGTGAGAGCAATTCAGGGGGCTCTGAGCTGGGCCTGGACTCTCTTGGCTGGCGCCCTGTGTGTACGTGGGTTGCGGCCTGGTGCCTCCCTTGTGCCCTGCCTGACAGCAGCGTCGTTAGTCTATTGCTGGTGGCTCAGTGGTGGCTGACGGGATTGGAGTATGGGCAAGTCTGAACAAAAACATTCCAAGCTTACCTTTGAGGGCGGGAGGAGGAGAGGTGGCGCCCCATCTACCATGCATGGCGGTGAGAACTCTGAGGATGGGAGCTCGGATGCAGAGGTCAAGGCTATGTTTTTGGACCTGAAGGGCAGCCTTGCAGGTATAGATGATAAATTGGACCATGTCAACGTGCAACTGGACCGCATTAAGGCCCGCGTGGATGATCATGACTCTAGGTTTGAACAGCTGGAGTCACGAACATCTGATCTGGAGGATCATAGCCATCGGGCGCGTGAACAGTTTTTGCGGATGGAGCGCGTCCTAGAGGTCATCCGTAACAAGAATGAAGATTTGGAGGTGAGGTGGCTCTGCAACAACGTCTGCATAATAGGTCTGCCAGAGACTACTGATATGGGCCACATGGAGGACTTTGTGGAGAGTATGCTCTCTGACCTCTTCCCTGGTGAACTTTCTTGGCTATTGGTGGTTGAGAGGGCTCATAGATCCCTGGGTCCTCGGCCCCCGCCTGGAACTCCTCCGCGTTCCATCATTGCCCGCCTGTTGAATTACCAAACTACCGGGATAGAGATACTATTCTCAGGCTGGCCCGGGACAGGCGACCTATAATTTATAAGAATTCCGAACTCACTTTCTTCCCTGACTATACTCTGGGTGTGCAGGTGGCGCGGTGTGCCTTCTTACTCGTCAAGCGCACGCTGAGCCAAACCAATGCGAGGTTCACGCTGTTGTATCCTGCCAAGCTAAAGGTGCAACACAATGGGAAGGCGTTGTTCTTTACGGATCCAAAGCAGGCGGCGAAATTTGCAAAATCAGTGCCCAAGCGATCGGAGGCTTCGGGCCTGGAGAGTCCTCGGTCTGAGCGCGCCGCCTTGAGTGACAATGACTGATCTATGGGAGATTAGTGGCTGGGGGTACCTCACTGTGATTGTTGGGGTATCGCATGTTATGGTTCCCCGTCATGAGTGTCTGCTCTGCCGTTTTATCTTGCTGTTTGACCCTTTCGCCCTTTTCCCCTACTCTTAATGGGATGGTGGGTTGGATGGCCTGGCTTACACCCGTGGGGTGAGTCCTGATTCTTGTACTCGTAATATCCAATGGTTTTTGGTTGATGGGGGAGGTGGGTTTCAGCTTCGACCCGATTGGGGGTCTGCGTGGGTGGGGGGTCGGGGAAGTTTGTGTTCTGTGCTATGGTTATTTCCCTTTCCTTTTCCTTTTCTTTCTTTTTTCGTTCGCTGTGGCAGGCGGGTGAGGGCAGTGCGATGGTGACGCCCTTTCTCTGAGAGATTGGGATGGGCTCGAGTAAGATGACAGTTGTTCGCTATCTTACCTGGAATGTGCGTGGGCTGGGTGATGGGCGTAACGCGCACCTCATGTCGGCTTATGTCAAACGTCATGACATAGATATTTGCATGCTTCAGGAGACGCACTTAGTCGCTTCGACGCGGGACAGATTGAAGGCTGGCTGGGTAGGGGAATTCCACTGCGCTGTATTCTCGTGTTACGCCCCGGGGGTGGCGATCTTGTTGTGTAAAGGGCTGCAGTGGCACACTCAGAAAGTTGTTGTCGATCCTGGTGGTCGCTATGTTGTGCTGAGCGGCACGTTACTGGACTGAGAGGGTAGACTTGTTTCTGTATACAGTCCTAACACGGACGATCCTGAGTTTTTCCGTGAACTGTGGCGATTGGTGGAGTCGACGGGTAGTGACACAGTAATTTGGGGCGGAGATTTCAACGTAATCTTGGACCCTGTGGCGGATCGAGAGAGTGCGGCTCGTGTACAGCATGTCGTGGCCGTGAGAGCTCTGCAGTCAGTGATGGAAGATGGCGCTCTGGTGGATTTGTGGAGGGCAAGGCATGGTGCTGCTAGAGCGGGCACATGTGTCAACTATGCGCAAAGTAGCTGGTCCCCTATTGATCGATGGTTGGGCACGAGAGATGTGGAGCTCTGGACTAGTTCTGTGGAGCACTTGCCTTGCACTCTGTCGACCCATTCGCCGGTTCGGCTGGTGCTGGAGGTGCCCTGTGGATTGGAGCGCACCTTTTTGTGGTGGCTGCCGCATGGGGCGCTTCGGGATGGGGTGTTCCAGGAGGAGATTCGTGAAGCCGTACTCCACTTTTTCGCTGACAACTGCGGGTCTGTAAGCTCAGCTGGTACCTTGTGGGAGGCATTCATGGGGGTTATTCGTGGGGTGTGCATTTCGAAACAACATGGCCTGCTGAAGGCGCTTCGCAGTGAGCTGGTTGGATCTGGAGGGGCGGATCGCGGAGCTGGAGCGGCGGCTGGTGGCGGACTGGTCCGGGGCAGTGCTTGCGGAGTTGCGAAGTGTGGTATCTTTGTACGAGGAGGCCTCCCTCCGGGAGATTTGCTTCCTTGGGCAGTACACCCGTGTGCAACGATATGGTGAGAGGGAGAGGGCTGGCCGCACGTTGGCGAACATGTTGCGTAAACCATGGGTCAGTAGCTATGTTACTGAAATAGACGGCCCCGGGTGTGCGCGTGTGGTCGGGATGAGGGACATTATGCAGGCTTTTACCCAATTTTTTGTGAATTTAGATTCTGAGCCGACTGAGTTAGATGCGGCTACGGCTCAGGCTTATTTTTCTGACATTGCTCTCCTTTGGTTTGATGATGCTCATCGCGTGTATTTTGACACACCGTTCTTCGTGGGAGGAGGTTGTTGCGGCGATTCACAGTTTGCCGAGTGACAAGTCACTGGGGCTGGACGGTTTGACTCCTGCGTTTTACAAAGAGTACTCTGATATCCTTGCGTCCTATCTTTTGGAGGTGTATGCGGAGTCACTTGAGACTGGAATTCATCCCGCCTCACTCCGTGAGGCCTTAATTGTCACAATACCCAAACCTGGCAAGTACCCGCACAGCTGTGACTCGTATCGTCCGCTTTCTATGATTAATATTGACAACAAAATACTGGCCAGAATGATTGCGGAAAGTTGCAGCCTGTGCTTCCGAAGTTGGTGCTTCCAGACTAGTCTGGGTTTGTGCCGGGTAGATCTACATCCCATAATCTGCGTACCTTTATTGCGGTGCTGGGTACAATGGGGGTCGAGGAGGAAGCGGCTGCGGTGTTCTTGGACGCCACTAAGGCCTTTGATTCCGTGGCATAGGACTACATGTTTGTGTTGCTTGCTAGAGTTGGACTGAGTGCACACTTTGTGAAATTAATTTGATTGCTGTACTCGTCCCCCACCGCGAGGCTGCGTCTGAACGGGTCTATCTCTGACTCCTTCACGGTTGCCCGTGGAACTCGCCAGGGATGCCCCCTGTCCCCGTTACTCGTTGCTGTGGCTATGGAGCCTCTTGCGGCATGGTTGCGGCACCACCGTGGCGATAGGGGTCTGTAGTTCAGACAGCGGTCTATTTTTATATCTATGTATGCTGATGATATTGCGCTGTATGTTCGTGAGCCGCAGAATAATCTGGACATTCTGCTGGATTAAATTGTACACTTCGGTTCCTTTTCCGGGATTAAGATTAATTGGTCTAAGTCCGTGGTGCTGCCTCTATCCGCGGGGTGGTGAATTTTCCCTCTCAGTACCCAATTGAATGGGCAGACGGTCCTGTGCGGTATCTGGGGGTTTTGTTGAGCTGTGATGTAGGAATCCTTTGGCTGGCTAACTATAGCAAGGCACTATCGTGGTTGGAGGGGAAAGTTGAGGCGTGGTGCTCCTTACAGCTCTCGCTGACAGGTTGTATAGCTATTGCGAAAATGGTGGTTTTGCCAAAGTTTCTGTATTTGTTTGTTAACCTTCCGCTCCCACTCTCAGCGAGTTTTTTATGACGTCTTCGCTCTGCTCTGATAAGAATATTTTGGGCTGGTGGGCAGCCTCGTATTGCCTGGGAGAAGTTGATGCTGTCGTTTGAGCTGGGCGGCCTTGCTGCCCCGGATCTGGAGCTATACTATTATTGTGCTCAGGCGCACTTTGTGCATTACTGGTTGCGGCTGATCCGTTATCTGCTGCATCTTGCGCCGGAGACTGATTTGGTGTGGCCGGACGACTTGGCTCGTGTCTTGGGCAATCCCTCCTGGCCTCGAGCTCGAGGTGTCGACACGGTGAAGTTCACCGCTCGGGCTTGGATGGCGTTGATGCGCTGCTCTGGGGCGGGCTCTGCCTTTGCTCCGTCGCTGCCTGTACTTTCGGTTGCGTAGCTTGAGATGTTTCAAGATAGGCAGCTGCGCAATTTTATCTGGCATTTGGGCTTGACTGAGTTGGGGGACAGGTTTGCAACTGGGCGATTGATCTCCCCAGGTGAGGTGCTAGAGGATGGACGCGCTACCGCGCTGCAGCGGCTGTATGTGTTGCATGTCTGCGCGATGCTGCATGCCTGATTTTCTAGACTTAATTACACACCTGAGGAGTGTCCAGCACTGGAAGTGTTGTGCCTCGCACAGACGCCACAGAAACTTATCACTAAATTGTACAAATGTGTGTTGGAAAGGAGGGGGGACTTGGGTGCATCGGCCAGGGTGCGATGGGAGGTGGATGTGGGTGAACCTATATACGAGCAGGAGTGGCGAAGATGCTGTGCGCACATGAGAGCTTTGTCACCCATTATATGCTCCTTCTGATCCTCTTCAAATTTCTGCACCGCCTATATTATACTCCTAGAGGTCTCTGCTCGATGGGCCTGCGTGCGGACGCATGCTGTGAGCGGTGCTGCACGCCAGATGCTGGGTTCTTACATCTCGCGTGGGAGTGTACTGAGGTGCACGCTTTCTGGGTGGAGGTCGTGAGGATGATTGAGGCAATGACCGGACTGGAGCTGCCCTTGTCCCCCAGACTGGCGCTGCTTGGATGTGTGGATGCAGTGCGGCAATCCCATAGGCAGCTGGTGGGTCTTCTTTTGTTGTTAGCCAAGCGTAGAGTGGCGATGTGTTGGGGCTGGGGCAGGGCCCCTCGTGGATCTGACTGGTTGCGCGACGCCTCCTTTTGTCAGGAGCAGCTGACGATTTTCTGGGAGTTGACGCCGGAGGGTTCCCGGCCATAGGACATCTGGGCTCCGCTGCGCTCCTTCTTGGATGCCTTATAATATAGATGTGTTGACATTGTAAGATCGCCTATGCATCTAGGAGCATTGTGCGCCCTTGCTTTCTCTCTGGGAGTGAAAGTGTGGCACTGATTGTTGTGTGTGCTCCTATGTTTTCTTCTTGCCTGCCTCTTTTCCTTTCCTTTCCTTTATTTCCCCTATTTCCTTGTTTCTACTTAGTTGCTATCCCGACGGACTAGATGTGAACTGCACTGAGATCAGGTTGTCGTGGCCATGTTAATCTAGTTGTGGCTGGGGCCCCTAGTGGTGTACCGGGAGTCTCACTCGGCACTCTGGATAGTGAATCATTACTTTCTCTCTTCACAGGTGGGGCCCAGGACTGTTCGGGGCTCGAATTTGATGTACTTGTGTACTCAGTCCTGCGGGCTGCTTTGTCTTTGTTTGCTGTATGTTGTCTTTCTCTAATATAAATAAATAAATAAATAAAAAACGAATGACCATAAAATATGAAACTTAAATAGAGTGGCGAAATGTGGTATTGGTGAGTCGGGAGAAACAAGAGAACCCACTACACGTGATGGTGGGTCTTATGTTGATCCTGATTCAGTTAAGAATTTGTGTTCGAGGTCTAAAAGATTGATAAGGAGGCTGATGAGATTACGAGACTATGGGGGTGATTCTGACCCCGGCGGTCTTAGACTGCCGGGGCCAGGGTCGGCGGGAGCACCGCCGACAGGCCGGCGGTGCCCCGCAGGGCATTCTGACCGCGGCGGTAAAGCCGCGGTCAGACCGGCAACACTGGCGGTCTCCCGCCAGTGTGCCGCCGCCCGTATGAATGCTCCAAGGCGGCGCAGCTTGCTGCGCCGCCGAGGGGATTCCGACCCCCCCTACCGCCATCCAGTTCCCGGCGGTCCGCCCGCCGGGAACCGGATGGCGGTAGGGGGGGTCGCGGGGCCCCCGTAAGAGGGCCCCTACGAGTATTTCACTGTCTGCTTGGCAGACAGTGAAATACGCGACGGGTGCCACAGCACCCGTCGCACCTTCCCACTCCGCCGGCTCGATTACGAGCCGGCTTCATCGTGGGAAGGACGGTTTCCCCTGGGCTGGCGGCCGGCTTTTGGAGGCCGCCCGCCAGCCCAGGGGAAACCTCAAAATACCCACCGCGGTCTTCCGACCGCGGTACGGTATTTTGGCGGCTCCCGCCGGGCGCGCGGTGACCGCGCCCGGCGGGAGTCAGAATGACCCCCTATGTATGATTTGTTCATGTCAACATAGGGGCTTGTATAAGTCTTGAAGCTATGTATGTCTGTTTACTTATGTTATCATTTATTATTAGGAAATATTATATAAGTTATGAAGGTATGAATGTGTTCTAATTTCATTTGATTGTTTTGATGTTTGCAAGGGAAGGGAGGTGATGTGGTAATGTCCATTTGTTTATGTTACCATTTATTATTAAGAAATGTTCTGTTACTATAGGAGCCACTCAACCTCGTAAGCAAGACAGTTCTTAGAATATAGAATGCAAAGGGTCAAAGCAGGTTCTTTCTGAGGCAGTTGTGTTTGAACGCCTGGCTGACAGTATGCCGCTTTTAGACATTGTACTTATCTTATAATAAACCAAGTTGGCTCTACTACTTATGAAGAAACCGCTCTTCTGTTACCTCACCATCCATGCCCCCTTTATCTCTACCCACCGAACATCAACAATGACCTTGCCCCTTTACCTCTACTCTCCCGAACCACAAAACTTTCCATACCTTCCTTTAGCTCTACCTCCGAATCGCAAAGTCACCCTTGCCCCATCCTTTACCTCTATGCTCCTGAACCCCAAAGTCATTCTTACCCAATTTACCTCTAACTCCGGATGCCCAAAGTTGCCCTCACCCACCTTTTACCTCTATCCCCCGCACTCTAAAGTCTCCATTGCCCCATTTACCTCTACCAAGACCCAAAAGTCACTTTTGCTACCCTTTACCTCTAACCCGCAGAACTCAAACGTTATTCTTGCCCCTTTTACCTCTAACCCCACATGAACCCGAAAGTCACTCAGGTATGACACATGCCTGTCCCTTTCTTAATCACTCACCTGCCTACACCCAAGTCCCCCTTAATGTTTCACAAGCTCTGTTGGTTTTTTATGCCTTTTGGTATGTTTGGCAGACACCTCCACCACTTTGACTGTTTGCCTGCTCCATCGGCACTGCACTTTAAGTCTCACCTGCGACAATGCATGCAAGCCACTTCAAGACATTTTCAATACTTACAGGGGGCTTAGGGCCACCCCATTGCTTTCCATTGGCAGGCTTCATAGTCACTCATTTACTCTCTTCTCTTTGATGATAGGAAATGTTAGCTTCACTTATTTTTTTGGTGATTGTCCCTAACCTCTCAAACATTCCTCTTTTCATTTTACTTGCACCCCCTTCCTATCCCCACCTAAAAAACGTTTGATTTCTTTTAGCTAGAAACATTTTTGTTATTAAAAGCTGCCGGTTATTCAGACAGTGAAGGATTATGTGGCGAATGCACCAAATCCATAATTATGCAGAAAACTCGACAGAGGCAGAATCACATAATTTCTTTGGCCCTGATTACATATTATGTATTATAAATTGATTAATATGCTGTTATTATATATTATACCTACTAAATGTTATTTATCTGTTTCTTTTCTTAAATTATATATTGCATTTTAATGACAAGTTTGGGGGATTTAATTGTGATTAAATCTCCAAAACTAAATGTATGTAATTTGATTGGAAATGAATTGCTTAATTAGTACTAAAATGCATAGATTTGTGTGTGGAGAAATTTTATTATGTTTTTAATAAGGTGCGGTGTAGATTAGGGGACTTGGCTGACAGTTTTATTTCAATTATTAATTTATAATTAATTTAAAAAATATACAAAATTTAAAAAATGAAAAATTAAAAATATATTGTCAATATTAAAGGAGATTTATTAAAACATTTTAAAACAATGTTTAAGTTCATCCAGTTTTAAGATATTCTGTTGACTTTTAGATTTTTAACATTTTTTTTAACTTTAATACCCTAACTGATATCTAATGGGCACTAATATTATTTGTATGTAGGGAACTTGACCAAGATCTGACGCCACCCCAATTAAATGCAATTTCTTTAATATTATTACACTGCACTTAGAATAGTATATCTGCTCTCTCCCTATATTTGCATGTTTCTAATTTTTTTTAGATTAGAAATAAAATAGTATATTTGACTGCTCCGTGCATGCACTACCCCCAATGGTTGTTAGATAGACGGTAGCATAGTAAATCTGACCCCCCACTAAAAAAATACTCTTTCACCAATATTTCTCGAACTGGAGTAAGAACAATAAACCTGTACCTAATAAAATTGAAATATTACCACATAATCCTTTCATCCTATAAATACTTGCAACCATAACCTATTGTGGCCCAAATTCCAAAGCAGTTGTGCACCCAGGAACATTTGTGTGCATGTACATTTACATACACATGCACACACACACAGATTTTATTTCCTTGACTCCCACTCTTCTGCTTTCTTCTCCTGTCCTACCTCCCATCACACATGAACTTAATGTTTCCAACAATACTCACTACACAACACCCTACCAATTAAACTAATTATCTGCTTTTCTCAAACACAATAGATAGCTTCCCTGGCTGCACACTGGAATATCCAAGTTTGCAGCTCTACCCAAGCAACACACCAACATAAATCTTAGATGCATTCACATGAGCTTACCCTAAATTTACCACACCCTCACACGAGCATCGTTGCATCATAACTCCTACCAGACTAGTCATGCTGCCTAAAAAAACAATATCCCTAGACCAGGCCAATGGACAACTGACAGCCCAGCTCAATGAAAAATACCAAAGTGCTTCAGCACACCACAGACACTGCACATTAGAAAGGTCTTAAAAAGAATCAGCTCATTTTAGTTTTGCTTTAACTAACAATCAACTTTACTATACAAGACATTTAAGAAATCCCTTCTAACCATCACTACCAAGCACAAACCGAACAACCACAGACTACTGATGGAAATCCCCCAATGTATGAAAGGGCACACATATTATGAAAGAAATATAGGGGGTCATTACAACATTTGCGGTAAAAGCCGCTTACCGCTGTGCAGAAGACCGCCAATACACCGCCGCGGCCGGGGAATTCCGCCACAGCTATTATGACACACATCTCGGAATCTGCTGAAATTCAGACACCCACACAAGTCCGCCACACCAAAGGTCAGTGATAAACTGGCGAAAACAAAACCTCCACCTCCACGCCAACAGAAACACGCCCATGCTATTACGACCCACGAATCCACGCGGTGGTCTTTCAACCATGGTATTCCATTGGCGGTACACACCGCCGCGCTCAAAATACACACACATCTCCAAAACACCGCCACATTGGACAATTCCAAACACACACACCTGATACACATACAAACACCACTCCCACTCACCCAATGCAATATAAAACACACACCCACATCACCCACAAACCTCTACGACCAAAATTCACGACCGAAGGCCAGAGAGACAGAGAGCACAGCAACTGAGAACCCCACCACACAGAGGCACACAATACCATCACCCATACAACATTACACTCACAATACACCACACACCACTACACATCACCACAAACATCAACACTGACACCACCCCACACATCACCCACACCACCCCATTTCACGCCAAAGACACCCCCGGTTTTCCGAGGAGGAGCTCTGGGTCATGGTGGAGGAAATCCTACGGGTAGAGCCACAGCTATTTGGCTCACAGGTGCAGCACACATCCATAGCCAGGAAGATGGAGCTATGGCGCAGAATAGTGGACAGGGCCAACGCTGTGGGACAGCATCCAAGAAATCGGGAGGACATCAGGAAGAGGTGGAAGGTGCGTTCAGCGCGCTCCAGTCACAACATTACGGTTCAGCGGACTGGCGGCGGACCCCCACCTCCTCCCCCACAACTAACAACATGGGAAGAGCAAGTCTTGACCATCATGCATCCAGAGGGCCTCGGAGGAGTCGGTGGAGGAATGGACACTGGTAAGTCAAATCTTAACTATCAGATCCCCCACCGTACCTGCATGCT